>NW_022985069.1:974027-1107892 GCF_010015585.1 Eremomyces bilateralis CBS 781.70
ATGTCCCAGGGAGAAGGTTGATAAGGAGGCTAACTTATTCCAGAAAGTCCTACTAAAGGTGCTTGAAAATGATGGAAATAATAACTTCTTTGCTTAATTAGCCTCTTACATATTCTAAACTTAAATTAATGCCTTTGCACTGCCTCTGTGTGGAGATGAAGGAGGGGGACCTAAGTAGGAAATTCACGTGATACACACAATTTTGGGAAGCTTGAGTAGAGCTAGTATATACTCACAGCGCAGGATCCTTGCTCCATGCAGTCCTCCTCAAACACTTGGGGGTTCAATTTTGGACTTCCAACTCTCGGTTTTCTCGACCTTCAGAACTTCCATGCCTCCACGCTAATTTTGGAAGCATGATGATGTCAAATGCTATGGCTCCGCTGCGAGGTCTCTCTCTGTTTTCTCACATAATAAACAATGTCGAAGCCCGTCGCTCGATGGATCGCTCTGTCATTCCCTTTTCTCTGTTCTCCTCTCTAGCGCTCTGGGCATTTCGCACGTCCAGATCGATCTCTATTATCCAGGGGCATTTGATAAATTCCACTTTACTCTCCTATCGAGACTGCTCCCTACATCGATCGCTGAGACCATCGCAATGGGAAGGAGGAACAAGTCGCACCGAGGCGCCAAAAAGGATACACTACGAGACGCTGCGTACTATGAATCGCTCTATACAGATGACCTAACCCCAGCATTGCGCCCTATCACAGACGCGACAGAAAGAGGAGTCCGCTCTATATGGGGGAAGTGGACAGAATATGTAATAATGGCTAAGGTTTACCAAGTTCTTAACTCACTGTCCATAACTCTGGCTAGATATTGTTCGCTCCGAATCCTTGACCCCGATGCTCTTACCCGCCTGCAGAATATTAGCGTGGCCGAGATCCAACGGTTCATGCATTGGTATCTCGACAGTCATGCCATGACGAAGCTGAGTTCCTTGTATGTGCTGATGCGTTACTGGCTGATGATGTATGCTCGGAAGTTGTACCAACGGCTTGACCTTGTCCTCGTTTCGGATATGAAAGATGTAAGGCCGTGGTTCCCTTTCTAGAGACGCTCTCTGAGTAGCGTATGAGCAGTTCATTGGCACCGTCCTCAAAGGCGAGTATAGTTTGAGTGAAGGCATGAAAGACAACCCTGTCACGAATGTGGATGATGTATACTTACTACTATATCACCACTACGCACTGTCGAACGAATACTATGCGCATGAGCGCGAACGGGTTCAGCATAGTTTGATCATTCTCTTTATGATAGGCACCTCTGCCAGGCCATCAACGCTCGTTGAACGAGGGGGCTACTACAACACGAATGAATGCCTGAAGTACATGGATATTGAGATATTTAAGGTTAGGAATCCGGAGCTTCCCTCTCAACAAGTCTTTATTATGAGAGTCAGGCTCCGGCTTCTCAAAGGCAAAAGGGACAAGGGCCTGCCGTAAGTATTATGTACCCCTTTTGACCTCACGTCAGCTAAGTTTACGAAAGGATTAAGGTGGTGTTTTGTGTGCGAGATGATAATCTCGCATTTTGCACCATTCTGCAAGTTTTAAGCCTCGCCTTTGCAGATAACGCATTCGAAAGCGACTGGATCAAGCGGCCTAAGGACTTGTATACGTTTTCAGTCCCATTTCACCTGCAAAGTGTGCAGCTACATTGGAAAGAGTCAATGCAGGACATTCCGATTTTCCGACGATCTGTTGCTCGCGGCGGGGAGGTGGCCATATCACCAGATAGGTCGGTTCAATATATGACTCCCTGTTACCAGAATGCGCGACTTGGTAAATCTGCTGGCATTGCGGATACTCTGGGGCTATACAGCTATCATAGAGGTGCCGGTGAATCGATTGATTGTAAGTGCACAATTTCACTTCTGTGTACATTCCCACGCCGGCAGTTCTCTTGTATCCTTTTCCTTTCTTTCTTGCCCTTATTATAGCTTCTCTCGCTGATATCATTTCTAGGCGTAGCGGGTTCGGATATGCGGAGCTTTGTCATGGGCCATGCTCGTGCAAGTCTCTTTGAGCGATATTACCGCAATAGCGTTGTCCAGTTCGACTCGGTATCCGCATTCCTTGAAGTGCCTTCTAAAGATGCGCTTATCAAACTGGCTGGGCACATGAGCTTGACCCGAGATCCCTCCGCGGCCGATTCGATAAAAGTCGAGAACTCAGCAATTGACCGCGACCGTAGTATCCAACAAATCCAAAAGTTGTGCCTTCAGCTTCGGAAAAATCCAACTGAAACTTTCGGAAAGATCAAGAACGGAGCAGGGACAGAGCTCTACGAGAAGTACCAGAGCGAGCAAAGACATTTACGCAACGAGAGGATGAGGCTGAAGAGAGAACTTGAGGAAGAAGCCCGGCGACAATATTTTAGGACAGCGGGGACTAGGTACATTGATGAACAGCGACGCGGCATCGCTCGTGAGTATATAGAGCCTAAACCTGTGTTCCAATTCGAGGAAAGGGAGAGACTGGCAGCGCTCCTCTTCCAGAACCGAGATGTTAGGGAAGTGTCTGAGGAAGAGCTATATACACAACGCATAGCAGCGATGGACAACCTGATTAACCTATGCGGTCGGCATATGACCCGCCCTGCGCCGCGTCGTCATCTCTCGTTGCGAGACAAGTCTCTAGAAGAGGTCTCTGAGGAGAAAGACGTGGACCCTGACCTCTTCCCCTTGGTGTGTCCGGGCACGCAATGCCTGTTCTGTCTCGGTAATCAAGGTCTAGGCCCGCAGTCCAGAACATTCGCGTTCTCTTGAAAGGATGTTCTGAAGGACCACGTTGAGAAGCATCTGCGCCACCACGATTGGTCGAAAGAGCCGGAATGTCCTCACCCGCTCTGCGAGGAGGCGTTGAGCTCCGAAATGCGCTTTAAGAACCATGCGGCCCGGATTCACAACATTTTCTATTAGATATATCACAGTCTCATCCATCCAAAGAAGGTTGGGCGGGTCATCTTCGTCTTGATTTCTGTGGTACTGATATGAGTACATGTCTTGACGAAAGCCTGTAACTATTTAGTCTAAAGACGTAGCTTCCATCACTGCAATACTCTGTAGCCATATTGTATCATCATGACTGGCAACTACTTGTTTCTGACCTCGGAGTGGTACTACCTCTCCTCTTACAAGGCCTCGACTCGAGACCGCTTGCATGATGGTGGTCATTCGTACTAATTTCAAGGGCTGTGACCATGTTCATTCCCAAGCAATACGCGATTATTCTCTACCTATAAGGCCCGATGGCTATAATGGTTTCTTAAGTAAATCCCTCATGTCAAATTTTGTGTCGAACACTCCCACGCCTACAGCGGAATTGTTTGACGTTGTTACATTTTTGACAGGGGTATCTTGCGAACTTTGCCTTTAGTCATCCCTGGCGTTGGGGCATCAGATTTTGGCAGAGGATCCATCCAAAAAGGGCGATGGGTGTGCCAATGCTGCGCCACCAGTCCAGGGACTGTCTGAAATAATTCGACTGAATTATATTTGTAATATTTCAATAGTTATCGTCAGTTACATATTGTCGCACGTGACGTGCTAAGTGGTTGGAAGGCAAAATAGTTTGATACGCCACTCTTCGTGGCAGTTTGGAGAGGGAATATTGAGGCAGTAAAGCTTCTAGTTGAAGCGGGAGCAGACCCTGATTCGATAGATACTAGCGGGTATACGTGCCGTGAGCTGTTGCAACATCGTGGTATGGATGAGGTTTTGGCGCTAATAGGTTCGCAAAAAGGGATTAAAAATCACGAAAGATCAGCTGTAAAGCCGATGGAGGTCATGGATAATGACAATCTTGTACGGCGGGAAACGGAGGATGGGATGGGCTAAGGGTCCGCCATTAGCTGGACTTGGGAAACCCGCTCGAGTCTCCCGCAGTGGATCGGTCGAGTGTGCATCTAACGTATCGATCTTGGAGCAAGTGCCATAGAAAGCGGAAGATAGAACCTCAAGTTTGTTAGGGTTTGGCTCTGGACAACGGAAATAATTTGATCCGTAACTTACAGGTTCAGTAGTTACATATTTCGATATTTGCTAGCTTCATGATCCAAATTGAGCACTCTGTCAGTCATCTGCTGACGAATTATGCTTTTGAATATTTCTTTCGCCATCGATCAAACCATAGTCATCATAATGTCCCCGGGGGTGATTCCCACCCAACTCAAACCAGCCCCAAGCTGTCTTTTTTCCTAACCAAAGACCATAACCCAGCCTGGAACCTTTCACCTTTGGGGAATCAAAAACCGAATGCTAAAACATATCCTCATGCTAGGAAAATTATATATCAGATTCTCCGCCATGAATTGAGGGGTGTGACGGTGTCTTCTGGCCCGTATCTGCACCCAATCTTTTCTTGATGCGCCGAAACTGTGATGTTGACGGGTCATCGAATATGCCGAATCGTTGCTGCGGACGCTCGCACGGGATTGAACAGCGCGTTTGGTGGTTTGATGGCGCTGCATCTCGTCCACACCCAATGCGTCGGTGTAAGTTCGAGGGCTGGTTCTGGTGGCCCGCTTGAGTAGAGGTCTCAATGCTGGGAGAGCGGCGACCATGATCGCTGTCGTGCATTCGGCCGAGGACCAGACAACTGCACGATTCAGATCAGCGAACGACTCCCGATGTCCGTGGAAGTGCCGGGAAAGTCGGACGGATCATGGAGTGGACGTACAAAAAGGCATGATGGAGTTTTGCTTGACTGCGGCAAACCGTCCCACGCTCACCGCCATGGTGATGATGCCCAGTCCGAACGTTAGGCCCAAGGCTACAACCTGCTTCCTCGCCAATTGGAGTTCAACCAACAACGGGAACGGAAGCACAAAAGCTTGCAGCACAAGTCAGCGAAAGTCTCGTTCATGCTCCGGAAGATTTACCGTACCCATTACATCAGAGGTAATGTCCAACGCCCAGACCGTATTGAGATACGTGGCATTATAGATGCTGCAAGCTGGGAAGGAAGGGATGAAATTCGATGCAATATTCGTTCCACACCAAAATAGTGTTAGGAATAGGGTCGTAAGATAGGACCCAACGCTGTAAACGATGGTAACAATGAGTGCGGTACGTAAATTGGGCCATGTCTGCGGGATGAGGAAATAGTAGAGGCTGAGGAGGCTAAACTTCGCGCAGTACAGTGAGGCATTGTAGAAGAATATCCCCATGTACCCAATCTAATCCTTTATGAGCTGGATCCATTTAGTTGGGACGAGATGAACTACCCACCTTTACGTTTGTCGTAGGACTTGTCTCAGCGATTTCTTCAAACATTCCTCCACGTTCGAATGTCATCGTGAGGGTTATTTCCAATCCTGTAGCGAAGAGCACCGAGAGGATAAGGAGAATGTCGGAAAATTTGAGCCCGACTCGCTGGTAGAGGAGTCGAAACCATATCCGTATTGACACCAAGATGAATGCCAATCCGTACATCGTCCAGTCCACCGCCTATGGGCCAGTTAATGCCAGTCCCGTACAATTCTCGAGCCGTTCGTACTGTTCGCATGTTCGTACGGACGACACTGGACATACCATAATTGCTGGCCCTTGCAAAGTGCCCCCCATTGTGTTGGTTCTCGATATATTATATACCGAGATCACATCCTTGATCTTGGTACGAGTTTCAATGATTGAACAAAAATGACATAGAAACGCGAATGTCCAGTATAGAAAGATGTACCAAATGACAAGTGAGTCCGTCAATCGATGGTGGTCTTGAATAAGATTAAAGTAAAAGAGCAGCGTCCATCGGACGGGGATAAGGTGACATGAACCCCTGAACTAACGAGGTGGGAACTGGGGAAGGCTGCAAACCCCAACCTTCAGTCACTATGTACTACTCTATAAGCACTAAACAGGGATGAGGGAATGGACTCGACTCGCACCACCAACATGCGCCCATGCGGAATCTACATAATTGAGACACGGGCGTCGGGCCGAGTTAGAGCTTGGAACCCCGAATGAAGCGAAATGGACTGGAATTAATTATGATTTACGACGTACTCTGAAGTGGTGAAGTCTGAACCTTCCAAGCTCCAATGGGTTGCTATCAGATTTCAGACGTTATTTAGTAATAGCATCCCCTAGCAATATAAGCATGGGTATATCTACCCTGCGACGAATTCTACTTCACGCAATACAAGCATCTCACCTCCTCCGCCAGGTAACCTATTGCTTCCCTGATTGATCAACACGCTTAAAAGATCAATAGTTGCCTACTGCCCAGTGCGGCAGTGCCCTAATGAGCCGTCCATACCATGACTCGGTGATACTAAGATCGATACAAGTGGTGTTCCTAACTCTTTCAAGTTCCCAGTCAATCAGACTCCCCTTGACCCCTCCCGTCTTAACACAGTTAGTAGAATAGTGCTAACTCGCCTGCTCAACCGAAAACTCTTCTCAGTGCTCTAGGTGCTCGACGCTCGTTCGTCATGAATCGTCAAGGAACATGACGATGGCCACTAATGCGCGACACTAGCGGTGGTGTTAAACATTAAATGATTCCAGTTAAGATAATAAGATTTACCTCAGTAAGCTCGGGCCATCTCCAATAGCTACCAAATGGCCTGATTGTAAGGATCAACGGATCACGTGGGGGCCGAGTAGAGACAAGCACGCGACTGAAAGAAAAACCGGCATACCAAAAGCTTTGGACGGGGTCCACAACACCATACAAAATCGCATACATGGATGGATTTCAACGCAAATATCTCAACCAACGCGGGTTTAAACACTGTTAAATTGAAATGAGACTATTTGCAACGCGTAACAACCCCATCCCAATAGGTTTTGGGAGGTTTAGGAAGAGTTCGCCTTTTTATTCCCTATTATCTGCCCCTCCGCGTCTTATCACCTCCTGAAGCCTATCAGGCATGGAATCAACGCGGGCCTTGATCCAATCCTGCCGAATTCCGTCCCATCACTCTTTCAAAAGCTGTTGCATCTCATCAGGTTCCCAATGGGTAAATTTACGTACGTGTTGCTTCATTGGTTGGAAAGCGTCCTCAACGATCGTGAGGTCTGGAGATCCTGCGCAATTGAAATAGTGTTCAAGACGGTGATCAGAATGGGACTTCCATTCCTTTACGATATTTCCCCTAGCACGTGGCGGCCCATGGCCTGAGTCTTGTTCCTCTTCCAATACAAAATCGTGACCGTTCTGGATCCAAGGGTTGACAATGGGATCTAGGATGGAATCGATATATGTTTGTTGCGCCATCTCACCCGTGGTATTGCTCGGTACATCATACGTTACAAGGTCTGATTTGAAGTTGTAGCCAACAGCCCCCCAGACGTGGACGTTGTTTTTGGCGTTCTGTTCAACTTCTCCTTGTCGTTGTACACACTGAGGGCAATACCGCTCGCCCGGGCGTCGAATAATCATCAACTTTCCCTGCGGACCAAGCCCGGCGTGGGACTCCGTCGCTAAAACGGAGCCTCCTCCACCGGTATTTGGTAGGATACCGGTCCTTCATTAAGGTAGCGAAATCGACGCGTTTTTCGGCGAGGTTCCTAGAAACCCATGCTTTTTGACAGGCGACGCATTTATGGTAATCCATCGTACCCATAGCCCGCTTAACGGTACGCACGCAGACGTCTAGACCAGCCTCATACCCTAGGGGCCCCAGGACATGGCCCTTCCATAGACATCTTGTTCTTCAATGCCGTCCTCTGCCAACCCTCTCACAGCCAGCTTTACAATTCCTCAACAGTCCCATACCTCATCAGCATGGCTAGAACTCGCTCTCAGCTCCCATATCGTCACCTAGAAAGTTCATCTGACCGTGTCCGGAGGTCAGTCGAGCTTCATCAACAAACCCTACATTTATCAATCATCTCTGCAACACTTCATGACAAGGCTGGTGAGATTTGTCCACTACACTAGCTATATTATTACTGGCGTGGAAATATTTTACATATCACTATTGTCAGCTCCTTCGATTGAAGAAGTTTGAAGCGTATCTTGATGTCTCGTCCAATTTATGAGTCAAAGCATATATTCTATTGACGTCGCTGTCTCTTGCGCGGGCTAAGTCCCTTCTAAGCATTTGAAGCCACCTCTGCTGCAGCCCTCTTAGGACGCTGTCTGCGCACATCTTGAGACCCAAAAAGAGGATTTTAAGCATTATCTTGTGCAAATCTTTCGGCGTAGAAATCATCCATATCTCCAAAGTGATAATTCCATGCCATTGTTGGAGTGCAGAAAGCATACACTCCCCTTGTAGCGAGAGCCATATTCCGTGCTTTAATCAGCTCTATCGGGTCCTTTTCTTGTCCCGTCTCTGCCAAAAAATTGGTCACTGTGCCAAAGTCACTACAGTTATATAGAATAGGCTGAAGCTGTCGACGTTCGATATTAGTAAAGAACTCTTCTAACGACGGGGGTGGCCAAGCAGGCTGTAGAGGGGATCGAGCCATAGTAATAGGCACAGTAATAGAGACGGGTAAAGACAAATAAGATTGAGTAGGGGAAGAGATAGGGACAGGTGTAGGTGTCAACATAGACAGGTTATCTAGTGACGTCTTAATCGGACTCCTCCTATTCAAGTGCTATACTCTGATTGCCTTCCTCTCGTTACGAATATCGGTAGCAGAGACTCGAGTTTCCGGATCCTCCTTTTGAATTGCATTCAATATCTGCATCGACCGGGCCCCAGTATTTGTCATCGATTCGATTAGGTCTTTCTGAGCCAGTGTACGTCTACGATAGACATTATGCGTACTAGGATCGAGTGATCGAGAGTAGTTATGATGCTTATGTTGAACCTCTAGCCTCCACTTGTCGGTGATAATAACTTGCATTGTATCTCTGCAGTAACTGAGCGTAAGCAGCGAACTTGCTGAATCATCACCCCCACGTAATGCGACCACAAAGTATGTATCTATCACAAGTGTAATTCACGGATGTGCGCGGCCAATTTGCCATCCGAGTTCCGCACTCGCTAAGCCCGATGTTTGTACGAGAGACAATGGTTCAATACTGTGGCTACTTGTATATGAAGATTAAAATCGCTTACAAAGTGTCAAGACTCAACCGCTTTCTCGATCCGTCCCTATCCAAGCTCATATCAAGGTCCTCGCTGGTGACGACTTTCCTCTTGCGGGCCTCGAACCGCTTGTTCCAGCACCAACGCTGCGCGTCGTAGCAATCCGGGCAATTCTCCTCCACGTTAGTGAATCCCTTCAGACATGCGGCCCGAACGACGTCCGTATGGTTAGAGAGCAGGACCTCGCGAGGGCCAAATTTGAGATCCCTAGGAACCTCGGGGCTGGAGGGATGATAAGTCCACAGCACCCGCAGGCGATTATTGGCGAGGACTTTCTTTACCCTCGCTATCGGGGGCTGGTCTCCGTCCTCCTCGCCTTCGCAGGCCACGACAACATAGTCTCCAACATAGACCTATCTCCCATTATCTAGAATTCGGGTTAGCAGGAGCACGGGGTGGCGGGCAGGATGGGAGTACTTACAATGGATTGGCCCGTATACTGCTTTTCGATACCTGCTCCTGACCTTTGCTTGCAAGGCTGCTTTAGAAGCGGGGACGATGACGTCGTCGTCGCCGTCGCCGTGACCGGCAGATGCAGTCAGCTGCTTCCCCACGGGTCCGGAGATGTCAGCGACAAAATGCGGTCTTGGCGCAGACCGCTGTGCGCTGGCGAGTCCATCGCCATTACAGCTTGGCATGTATGCAGCGTAGAGACTGTCGCTCAACTCCGTCGTGGGGCTCTGCGCACAGTCATCGCTAGACGCCTTATCATCTACAGCCTCGACGTTAGCATGCACTATCAGTGCTGGCGATGCGGCGCCAGCAGCGCCAGGCCCGCTACCAGCCGAAATATCTTCGTGCCCAGGAGCACGATCGCTTTCTAGGATTCCATTTTCCGTGTGTTCCTGGTGCGCTAGGCTTGCAACCCCGTTGAACGCAATTAGGTCGGTCCGTGGAAATCGTCCCTTGGGACATCGAAAGGAGCTCTTGCAGGGTAGGGAGATCATCTCCGTCGCTGCCGCTGCTCTCGTCGTCTTCCGCACCGCCGCTGGTCCCTTGAGCGGCTTGATTAATGTTCTGTGTAGACGCCCGTGCGGCCGCTGCTGAATCTTTAGTCAGCACAACTAGCCTATCACTGAAACGGACCGATAAACTCACAATGGCCCCGGACCGGACTGGCTGTAGCCGGCTGGTGCGCAGGACAATCTTCTCCGTCACTGTCGTCTCTCAGATCCACAATTTCTATGCTACCCAATCGAACCCGGCGGCTCTTGGTAGGGCACCGGCCTTGCCCGCGAGCTGTTTAGGTCTGCGAACTGGAAGCTGTAGGAACGGCGCTCCGTGACGGCTGGTAAGGAATGAACATGGCCATAGTAGCGATTACCGTAGATGATAAAAAGTGTAAAGATGGTGTACAAATGCCCGGTAAAGGATAAGGGGGGACTGAATCGAGAATTGCACGAGGATAGAAATAGTGGCTGCTTAAGTACTCGGGGCGGCTGCGGTGCAAGACGCTCTGCACTCGCTATCCTATCGCCACGGCTCGATCGCTCTTCTACTTGCATGCGCAACCCTCGCATCAACCCCTGATTTTGCCTCGCCGCCCTTGCCGCCAGTCCACGATTTGCAAGGGGATATGCATCCTGCACCCAAGGCATGAATATACCATCCTGTCCTGGTTAGCGTGCCATTAGTGATATTGTTTGGAGGGTGCGTCCAAAAATAGTGGAAGATGAAGCGGTACCATAGATTGACGTTAATGCGGTCTGCTTGATATCTTTCGTTTCCTTCCCCCTTTCAGTCCGCGACCAGTGACGGCCAGATATGATATGCGACGATGCTCCTCTCGCCCCTATGCACACGCCAAAGGTTGGAAGAGAAAATTATCCTTCCAAAATTCCATCGTCGCTGGATCCGAGATCGTACGCAAGCTGCTTGACTCAAAGATAAGGGGCTGCCTCTGCCTATGAGAGCGCGTGGTTGCGAGGAGTGTAATGATTGGGTTGGAGGCAATCTCGATGGCCGTGCTGGGCCGCCAACCTCAAGCAGCCAGGGGCATCGGTCGTCAGTGGACCGTCGTCGTGCGGGCAGATTCAGCTGCTCACGTCCGGATAACCGTGGAAATTCTAGTTCGCGAGACCACATGCAATGGCAATCGAGCAATTGGATCCACAGGCTTTCAAGTTCGCATGGATGAGTTGGGGTGCTGGAGCTGGAACAGCTACACCGCAAAGCCCTCCATTCGTCAAGATGCCTCACCGTCATCGTCACCGTCGGTGTTACCGATGTCACCTGGTTCGGCCTCACCGGATGCTTTGAGCACTGCAGGTGGACTGCGACTCGAAACTCTTACGTACGAATAGCAGGTTGCAAGCGAGCGAGCGTGGTTCCTCCCATGCCAAGGATCCAAGCCAGAGATAGACTGGGGCACTGACGTCCACATCCAGCTTCCTATTTGATCCCGGAACGCCCATGCCGGTGTCTGTATGAAACCGCAGTGGATTCAAGTAAGCTGAAGGGATCGGGCGGTCACGATCATCATTATGCAATCATAATCATGCGATGCACGGCATGGTGTGGCCGAGCGCTAAGCTTAGCCGGTTTTAGAAGGGGCGTCTCCAGTTATGGTTAATGCAGTATTATTGCGGACGCGGTCTGAGGCGAAGTCGACGAGGAAGGCCGGAAAAGTCGGAGTGCGAAGGTGCACGCATGATCCATAAAGTAATGAGAAGGAGATATGGAGGGCGGTGGGCGACCGTAGTCCATGGCCAATGCTCAGGGTTCTTGGAAAGGGATGGAGAGAAGCGATCACGCTGAGACGAACGGGGATGGATCCGGCAGTTCGAGCCCATTAAGTTCGAAGTTCTAAAAGCTGTGCAACGCAGAAGCGATGGGTCTTCGGAGACGGGGACGCCGAGGAATGAATGCTCTCTAGGGCCTGTTAGTTCTGCTACATTGCGGCAAAAAGCTCTGATAGACTGGGAAGAAACTCAACATGAAAGGTGGAACGGAAGCTCACCATCCAGAAGGCGCTACGAGAGGGGAGCGAGCCGTCAGGCATGGAATGGAAAAAGAGGGGAAGAGATCTCGCCCAAGGCGCAGCGCGGGTCAGCAGGGGATTCAGCCGTGCAAATGGTGCGTGCAAGGGGTCGACCGGTTAGCAAGGCGAAATTGAGACGGGGCGAGGCAAGAGAAAAAGGGGAAGCCGAAAGGTGGAGGAGGAGGAAGAGGTTATTCAGATTTATGAGGGGATAGACGGTGGTATTTATGTTCTGAGGGATTGAAGGTTTGAAAACGGAAGTGAGCGCTATACCTGATAGGGTGGCGCTAAACTATAAACGGAAGTTCGGTAGCACACAGATTACGTAGTACTCACTCGTGCATGTTATATACATAGTTTTAGAGATTACTTGATACCTAACCGTGGGTATTTAGTATAATATGTTCTACTAAATTTCTTCTTCTAAGTTAGCGCCATTATATCGGGTATAGCGCTCTCTCTGTTTTTCAAACCCTTCGAATCCTCAAAAATATAAATAGAAGTGCTCAAGGTGGTTCTTTCAAATACTCACATAGACAAAGCATGATACAGTCGTACAGTAGCAGTTCTCAAGGAATGGAAGACAATGAGTTTAAGTTGCTCCATACTATATATTCCTGAGCCTAACAACCATTCTCTTCCCTCGAGTTTTCCCTTTTTTCAAGATCTCCAAGCCTCTCTCGACTTGGCTAAGTCCGCCCTCCAAGACCTCTAAGTCCGGAAGCCTGAGGCTTGAACAGTTGATTAATTCGTTGAGCTTCTGTGCATAGATGGCTGCTTCTTCATCCAGGACAAATCTTTTCATCTCCACCGTCTCCACCTGGACATGCTCCGGTATTTCCTCATCGTTCGCCATCATGGCGAGAGGTGCAAATCGGACTCTCGGGGTCTCACCTTTGCTCTCTTCAGTTGCGCGGCAAGTTTGAAGACACAATCCAGCGGTTTTCGGGCCAACCAAATCAATTACCCGGCTGAGTCTGCCACTGGTCACTGCTCGAATTTCCTCCACAATCTCTTCCGCCGTCCGGTCATCGCGTACTACGACGTGGTCTGCTCCGAGTGATGTAGAGAGAGCTGCAGTACGACCCGAACAGACTGTAATGACTCTTAAGCCAGAGTGGATGGCGATTTGAGTCGCAAATTGACCTGTTACGGTACTTCCACCCCAAATCAGAAACCACTCCCCCACACCTGGCCTAGACGAAGCGGGAGAAACGCTGTAGTAGCCAGAATCCAGCGAATGTGGTGTTTCCGTCCCCAAAGAATGCTCTGACGATTCAGGGCTCTTTGGATTTGGATCCGGATCTGGCATCGGTACATCCATCCATTTCCAGAGAGCCATAGCAGCAGTGAGGGCGCCGACGCCCAAGCAAGCTGCCTGCTCGAAGCTGAGGTCCGCGGGTATTGGAAGCACAGTGTGTTGAGGGACGATGATGTACTCTTGGAAACATCCGGCACGGACGTCTCGGTAGTACGTCGAAGTCCACACACGGTCTCCGGGTTTTACATGGTGGACGTTTTTCCCAACCTTGGCGACCGTGCCCGATGATTCTCTGCCAGTAATCTAACAATGGTTAGTACAAGCGGTTGTGAATGGTGAGGACACCTACCCATGGAAATGATGGCAAGCAGAAGTTGTATTCGACAGACTTCCAATCAATCGGATTGAGGCCGACGGCATGATTCCTGATCATGACTTCATTGTCGTCTCGGATCTCCGGGACTGGGTAGTCGTCGCGGAGTGCGTACTCCCCCCTCCGCGCCACGGTAAGTGCTTGTTGTACTTGTGGAGGCGATAATGATGTGTTTGCCGCTGGCTTTAAAGAATGTTTTGAAAATGTAGGTGCTTGCTTTTCCGATATCTCAATCCCAACGATCGTGGTGGGTGTAGGAAGGTCTGACTTCTTTGCAAGCCTAAAAATTCGTCGTATTCGCGCTCGTAAGCGCCTGAGAGAGCTATGATCAGGCGTTATAGCCATGCTGGTGAATATTGAACACCTAGAGCCGCTTCGAATAGGATCTGCAACGAAAGAGACGATACCGAGTGATTGACTTCTAAAATTCTGGTTGGGAAATGGCGATACGCACTTTGTACTCCCAATGGAAAGGATTAAATAAATAACAACGTACTATGTAAAGCAGTTTTCCAACTATTGCAACGTCAACGCTCCTTATTCGGCTCAGTCCGTATTACAAAATCTGCTCGACAACGGCAGGATCGGGTGTCTCTTCCTAGGAACTGGTTACTGGTACCCCGTGCGGATGTGACAGCGAGCGGCTAGAGTAGTCTACTTTTGTCCATTCTGTTTGAAAGCCTCAAGAGCCGACGGCAGAGGACTTAAGCTTGCTGGACTGGGTTAGCGTTCGCGTCCTTGGAATGATGGGGAGGTTGAAGAGGGCGGTGGCCGGTTCGGAACTGCTTCCGACGGATTATGTTCCGACGAGCTGCAGCCACGGCGAATAGAATTGGACATTGACAATTTCACAAGTATGACGATATTCTGGACGCGCAAGATTGAAGATAGTAGCAAGAATTAAATTGAATACGCTTCGTGACTCATCTCAAATCCGATCAGGTCAAAGCCGCCCTGAATCGTGACCATGTTCTCCATAGCTCCAAACGTGTCGTCAAAGATAGCGTCGTTGAACTCCGGCCGAGTTGCATGTAGTTGCATCCGTTGTGTTTCGTCCGGAATGACCTGTGTCATCGGAGTGTCCATCATGGGAGCCACCATCATGGCTCCAGAGTGCCCGATTGAACCGTTCCCACCAAGTTCTGGTACTCGGACGTCCGGGACCGGATTTCCCGCCATGTCCGCAACCATTGCTGTTACAGCGGCCGATCCCTCTTCATTTCCATCCACGGACATGAACAGCCCACGATTGAGTTGCTTGATGGCTCGACGAGGCTCGTACTTACTCTCCTTGATTGATTCGAGGACCGACTGCTTGACGGCTTCGTACATATCGCGATATTTCTTGGCTCCCGGCCAGCGCTCGGTGATGATGTATAGGACGATGCTGCAAGCATTCATGTCATTTGATGTGGTGATGCTGAAGACTTCCGATGGTGAAATCCAAGTACAGTAGACCAAAGTGAGACCTAAACGAATTAGCACATTGAAAATGAAATCTGGAGGGCGAAAACCGACCCGCAAGAAACACAGAATGCAGCGCCATGAGAGAAAACCCGACCGAGATGCTCTGGTGGAGCTTCTTGTACGTCTGGCAAACTCCTCCGCAAGCTTCCGCACATTTCATGATCAAACTAAGCGGCAGCTTTGGACCGGAAAGGACCGGATGCAGTAAGAACCGGAGGCACTTGTAATAGTACACCATGTAGTAGCCATACCCGTCTATGACTTTTGTGTCGGTTGTGGTAGTAGCCTTGTCGGCATTGTGTTCCCGTGCGTCTCTAGGGATCCGGTCTCTCCAATCGTCCAACTCTTTGATGAAGGTCTCGACATCCGACTCGGAAGCACCCGAAGGCCGGTCAACACGGTATATGGTTTGTTGAATCTTGGATTCGATGCGACGTAGACAGCAGATGTGGATGAAGCAGCTGAGCGATGTGGACACAGCAGGCGGGTCGCTCTCGGATTTGGTTGCGACCTGCGCGGCCTCGAAGACTGCCGCGTCCTGGACGGATTCGTCGACATCGAGGGGTAGTTCAACATCGATATCCTGATCCGAAATGGCAAATGGGCGGCCTAGAATGATGGATATTTGTCGGTCTAGACAATAGCAGGTCCAGAAGATTCTCTTTCGCATCTCGTCTTCCAGGATCGAAAAGCGCTTGGGAGGACTCCGGCGGTGCATACCGAGGTCGATGCAAGTCCTCATAGCCAATCCGATACAAGTCCACGCTCCAGGCCCTTGGGGCGCCCTCAGGCTATAGATAGCGAGGAGGATCAAGATCTGGACGGAACGCACGTCGTGGTACTGGAGGACCTCGTCGAGATGCTCAATCCCTGCATCGTGATGTTTTTCGCAATAGAATGGCCCTGTCTGGCCAGTCGTCTCCAGGAACCGACCTCCGCTAGCATAGATGAGATGAAGTGCACTCTTCTCATACGGATCTGTGAGCGAGGCCCTACGAGTGTGTAGGATGCGGATGTAGTTGGAGTGAAATATCGGCCATCGGGTAGAAATGTGCTTCAGATATCCCTTGAGAAGCCGGTTTGCGGTGTCCTGCGGAATGCTTGCCGTTTCAACATAAGTATCTTCAATACTTGCATACGACAGTGATCTTGGGCTTAAATGCTCCCCGGGCTGAAGGTCAGGGCCGAAGTGTTCTTTGCATTTTACCAACGACCCTACCAGCTTACTCATAGTAATGCTGGATGACGCGCCAATGTATCCGCCACTAGCCTGAAGCGACAGATCCCGCAGAATGTCTACCACCCCAGTACCTTCTTCCGACCTTCCCTCCCCGCTCCAGTCGAGCACTTCTCTTTTACCGTGGTCAGACTGGGGACTCTCGACGTGCGGTCGTTTGGCCGGTCTACGAATCTCAGAGGGTTCGGAAGAATCGGAGTGGTGGGCGGCTCGAAGTTGACGCCAGCGGGACTGGCCTTCATCAGCGATTCTTTCTCGCATCAAGACGGCCTCAAGTTCAGCGACACGGTTCTTCGCGGCTTTGTAATAGTCATCCTGACTCCTAGAGAGCGGCCTCGTGGGCTTGATGTATTTGCAAATGGCATCGAAGCTGGCACAATTGGAACAGGAAGGTGTCCGGCCATCACATTTCTGCTTCCGAGTCTTGCATCGCTGGCAGGCCACGGCGACCCGGGCACGTCGTGCCGTTCTGGGTCTATCAGCTGTCGGCCCGTCCATTTGCTCGAGCGGGTTCTCGGATATAGCTGTGGGCGGAGTAGTAACCATGATGCTCTGGTTAAAGACGCGCTATCTTTTCACAGAATCGAAAAAGGTAGTAGTAGTCGAGAGAGATCCGGAGGAGATCCCAGGATATGGGATCCTCTCCGGCCTCGAAGGGAGATAGTCATATGTTGGGTCATAGTCGATTATGCAACGCAACTGGGATAGGAGAAAGATAAGGGAGGGACTTGAGCGATAGGAGATAAGTTCATGTATTATAGTGTAGTGTCAAAAACGGCGGAGTGGAGCTGGGAGGTACATTTAGCATGACTCATGAGCACCGAGGGGAACCTGTGGAGAATATATGTATCATGGGCTCATGGCTCATGAGTGTCGAGGTAGTGTTAAAAATGGGCCTTAAGGCTTGGCGTTTGAAGAGCTTTGAATTGTCACGTGGTTCGACTTTCAACCGCTCCTCAATTTACGGAACAAACGACACCAGATCAAAATCCCGGATACTATCAGGTATTACATACACAACCGCTATCCCTAGACATCTATCCTCGACTATAGGGTTCCCTTCTCCAGAAAAGCAGTCGGAATGTCGATATGCTTGCTACGTAAGTACTCCGCAATGAACTTCCCCAGGATATCATATGTTGCATTGGCAGTCACTCCCCGATCAAGGTGATCATGCAGCAAGAAATGAACCGCCCAGAGATTGGGAAACTCCATTCGATCGATTTTCTGGCCCTTGTAGTCCTCGCCCATGAGTTCCTTGAATTTCTCCGAGCTCAGCAGGCTTCGCAGCCACGGCCATTCCGACGCGTCGCGAGCGAAGAATCCGACATTGCAGTTCGAGCCTTTGTCGCCCGCCCTCGCGTATACAACCCGCCCCAGAGGGGCACGAGTCGTTGGTCCGAACTCTCCTAGGTCCACTGCATTTGTTGTCTCGTACGACGGTTGCGTCCATGGGTGCTCGATGGTCTCGGCTGCCGGAGGTACAATCACGTCGTCGTGGCCTGGTTTCGAGAAGTGGATGATTTGCGTCGGTTGTGGAATCAAGGTTGGGAAGTACTCGGTATACTGACAATGATGTTAGCTCGATCTCCGCGCATATTCCCTTTTTGGAACACCTACTGGCTTTGGCACCGCCGTTCGGAGGTCAGCGTGAAATGTAGCGGCTGGATATGTGTGCATGTTCATATCGAGCGCCGGGCGTATGAAGTTGGCTTCCGACAATGCTTCTGCTTCCTTTGCCTGAGCGAACAGTCGCATATCCACTGTTGCTGCGTTCTGATTTCGAGGATTCTCTGATGCCGTGCCGTACACTGACACATCCCAGAGACTGAACTTGGAGAGTCTGGCTGTGCCAAAGCTGTGGCGCAGCTGCGTTTCTAGTAGCTTGACCTTCTCGTCAATATCTAGCCCGACCATCGCCCAATGGACTTCGGCTTGGTACCCTCCAAAGGCCGTAAGCCCCATTTTCGTCGTTGCCGGCGGTGGCCGTCCGGTAATGCCGGAGAGTCGGACTCGGTTTGGTCCCAGCTGCGTGAGGCTAGCCTGGTCGATGACAGCTGTGACATCGCAGTTGAGGTAATACATTCCCTGGATCTCGTACAGAAGCTGTTCCTTGCAGGTTTCCACGCTCACCAAGCCACCCGTTCCCTCGGGCTTCGTGATGACGACGCCTCCTTCGCTATCGATTTCTGCAATGGGGTATCCAAAGTTGTTGATTCCATTCCAGTCTAGGCTTTTCCACCCAGTGAAGTTTCCGCCAGTCACATAGACTGAGCATTCAATCAAGTGGCCGGCAATTAATGACTGCGCGAGTTGGTCATAATTCGACCTCGACCATCCATGCCACCACGCGGCAGCTCCAATGATTGGCGAAGCATCTGCCACGCGGCCACAGATGACGATTGACGCACCTTCGCTGAAAGCTCTGGCAATGGCCATCCCGCCGAGATAGCACTGCCCGAACAGGGGCTCGAACTCCCATTCTGCGAGCGTCTTTCCGGTTGAAACATGTCGGTAGCTGGAAGGATCTTGCTTCAAGTCCTCCTTAACTTGGCTCAGAACGGAATCGCCTTCAATCCACGCCACGTTCAAGCCCAGTCCCTTCTCTTCCACCATCTTGATGACCACATTATATAGCTCTTTTGTTGCTACAACTCCAGCGTTGCATGCAAGCTTAAGTCCTTTCTTAGCAATTCCTTCAAGGGCCGGCTCCAAGGCTTCTAAAAAGCTGTCTTCATAGCCAATCCCGAGTCCGTTTGCCACGTTGTAGGCTCGAGTTGGCATGTTCAGCTCGCTCATCCAGTCCCCGACGAGCACGTCGACCGACTCCGACATGTTGACCGCATTGGAAAGGGCATCGCGTTTGTCACAAGGTGAGCCAGAAATGTTCATAATACGCACAGGGCGCGTTGGAGGATGGGACACCATGTTGTCAATCTAGCAAAATCACAGTATGTTGGGGGAGGAGATGAAAAGGTGTATGTGAGCACTATTCAATTCTCTGCAAATATCAAATCTCGGTCTTATGTCTAACAGCAATAGATAGCAGTCTTGCCATATTATTGCCATTCGAACCCCACCGGAGCCGTTTGCGAGTTCGGATGTTTCTGGCAGCCATCCGGCAGGGACCATGGACGGCAGCAGAATCCGCTCGCGTCCGCTCATATGTTTCCCAGGTTGGAACCGGCGGGGTTATGCGTAGTTCTGGAATTGACATTGTCGATGCCTTGAAATCGTTATCATTTCCCGTCGGTACCTAGACTCCGCTACGGACGATTAGACCGAACCCGCTACTATAGAAGACCAATATCTAGAGAAGATCGAGATCCAACGGAATGGTGAGCTGACCGTCGCTCTTGGAGTGCTCCGTATGTATCCTGCCAGTCGCGGATAACGAATCATGCTAATCGTGCAGGTGTCACAGGTTTGACTACGTTCTTTAGCATGATCGGAAAATAGAATGTACAGCCAATGGCCGTATTACAGCCCTTGAAACCAGGGTTCCGTTTCGTTAGGTATCTCGGTCCCGATCTGGACTCTAGATCCAAAACATCCCGGTCTTCCGACGGAAGTGCTCCCGACAGGACAAAGCTGCATCACGTGACTAGACTGAGGGTCGGCATGCCGATCCTATAGCGAAACAACCTATGACATAGTGTCTATTACGGAATACAGGACCACAAATTAGGTAACATGGTCCGCACGCTAACAAAGGTCGGTATACTTTTCTCCAAGTCTTTCCGGGCAGATGCGTTGAACACCATCTCAATCCCATGCTCGTCCCTAATTGAGGTGTTTAACTAGCAACGACAGCGATGGCCTCTACACGCTCCCAACCGCTTCTATTTCAGCCACTGAAAATTGCCAATGGAACGATTGAGCTGAAACATCGAGTGATTCTGGCCCCCCTAACTCGCAATCGAGGAGTTCCCGTTTTCGAAGATACCCCAGAGAAGCCAAACCGAGACTGGTATCCCGATGAATTGGTTACTGAATACTATCAGCAAAGAGCAACGGAAGGTGGCCTTCTGATTAGCGAAGGTTTACCGCCGTCTCTACAGGTACTTTGTTTCTTACCCCACGGGCCACCTTTCCATCCGTAACTGATATCCCACTCTTCAAGGGCGGCGGAATGCCGGGCACCACCGGTTTGTATCTCCCCGAACATATTGTCGGTTGGAAGAAAGTCGTCGAAGCAGTACACGCCAAGGGCGGATACATCTATGCCCAATTGTGGCACTCTGGTCGCACAACCATCGCACCAACCACCGGCCTGCCGAGTGTCGCGCCATCAGCAGTGAAATGGGACGATCCAAACGAAGAATACCCGTACCCGCCGCCGGGCCACGACAAACGGGCCAAGTACCGAGATCATCCGCCGGTTGAATTGACCGTTAGCGATATCAAGCGCGTCATTGGCGAGTACTGCGAGGCTGCCCGTCGTGCAGTTGAGGAATGCGGTTTCGACGGAGTTGAGGTCCATGGAGGGAATGGGTACCTCCCAGAGCAGTTCCTGTCGTCCAATGTCAACATGCGGAACGATGATTATGGTGGAAGTCCGGAGAAGCGGTGTAGATTCGTTGTAGAATTGATGGAGGAGCTAGCCAAGACCGCCGGGCAAGAGAAAGTGGCACTCCGGTTAAGTCCTTTCGGGCTATTTAACCAAGCCCGGGGCTCGCAGAGGATGGGGACGTGGAGCCACCTCTGCAAAGAACTTAAGACGAAGATTCCGCACATGTCTTACGTGTCATTCATCGAGCCGGTATGTTGTTCCCTTTTTCGTGCACACTTGAGGTTAAGCTGATTGATGGACTGCCAGAGATATGAACAGGTCTTCAGCACGGCGGAGAAGGACTCATTTCTCGGGTCATGGGGTCTAGAAACTGTCGACCTTTCCCACTTCCGGAAGGTTTTTGGCGACACTCCATTCTTCAGTGCCGGAGGCTGGTACGACGGAAACTTTTCGGGAGTTTTGGAGTCCGGCCGGTACGACGCCTTGTTGTTCGGGCGCTGGTTTATCAGTAACCCTGATCTGGTTCGCCGGTTAAGGGAAGGTTTACCGTTGAGGATGTATGAGCGGGATAGATTTTACGGGCCGTTTCCAGACAGGGAAAGAGGCTATACTGATTATACTGCCTGGGATGTGGAAAAGGAACACAGTGCAACCGTGGACGGTATAAAGGGGGACGTTGCAACTACTTCTACAGTTGAAGTAAAGGCATCAGCATGAGCCGTACGCCTGAAGGGATGAACAGAATGAGATGGTCCTTGGTTGCGGACTCTAAATGGGCATTTTCGGGTTTTCGATTTTCATTAATATATGGCATCCTTCGAAGAACAGTCTGGAGGCGTGAAACCCTCCCGTGATCCGGTAAAACCATTCAGTGAATTATGTGCATGATGAAGCCTTTTTTAAAGGCGAGCTCTACTCTAAACGTCCAATGCCGGTTTTCCGGGGAGAGGGGTGTGGCTGGGGGGGGGGGTGAACGGCCATGACATTAGAATTGAACTTCTGAAAGCTAGTCGAACAACTTGTCCTTCCAATCGATGGATTGCAGGCTCCAGTATTCAGCTATGATTATGATGGAGTGCAAGTGGTGATATTGACTACATGATCCTACAGAAAGAATTAATACAGCTCAAATGGCACTGATGCCAGAGGGTTTTCTTGAAAATAGTTCCTTCAATTCCACTAGGTCTTAACTACTACGGGTTCCTTCCCAACCACGACGCTGCCTTGTGTCAGAGGAACTTCAATGTCGTTCGTTTTGCTTTCACCGTTGGTTCCGTTCACACTCTCTTTTACCGCTTGCTCCGCTTTGAAGGCTTCGATTGTGTCCCCTTCAAACCCACTCCCCCACTTGAACTTGTGCCCGTAGTGATCATCCCTCAGACGAGTCTGACCCTTGACTCCATACAGGTTCTCCCGCAATGTACCTCCTTCCACGTCATAGTCTTCCCACATGAGACCTCTCTTTACTAACTCGGGTCGCAGAAGGTAGACAACGTCCTCGAATGTGCCAGGGCTGGTCACATAAGCAATGTTAAAGCCATCAACATCTGCTTCGTTGATCCACTGCTCAAATACATCGGCCACCATCTCTGGAGTGCCAACAGGGGCCGGATGGAAGCCACCAAGAGCCATGGTCTCGCCTAGTCTTCGAGGAGTCCAAGGTTCCGTGTTACCGGTTGCTTTGTTGAAGTTCTCCAAGAACGTATGGGTGGCGTCATCTCCAGGAGCATCTTTTAACTCAAAGACTTCGTCGAGCGGGAAGCGGGCCAGATCAATTCCGGTATAGCCAGAAAACTGTGCAAGACCGCCAACGACGTCTGCGTCCTGTCTTGCCTGTTCATACTTCGCTTGCGCCTCTTCCAGTGTTCGTCCAATAATTGGGGTGATACCGACAAAGAACTTGAGAGATTGGGGATCGCGCCCTTCGGCAGCTGCGTCGGCACGGATCTGAGCAATTGATCCGGCAGTCTGTGAGGGGACCAAGCCTCCAACATAGATGGCTTCAGCATGCTTAGCGCCAAATGCACGACCCATCTTGGATGTTCCGGCTTGGAAGAGAACCGGAGTGCGTTGAGGAGAAGGGTGAGTTTGGGAGGCGGCCGAAGCTTTCAGATATTTGCCTTGACCCTCAATTAGTATCACGACTCTTCGATAACTGGAACACCGCAAACATACCCTTATGCTCAATTTTCTTCACCTTCGAGGGCTCAAAAGCAACTCTGTTCTCCGCGTCCCAGACAACCGCATCATCCGCCCAAGAGCTCTCCCAGAACTTATAGACCAGGTCCATGTATTCATGAGCCACTGCATACCGTTCATCATGCGGCACAACATCATCTGCACCCAACGCTGTCGCTGCGGCCTTGCTCCAGCTCGTGACAACATTCCATGCAACTCGTCCATTTGTGAGATGATCCAAGGAGCTGAAAGTCCGTGCCAGAATGTACGGTGTCAGGTAGCTGGTGCTGCCGGTGACGCCGAAACCAACGGACTTGGTGACGGATGCCATCGCCGGAATGAGAACCATCGGGTCCAATCCAGCGGAATGTGCACCTGCACGGAGAATCGGGGCAGTGCTTCTCGAGTAGACATCAAAAAGAGAATAGGAATCCGCAAAGAAGATGAAGCTAATTTTTCCTTCCTCAGCGAGGCGAGCAAGATTCAGCCAGTATGGCAGTCGGTCTTTGCCGGAAGTCCGGTCGTATGGTGAGCGCCATTGGCCTGGCGACATATGGGACCCAGTGCACGCATTTTCGAAGAAGTTGAGGTATATCCTCTTCTTTGGGGGGGAGACTGTGGGCGGAGACATTGCGATGGTTCGATAAGTTCTTCAAACGACTTTCTGAAGGGCGAATGGCTGCGTGAGGACCTCTTGCTATCAAATGGGAGCGTCAAAGGCTTATAATACGTATGGAGAAAGCAATTACTGGTCTATCGGCCCGGACAACCGTCTGCGGGTTTGAACTGCAGTAGGAGTCAGGCCAAAGGCCCGACTCGGAAACAGCCGCGAGCATCACATTAGCATCTTACGATCTCCGGAGTTTGGAATCGATAACAAACGAAACTTAGGTGGACTGGGAAAGTAGTTTATGAGATGCCGTCGGCACATATTCCGATGGGTCGGAGAGGTTCCCGATCGCTTGGATCAGGGTTCCCGATCGGTTGGATCAGGGGCTGATCAGGGGCTCCCTATTGGTCGTCCCCAAAGCGCTAACCTGTTTAGGAACAGTGACCCATCGGGGGCTGCTGCGGGGTTTTTTGTACAGTTTACTACGGAACATGGGTAATAGGGTAATAGTTCGTTAACTTCTGAGTTCGTACTGTGTACAATCATACTCTGTACTCCGTACACTTGGTACTCTTGGCCGTTGGATAATTTCGTAAATTCTGTGATTTTTTCAAGACTTCAACGCTGCTGTCAACAATGGCAGAATACCGAGAAAGACCACCCCAGGAATCTACGATACAGCAACCACAAGAACTTGTCGACACTCAAGACTATTCCAACCAATATTCATTCTCAAGACTGGTTATAATTCTTGCGGCGCTGGCATTTACTCTCTTTGTTTCTTTCATAGATCAAACCAGTGTTTCGACGGCACTGCCAGCAATTGCCAAATCGCTCGATGCGTACGAGTCGATATCATGGGTTGGCACCTCATTTCTGGTTGCAAATACGTCGTTTCAACTGATAAATGGCCGGTTAAGTGACATATTTGGTCGGAAAAACTGTCTCATGTTAGTGTCTTGAAATAGAATAGCAAAAACATTTGCTGATTGATCAGGACTTGTATGGCTCTGCTTGCAATCGGAGACTTGCTGTGTGGATTTGCAAAGACTCCAGCGCAGCTATATGTGTTTAGAGGAATTGCTGGTGTTGGTGCTGGTGGAATTAATAGGTAGGCGCCTCTTAACCTTTGTATGGAATCATTGCTGATTAACGATTAGTTTGGTTATGATCATGTTCACAGACATGACGACCCTAGAGCAGCGAGGAAAGTACCAGGGACTTCTTGAGACCAACATAGCTTTAGGAAATGGAGTTGGACCCCTAATAGGGGGCGCCTTCTCACAGTCATCCGCAACATGGCGATGGGCATTTTGGTTCGTCGTGCCAGTCACAGTGATGGCAGCAGTGCCAACCTACCTCACTTCACCCAAAAGCAAGTTGGTGGGAAATATGTCTGAGAAGCTGAGAATGATAGATTATGGAGGCATGGTGCTCAGTCTCTCTTGTGTCATTTTCCTGCTTGTAAGTCAACCACTCCTAAATCATTCCAGTGCCAGAATAACCAAATAACAATTGACCAGATTCCCATTTCATCCGGCGGAACCACGTGGAGCTGGTCATCACCTCTCATCATATCTTTTCTTGTGATCGGAGCCTGTCTTGTAGTATTATTCGTCGTCTTCGAATGGAAGTATGCCAAGTATCCAGTTATGCCTCTACGAGTATTCGACAGGCGTTCGGCAAAGATCCTCTTCATGCACAATCTCTTAACCGGCATAGTTTATTACTCGGACCTTTATTACCTGCCGTTATATTTCCAAGTCGTCCTTGGCCATTCACCCTTGGAATCTGGCCTGCTTATCCTGCCACTTATCCTCGGATTCTCAGCATCTTCCACAACGGCTGGATTTCTCCTTTCCCGCCTGGGACGCTGCAATCCTGTTATCTGGGCTGGCTACGTGATGTGGACTGCAGGCGCAGGAACCCACATCGCCTTCGGATCGTCGACTAGCATCGGAGTCACCATTGGATGTCTTTTGGTCGAGGGATTCGGTATCGGATTTTCGTTCCAGCCAGTTATGATCGCACTACTGGCTAATACCAGGAAAGAAGACCGAGCCGTTGTTACTGGAATGCGTAACTTTATCAGGACTGTCGGTGGGGCAATCGGACTGGCCATCTGCGCAGCAATTATCAACAACGTGCTGCAGGCTAACCTACCACCGTCCATGCCAAGTCAGAGCGGGATGGAAATGATCGGCAAGCTGGACCAATTGACTCCGGGGGAGCAGAGCGCACTCAGGGAGGCGTACATGAAGGGTTTGGACATTGTATTCCGTCTCGCTTGCCCGTTGATAGGATTCTGTCTTCTCACAAGCGCGGCGTTGACTGATGTTCCGTTAGCAACGGCACACGAACCGCAGGAGCAAAGCGGGCCTGCAATCGACGAGAAAGACTCGGGGGCTGCAAGTTCCTCACCTGCAAAAACTGAGATCACAATTGATGTGGACTTGCAAAGGAAATGACGATAGATATCAATGATATTTAACTAATAGTTAAACATTGTAAAAAGCATCCTTGAAAGCAAGCTATTTTGAAACCCTGCACTAGACTATGGTGGTTCTATGTGCAGTTTAATATCTACGGTACGGCACCATACAACATACCAGTGTCTCCAGTGTCTCCAATGTCTATTGGTATTTAGTCAGAAATGGAGACAAAGCTTTCGCAATGCCTTCTACATCTCTATCCGGCTCAAAATTGCCGCCAGTAATCTCAATCGCTTGAACTCCTTCTCTCAAACCATGGACATGTCCAAAGTACCTCCATAGAACATCGTCTCTTGCACACATCAGCAAGATTGGACAGGAGACCTGTTTATATAAATCCTCGCTTTTCTGAGCCCAGACTGCCCCGTAAATCAGCATCCGTCCTTTCCATGCCCGAATATGATCCACTGCTTCCCTCTGCCACAACGTGATGTCTTCACCAACCCCCATATTGCCGAGATACTCCCAGGTCTTCAACAAATGTGATCCATCCCGGGCCGGTTCGTTGAATGGCTTGAAGAATATTTCCTTCATCGCTGCTCTTTCTTCCACCGACATCACTGTTGGCCCGACAAGGCAAATAGTCGCCACGAACTCAGGATACCGGGCAGCAAATTCGACCGCGAGAACTGCTCCGGAATGGTGTCCGATGATATGGCATGGCGTCGTGCACCCATTGCCCGCGAGTCCGAGAGCTTCAAATGCTTGCATGAAGGTGGCGGAATACCATACCGTCCCTTGTTCTTCGATCTCCGCTATCGCGGCTTTCGACGGGTCGAAACTCCCTCCGAATCCGGGCATGTCCGGAGCATAGCATGCGTAGCCTTGCGATGCATAGTATTGCATGAGTAACTCATAGCTTGCAGATGATGAAGCAGACTTGTGTAAGAAGATAATTGGTTCCTTTTGTATGGTGGTTTGGGTGGAAGGAAAGATATATCGGTAGTGAATCTGGCCGTGGGAGGTGTCGACATACCCCTTTTTCAAGACTGGGGAAAGTAATTTCTGGGCAGGCATGGTTGCTTGGCTTATCGAAAAGGGGTTGGTTGAATTTGATGGATGGAGGGAACACCGAAGCCCGTGGGAATCAAAGGTCACATAAATAACAAATAAAGATAAATCTAATGTCGATAACTATGGATACCGGCATTGCGTTCCGAAACTGGCACATTGCTTCCGATGATAGATATCCAGTTCCGACGCACTCTGCCTTCCGCCAAATCTAATTCAGATTACACTAGATCAACGAGGATACTCAGGAACTATTCTACTCTCGCATCCTTTACACAATTACCCAGCCATACCCTTCAGCGACGGCGTGATGCTTGCCTTTTCCACATCATTCGGTGTATCTGTACCGCTGGGGGAAAGGCCTTCAATGACGTGACCCTCATTTCCGAATGGAACCCTTTCGTATGGCTTTCCAGGCGGCGGGCTGATGAGACAGATAATGAAGTATATCAATCCAGCGCCAATGAAGCCGATAAACCAGGCTGTCTGGAATAGTTTGAGCCATGCAGGCGCTAACTTTGCACCACCAGTGGCTACAACGAATCCCGCTTTTATGGTAGTTAGTAGCACGAACTGCAACTAGTTTGAATGTGAAACTTACGGAAACTGGGGAAGATCCCAATGGTCCAGGCGGTGAATGCTCTCCAGTTCAGCCCGAAAGTGTACCAGTAAATTGAACTCTTGTCACCGATGTACAGATGCGGAACGGTCCAGTTTCGCCGTCGGACGAACCAACTGTCGCAAGCGTTAGTGATTCGTGGTTCATTTTGGCACTGGAATCCTACAAGTCGACCGCATTGATCGCGGCAAGAGGCGACACAAACATGCCGAAAGAGTTCAGCACGGTAATGAAATTGCCAGGTGCGTTGACGAATCGCCATGGATTGATCAGATATCCGATGAGGCACATGATAAGACTACCACGAGTAACGTCAACCCATCTCGGAGCGAGGGATGCAAGATCCATGCCGGCGGCGACTGAATTCTGGACTAGATTAACCTGGAATAATCAGTACTGAAATTTAGGAGATCGCGCTGAGCTAGTCGCTTACCGAAATCTGACTCAAGAAGAAGCCTAGTCCGGCAAAAAAGCAGCCGGCGCGGGTGGCAGCATTGTAATTATCGGAGAGAAGGAATTCTAGTAGTGTGATGGGTTGCCAGATCTCCTTGCCGTACATTGACTTGACGGCGCTCGTAGCGAATGTTCCAAGAGTTGCGGTGACCGTAATCGCAATGGGAACAGTGAACAGTTGGTTCAGCACAGGAGTTCTCTTGGTCTTTGCATATCGAGTCCAGTCGGCTTGTCTACGGCGTGTCAGCGGGCTATACAATAGTTTACATATGGTTTGACAAACCTGATTGCGCTACCTGTCCAGGAACCAGCAACTGAACTGACTGCTTGCAACATCTTGAACTTTCGGGTACTGTCATCGACCTGGATCGATGCAGCAAGAGCAGAAGCGCCTCCATTGGAGGCAACTGCCCATATAAAGAGCCCGACAATGGTGGCAAGAACGGCGCCAAAAGCAAACCAGAGTAACCTATGCATTTTGGATGGATGAATGAGCATCAAAGGAGTGAAGATCATGATGTAAATGATGAACCCGATGAGCTGATTCGTGGTGATGGCTGCTTCGAGAGGAAGAGTGTTCCTCATATTTTGGAACGAAGGGAATATGGCTGAAAGGACAACTTTGACTGCAAGGCCGCCCCAGTATGCTTGAATGCCGAAGCTACATAGACAATTAGGAGGCTAGATAGTGCCATAGAGAGACAAGCTTACTAGATGAAGTTGACGAAGCATTTAATCATGACGACAAAGAAGGATCCATACATTCCAAACGCAACCCGGCTCATCATTGGAAAGCCAATATGATATTGAACCTGCCAACTTTAGTTAGAGAGGCTTGAGGCGGATGGTGAAAGGTTGACTTACCCCTGGCTCTGCGCAAATAAAGGAAATAAGGCCTGCAAGAACTGATCCAACAAAGACCATGCCAATGGTCTCTCCAGCTGAGAGTCCATTCGCGAGGTTACTCGATCCCAGTGTCCAGGCAGAGACGTTCACTGTTGCTGCAATCCAGAATCCGAAGTAGCCGCGCTGTGTGTAGTTGCGCTCCTCTGGGGGCGAGGGTGCACAATCGTGGTTCGTCCATCTGTTGAAAGTTGCTTCATCATCCCCTTCCTGCTTGACCTCCAAGGAGGTGAAAGTCCGGGGAATATGGACACGAGCCCTCAACCCGTTTAGGGCATTCATGGTGACAACTTGTAAACGGAGGGGAATTCCGTTAAGTGCCAAATGAACAGGGAGCTTCAAGAAATATTTATATCTAGCATCCCGCGTTTGTTGCAAAGAGCACTGGCGCAAGTTCTTGCTTGCATCCTGAGTACTGATTACCGATACCATGAGGCTGGAGACCAGATAGATCGGAAGTGCTTCCAGCGCAAATGGTGAATGCCATACTGAATCGTAATTGCGCAGTAAACGAGCCCCTAAGAGAGATGCCTAGACTTTCCTAGAGGTTGTTGCTATCTGTTGTGGAGCAACCAAAGATACGAGCGCAGAGATACCCCAGGTTACTATAGTTCCCGCGAACACGTTCGGAACCCCGGAACTTCATTTTGAGCTTATCAGCAGATCTACAAGACAGCGACAAAATTTGGTTTTCTTAGTGGACTGGTTAGTGTCACCGATGATAGATTGGTTCAAGGAGATTGGAACATCTGCGACCAACCGGAATCGTCCCCGAAGTCTATCGAACTTTCCGATGCGGTACCTGTAGCCTGTATCAGAGTGGCGGATGCACGCAACGAGGACTGTAGGAGTTTTCGACTTCGTCGGTTGGGACGACATACCACCAATGAGTTGCTAACTTATGGCAGGTTCGCATTGGAAAAATTCTTGCAAAAAGCCTCGTAGGGTTCCAAGATCTAGATGTATCGACCTTGCCGCAGTATCGACGGATAAACGTCGAAGTTTGACACCTGTTGCAAAATAGCAGCTGCCTTCTAAGGATTTGTTAATATTCCTCTCCCCCCTACGGGTACTTTCCGGTAGTTACTTTGGTTCTCTAAATCATGGCTTTTTCCCAAATCACGAACCTCCACGTCGAGGCATTCGACAAGGAAGCGTTGGTCCAACGGAACCCACATGCCGAGTTTCCAGCCGTCGAGGCCTCTCGTCCTGACTACGATCCGTCCAAATTCTGGGAGTACAGCAAAACCCCTAAACCGAACTGGAAGCCGGGAAGTGGTTCTATATGCGATGCATGGAAGTCGCATACTCTCATTGCCATCGATCCCGATTCGCCAAACCGGACACAGAATCAGAACTACAAGTTGATGATTTCATCCACGGTTCCACGGCCCATTGCTCTCGTCAGCACAGTATCACGAGAGGGTGTACATAACCTGGCCCCGTTTTCCTACTTCAACACCGTCAGTGTGGATCCACCGCTTTACTCCGTCAGCTTCGTGGGGACAGAAGCCAATGACAGCTTGACCAACGTTCTCGACTCTGGGGAGTGCTGCATCTCTATCGTCAGCGACTGGTTTCTCGAAGCAGCAAACATGACGTCGGTGAACACCCCTCCACACGTGAGCGAATGGCCACTATCCGGACTGCATCCAGTCCATTCGCACATGGTCAAGCCACCTCATGTGGGAGAATCGGCGTTCAGCATCGAATGCCATGTGCACAGCACTATCCCAATCTACTCCCAGAGAGAAGTCCACGACGACGGACGTAAAGTGAGGACAGCTACCATGGTATTGTTTCGGGCAGTTATGTACCATGTGCGAGACGACGCCATCAACGATCGAATGGAAACAGTAGATATTGGGGTGCTAAGGCCGGTATGGAGAGGAGGAGGTATTACATATGGCAGTTGTTTTGGCGGTTGGGAGACAGAAAGACCGAAGGCCTTTAGACATCTAGTGGAGCAGGAGGATGTCAAAGCTGTGCTTAACCAATTGCAAGTTTCATAGACGTCGATAGAACCAAGATCTCTCTGGATGATCTCTCTGGGTGTTCGAGTCCATGTGGCAGACTCCACGCCTTTGGAATCGTGTTACTCCGGGAGTATGTGTGGAATCAAAGTGCTCAGTGACGCAAGTTCTATAATCTACATTCATTTCTTCGCTACATAAACATAAAATAACAGAGCCTTTATTTAAGCTAACTGGCCCTTCTTGTACGGGAACTTCTCTCGGAAATTTTCCGCAATCTGTGTCCTCGTTGCAACCCATACTCCCTCCTTTGTAGCAATGTACTCGACAAACTTCTGCAGGGCTGCAAACCGGGCAGGCTTCCCAATGCATCGACAGTGCAACCCGACCGTCATCATCTTGGGCATTCCTTCCACACCCTCCTGATACAGCACGTCAAAAGCGCCCTTGACATGATCGTAGAAATCCATCGGCGCGCTGAATCCCGTGGCAACGTTGAACTTGTAGTCGTTGCAGTCGTATGAGTACGGAACCATCAGCATTCCTTGAGGGTTTGGCTCGTCCTTCTCGGCAGGTACGTCCACCCAGTACGGAATGTCGTCGGCATATGAGTCGGATTGCCAAAGGAGAGGGAGGCCCATTTCCTTGTAAACATCCCATATAAGAGCATGAGATCGCGGTGAAAGACGTCCGTAGTACCACCCTTTGGGGTAGACACCGCTGACGTCTTTGATGGCTTTGATTCCCTTGCGAATGTATTCCTTCTCCTCTTCCGGGCCAACCGTGTGATAATCGATCCAGCGGTAGGCGTGCGATGCAATGTCGTGACCATTCTCCACCGAGGACTTGGCGACGGCGGGATTGTCTTCGAGGGCTTTGCCAACGGCATACAGAGTATATTTCATATTGTGCTTGTTGAACAAGCGAATGAGGCGCCAGACGCCGGCCCGGGCCCCGTAGTCATACTCGGATTCGATATTGACTGCTCGCTCCTGGACATGCGGAGTTCCGCCCGGAGCTTCCCACAGGTGGGTCTCAGAATGAACGTCGCCGTTCAAGACAGTATGTTCTGCTCCTTCCTCATAGTTGATGACGAACGAGACGGCGATCTTCGCATTATTGGGCCACTGGGGATGGTGGGACTTCTCGCCGTATCCGATGAGGTCGCGAGGGAAGTCATAGTGGTCGTTCCATTCATATGGTGCAGCCTTCAAGGCATCCGATCCAAGATTGTATGGCGTAGACATATTGCTTGAGGAAGAGAGAGGGTAGGAAGAAGAATAGGATGTCGAAGGTCACGACTGTCTCGCCGCGAACAATGGTCCTACTTCTACTCACCTGTAATCCTAGATAAGCCACAATCAGCTCTTCTATTCTCGCTTGAACCTCTATCGTCACCTGAATTAGCAATCGCCCCGCCCCTCTAAATGGGAGGAGCAACTATTCCGACGGGTGATCGGATTCGGCACATCCGATAGATAGTCGGGGCACCAGAGATGATACCGAACGGCCCGGCATCGGCTTGGATCATAGTGCTCTTCGAGATGCGATAAGAGCAATTGAACAAAACCGTGAGCTGCATATTGACTTCTATAGCCTCCTACCTTTTCCAGTGTTCTGAGCTCCAAAGAATTTGACAGCAGCAAGCCGGGAAGTTGACAGTTCGCTCAAATCACGTATCTCCATAGCCCGCCTACAATTTTAGATCCTGTTACCCCTGGAGACGATACCTTACCCTTTTTGGACGCCAGTCAGTGACATCACAGTCATGTCCGTCTTATTCACGACTATCTCAGAGTAGGCTCTGCACCACCAAACTTGTATGTTGGTATCCAATCTCACAATATTTTAAGGAAGAACCCGGTCACCGTCAATGACGTCTGCAGCGCTCTTGCTAAAGTTGGCGGCGGCGTCAAACCTCGGGCTGAGGATGAAGCCGATTTCGTAAAGCTATTGGCGGCGGTACGTGGTGGCCTATCGAGTTGCCGCCTGAAAATGCTAATAGTGACCGCATCGTAGTGCCACGATTGTGCCGCTTCCATTGACGCTCTGCCTGACTACGATGTTCCAACGGACGGCAAACGGTTCCCGCGCAAAAATGTCCATCGCGTTCAACCGTCCGAGCAAGTGCTTGGCGCCGCGTGGGCGCACACCTTTTCCATCAAAGATGATTTCATTCAAGGGCCGTTGAGCGGCAAGACCGTGTGTCTGAAAGACTGCATCTGCGTAGCAGGCGTACCACAGATCCTGGGAACGGAGATCATCGAGCCCTGGGAGCCAACCAGCGACGCAACAGTCGTGACGAGGACGCTAGAGGCTGGTGGCGAGATTGTAGGCACGGCCAACTGCGAGAACTGGTGTCAGAGCACCAGCTCCTTTTCCAGCGCGCATGGGACGGTAGAGAACCCACATGCAGCTGGGTACTCGGCGGGAGGAAGCACCTCTGGTGCTTCGGCACTGGTTGGAGCAGGCCTGGTCGACATCGCGATTGGCGCAGATCAAGGAGGAAGCATTCGAGTTCCCGCTGCACTTTGCGGCTGCGTGGGTCTGAAGCCGACGTTTGGACTTGTGCCCTATACCGGCATCGCGAGCAACGACGCCATCAATGACCATGCTGGACCTCTTGCTAGCAACACGATGGACACGGCCTTGTGTCTCGACGCCATAAGCGGATACGATGGTATTGACGACCGCTGCTTCGGAGCGCCCAAGCCCAGTAGCACAACCTTTGCCGCCGACTTGGCTGCCCCATCAGCAGCCGATCTCCGTGGCTTCAGGATTGGGATCCTTAAAGAAGCTTTTGAGCAAGCCACTGTTGAGCCGCGAATGAAGACCGCCGTGTTATCCGCGGCAAACCGATTCAAGGAGCTCGGTGCCACTGTCGCAGAGGTCTCCGTCCCAGATCATAATCTCGGAACTGCGATATGGACCATACAGCAACGGATCGCCGGGAGTCTATCGCTCCTCGGGCATACAACAGGCCGACGCGGGCAAGGTTTGCCCGCGCTCCATGCTGCACGACTACCCTGGACGCAGGAGAAGTTCGACAAGTGCTTCCCAACCACGCAAAACACCATGCTGAACGGCCTGTATTTGATGGAGCGTTTCCCATCCATCTACGCAAAGACGTTGAACCTCATCCGCCGCCTCACAGATTCATACGACCGGGTGTTGAAGGACTACGACGTGTTAATTCTCCCGACGACGCCGTTCGTCGCTCCGCGCCATGGCACACTCACTACCCCGATCGCAACCATTGAACCAACGGTAGGATTGACCTGCAACACGGCCATGTTCGACGCCACGGGACATCCTGCGCTGACACTCCCTGTTGGCTGGCTGAGCGCAAAGGACAATAAGGACATATATCTGCCTGTTGGGATGCAAGTTATAGGCGGTATGTGGGAAGATGGCAAGGTATTGCGGGCTGCGTATGTCTGGGAGCAATCTTTTGACTGGAAAGCCATGAAGCCCGTGGTTAACGGCATGCACTGAACTACTTAGCCGGCACTGTTAGACGAATGCAGTACTATCCAGGTGCAAGCCGGCCCTATTATAATCAATTTACGTTTAAATTAGAGCCCAAGAAAACTTTATTATGTTGCCGAGTGTCGTCAGCCGCTCTACAGTTATATTCAGCAGAGCTTTCGGTCAACCAAATCGACATCGATATATCACAGTGGATGGGTTATCTCACCAGCCACTCATGTCTCCTCTCCTACCATAGCGACGTGAGAGTTCCGGACGAAGAAAAATAAGCTTAGCCGATTACATTCTATTTAAGTATAAACTAATGAATCCCGATTCCCATTCCGCTACCACAGGATCTGACAGTATCTGGAAATCGGAGTTTGATTACGCCAAAATATGCTGTTGCCCCACCCGAGCCCCCACCCAGACCACCCAACAGATCCCCCAACAGACCCCGTAATTAACGGACCCCTCAAGGTACATAGTATGCACATAGGCATACTAATGCTGTATTTGACCACCTGTAGCGCCACCAGTATCGTTTCTATTTTTAATAAAAAAACTCTTGGTAACTACACGTGAAGAGAGACATCGTATAAATCAATATAATTTAGAATAATAAGAAATAGAGCATATTTATTGACATTGTGGCAGGTGGTTGGTGAGGTGAGGTTTGAGGTTGGCAATTTTGCTACACTGTGTCTACCATAATTAATGGACTGCTGTACGGAGTAGTACCGTACCATACACAATATTTGTACCCCGTACCCTGAGAGAACGTCCTGATTCCATCAACTTCAACCATCTTTTCCGACTCTTTTTTCAGATTTACGAGATATCTACCAGCTAACTCCCGAAAGGGGCTTCTTTTCCCTCGAGTACAGCGGTTGAATACCATATTCCTTTTCAATGGACTGAATGCAACCCTGAGAACCTAATAGGTAGGTCCATTAAGTGCTGACAAAGAGAAGCAGCTATATCTCTGAAGTCAAGCTGCACGAGTCTTCAGCGAGGGGTCATGCTGTGAAGACGTGCAAGTGCTACGATGCTAGAGGGCTGCAGGCTGCGCCTCGGGCACAGCCTTATCTATCTCCTTTCGGCTTTTTAGATGATTCTATTTTATTCTCATTGATCCTCTACTTTTCGTTAGCGTCGCCTTCATGTCCTGATTTCAGTCTACAAATATGGCTTCATTTTCGACCGATTTCGAGTTATGAGACATGGATTTCCCTTCCACTCCCAACCAGAATGATGATGACACCCTCTATACTCCCCTCCATCCTAATGAAATCCGCCTGTTAAAGTTGCTACCTGGGCCTTGGGGTATGCCTATATGTTGCGAACTTTCCCATGTACCTCTTTCGAACAAGCCAGCGTACAAGGCACTATCCTATGCTTGGGGATCTCGAAGACTTGTGGAGCCCGTCTTTCTTAACGAAACTCCACGACTAGTCACGAAAAATCTATACACTGCACTTTCGAGGCTCCGATCTGAAAATGAACCGGTCACGATATGGGTGGATGCTCTTTGCATCGATCAAGCGAATATCGATGAACGAGCAACTCAGGTTGCTATGATGCGAAGCATCTTTGCAAAAACCGACGAAGTCATTGTGCACCTGGATATTCCAAATCAGCATCTCAGAAATCATCGCCGATTGAGCCGAACTCCGCGGCCGGAATCATTCTTCCGTATGAGTGATTCTGATGATGCCCTTCTTGAGAAGTTTATGGGGCGTTTCAAAGTATCCGGGGATGGCTGCTTGCGGAGTCAACGTAGTCAGGTCGATGTCGGTACACAGGTGTTTTGTCTAATACGGCTCGTAGCCTCGGGGCGCCTCCATGAACTTATTTCTGCCGTTGCAGATCATCCTGATGGCTCTCTTCCTTCCATGTTATCCGATTTGTTTGAAAACCTCCGCTACATGTTGCGTTGCAGATGGTGGAACAGAGTATGGATCATTCAAGAGGTGGTCGTCCCAGAACGAGTAATGGTGTTCTATGGAGGAGCCATCGCCCCATGGGATATGTTGGTCAGTGCAGCTAAGGCCTGGCTGCCGGACGATTCGCGGAATTCTGATCCGCCATCCATCCCAAGGGAATATTCACTGGTTCTTGACTACTTTGCCAAGCAAATACTGGGAATTGAGAAAATGCGAAGGCAGTGGAGATTCACCAACCAAACGACTCTTCTGCGGCTCTTGCGCCAATTTTCCGATCGAGAAGCATCTGATGACCGAGATAAAGTCTATGCGCTACTTGGACTAGTCACCCAATCCTTGAGTCTCCCTAACGGGCATATTCTACTTCCAGACTACTCGTTGGACATAAAATCGGTTTTCATTAATGCAAGCCTATCTATTGTTCGGACAACCAGGTCACTATCAGTCATCGTCGTCGACAGTGCCCGCAAATATCGTCAAGATTTGCCATCATGGGCTGCTGATTGGACTGCCCCTGCGGATGACGCAGAACGAAAGCGAGCGGAAAAAATAGAACGATATGACGCAACTGGGTGTTGGGATGTCCAAGTACAGCACGATACGGAAGAAGAATATGGTGGAATTGCGGCGAAGATAGATGGGATGGGTCAAAAGCACAGTCTCGAACAGGCCACCGGCATCAAATATGCAACAACTGTATCCGATTTCACCGCCATTCTTGGACATGCACAGTGGAAAGAATATCTTCTTTTGCCCGAGTCAACTCGGGAAGACTGCCTTGAAGCCATTGAAACGTACGAAATGGCTAAAGGTGGGACAGTTTGGGCACGTCTATTAGATCAATCTATTCTCCAAGTCCCCGGTGTTCAGATCGATCGAGTGGCCAAGGTGTCAGAAGCCTGCTTTTCGGATCTCGAATTCCCCGCGGTTGTCAAAGAATGGGCTGTGCTTGCATTGTCGAATCATCATGAATGGGGATCCGTGGCTACTTGGCTTGCCGACTTTGTTTACCCATTCCTTCACACGTTGGGCATCAACGTGAGCGAGGAAAACTCCCCGCCTATTCAAGGTCCATCACAGTCAGATTTGGGGTGGTTGGTGCCTATGGAAGACTCCGAAACGCTGCCGCGCTGTATATCCGATGCACTTCTGGCTGCTAGCGGGAGACCAAGGCCATATGCGCCGATGAAGGAGCATCGTGGTGTCGAGCCAGCTCTAGCAGATGAGAGAGCAGAGGAACAACTCCTCAAGGTTGCGATAGAGCAATCATACCGACGTCGTTTCTTCGTTACCGCTACGGGTCACTTCGGCCTTGGACCTTTGAATCTTCAGGCTGCCGATCGTATTTACCTGCTTCCTGGATCCAAGACCCCAGTTGTTCTTCGAGACGCTGGTAAACGGGAAACAGCACGCTTCAAGGGGATGGGCAAGCTTGGCACCGTGGAAAGAGAATGTCATGAAATCATAGGGGATTGCTACATCCACCCTTATATGCAGGGACAGGCTCGCGAGCGTTTCCAGTCTGCGGCGGCTCAATGGGGCTCCAAATCAGATTTACGGCGTTGCATCGCCGCATTCGGATCCGCTGCCAAACAGCGCCGCGACCTTGAGATCCAGTTATTCAGACTCGGTACTCGAAAACTACAGCTATCTTCGCTGTTAGAAGACCTGGAAAAGCAATTCGAGAAGGACGAGGCATTTCCAGAAACCTTCCTCATGAATCGCATAAAGTCGGCCGATATTGTTCCAGAAATGGAGCGTCGGCAAGGGCAGATACCATCGAGCGAGCTTGTGCCCCAGATTCTGCGAGAGAGGCTCGTGGAGGTAGAGGAGAACAATTCCAAGACCGAGAGAGCCTTCAACAGCGCAGTTGGTCAGGCAGAAGCCACGAAGAAGTCCCTCCTTGCCGCTGAGAAAAAATCGTCATCTAGCATCTTCGTCTATCTTGTTTAATTCCTTCTTGTACCATCTGGAAAGGAAGAAATTGATGGTCCTAAAGCTCATCCCGGTGGCGTTAAAAACCCTTAAGTATTGTTACTTCAGATTACCTTCGCCTCACATTATCTTTCTTGAGGCATGTCTTGAAATACCCAACTGTCTGTGTTTTAACGCCTTCCCTCGCTCAGTTGAGCAGTGTAGCATCACCTTCGAATCACCTTTCGCCATGGGACAAGGCAACCTCTCGCGCAGCCTTTCTTTTACAGCTCCGCCCTTTTCCTGTATATTCATACCCTGTCTCATGCAAGCCACTTCCCCTTTGCCCTTTTCATCGTCGAGCAGCAAGGCTGGCTCTCTACGAGCACAAGAAGGTAGCTATCCCCATCCCCCCAGATCACCAAATTTTCCACAGTGTTGCAGCGTTTCGTACGTCCTCTTTTTCCTCAGCCTTGTCACTGTGTTACTCCTGGACAGAAGGCAACCGCCAAGATGTTGCCTTTCCACGTCAGCACTCATCCATTTCATTGGATACCTGAATACCCAGTCTTCGATGCGGGCGGTGATTGGAGTGCGGGAAGCCTTGACTTGGACACAAGGTGCCTTTTTTTATTATCACTGACGCTAAAAAAAGGGCGAACGAGGACTTGACCCAGGCCTCGGGTATTGGATCTTGTAGACCCTGCACCATGGCGCCCGAGTGAATACGATGATGTGGTCGCAGAGGCGCTCCCCTTCGCCCTCCGCCAGCCCCTTTGCAGTTTGAAAGCACCGCGTGGGCGGATACACCCAACCGTACATACCGTCCTATCAGCGACTTGTATGGGACTGATCCTGCGAAATCGCTTTGGATGGGTATAAATAACGGTACACCACAAGCTAAAAGGTGAGCTTCTTCGATGGATGTGAATGCCGGATTCGCTTACTCATGCCCAAAATTTTAGTAGTGATGGATCGACCGAACCACTGGCATATTTATGCCCTGTATGCAACCGTCCTATGGGCTCGTCGACCGAGTTTGTCAAACACTTGAAGGATACATCCTGCGGGTCCACATGCCTCGAGTGTGGTGAACTGTCAAGGTCCGGTGTAGACCTCTATAGGCATGCTCAAGAATATAGCCATAGCGTTCTCCGCTGCGGCTACAAAAAGTGTGGAAAGACCTACGCCCGAATCGACATCCTTGAGCGTCATTTGCTCAATCATCGAGCCAATGCAGCTCAATACCCATGCACTTACTGTTGCAGTGAGAGGGCGTTCACGCGCAAAGACAAGCTAAAGCAGCATTTGAACAATTTTCATCGAATCGGCGACGCGCAAGGCATTGACCTTGTCTGTCATCACCATGATTGCGACTCATATCGTCCCAATGGTCCCCACTATTATGAACTCGATCATCCCTTCAAAAGGGGCGCAGATTACACCAGTCACATCAAAGAAGTCCACGACGAATCTCCGTATCCTTGCCCCGTCGCAGGATGCAATCGCGTCGGCGCGAAGGGATACTTCTCCAAAAGTCCTCTGGTAAGGCATATCAAGAAGGAGCATGTTGGGACAGATATACAGTTCGGCAAGATCCCGGCCTCTGTTTAGTGGAGAATGGGGATGGGAATGATGATCCACGGCGATTCCATACTCGCAAGTCGCAAACGAGACTCGACATGTGTGGGTTTTGGGTGATGTCTCATCATTTGCCATGCAAATCGGGATCAAGGGGTTAGACTGTCGTTACCGTGCAGGTTGAATACAACTGAATTAGCTCTCGACGTATTGATTTGAATAGCAAATTACTTATGCAACATCGAGTATGTGACCGATATGAAACGGGTATCATGAATTCCAGCGCCACCACCCTCGTACACCCCCACAAATACCAACACCCCCATCCATCGTCCATCCTGCAGCACGAAGTTCACGCTATAGTGATAGATCTTCATGTCCAAACCCCAGAGCGACCCAACGCATACCATCCGAGTGCGCTAGCGACAACCGCAACACCAGCAATGGCGTGTGGGAACCAGTCAACACGACGTACTCCAGTATTTCGCAAAACCCCACTAGGTGTATCATGAACAGAATATTTCTTGCTCGTAGCGCGCTCTGTCCCGCCCAGTGTCGTGTTAGAGTTGCGAAACTCAGTATCCAACTCAGTGACAATATCCTCGCAAGCTTTAAATACCACTTCGGCCTCCTCAAGCACCTCAACCCTCTGCTCTTCGGAAAGCATGTTCCCTATACACTCGAACTGACTCTTGAACCCTGCTCTGATATCTTCCCCGTCCTGGCCCCCCTCAAAGCACCAGAGACCAAGTCCCTTGGTCTCCTGGGCACATGGCTTCTCGTCTGTTTCAGGATGGCTCTCGCCATCAAAATCTGCTCCCCAAAATCCAGGTCCACTGGCAACTAACTGGCTCCGGATCCATCTTCCACCGCTAAAGATTGCCAGGTAGAAAGTCCATGCATATGCCAATAGAACATGCGGCTTCTCGTTTGCAACGCGCCGGATGCGTTGGCAAATGTTTTGGACGGCAGGACTTGGATACGCGGATAGGGAGACGGAGAGATCGATCGGCTGGATATTGAGAAGATATGCGAGATCCGCTTGGAGCGTGGGGGTGCGGTGAAGGCCTACGGGAAGCAGGTGCGACAGCATTTGGAGAAGCACTGCGTTCGGCTTTAGCGGAGGGGAAGTTGCGTCATCAGGTGGCAGGTTGGGGGACGTCTGAGCGTGTTCAATCTGGGAAGACCTTGCGGCGAGAATGTCGGAGTAGGTTTGGATGTTCACCCATGGATCCTCTAACAGTTCTTTAAGCCGTGCCTGGTGAATCGGCGAGCGGGTGCCATCGGTGGGCGAGGGAAGGAGGTCGCGGATGGATGCCTCGAGGGTGAAGAATATGTGCGCGAAGTGGAGGATGCCGTTTGCGTAGAGATCTGGACTGGATGTATGCGGGGGCAAAGCGAGCGGGAGTCGAGATGTGATGAGGCGGTTGAGCTTCGTATGCGCTGATCTAGAGGTTTGGAGTTAGTAGGCGGAAGCGTAAGAAACTGTGCGATAGACATACTGAGTCGCCTTGTTAATCTGCGCCCCGAAAGACTCAGCATCTGCTGGTGGCTTTGATCGAAGCATCTCGTCCCTATTCTAAACGTTCCGATTCTAAAGGTCGCGCAGAGTACCGGTTGGAGAGAAGCGTGGGACTTCTGGTTAAGTATGTGCTCTTCAGCAGTCTTCATCTTAAGGGATATATACATAGTAGCGCTACATCAGTCATAATACATCCAGGCAACATCCACGCAGGGGATATGGTTGGAGGCGGAGTGACTTTGACTGTGCAAACAAGGTCATGAGATCAAGGTGGCAGTGGCACCGGAACACTAGCGGGGGAATAGGCACCATGGTAAATCTTGCTCTTCATACACACTCTGGAGGGATAACCTGAGGGAGTCATCCATATCAGCAGCGTCTCTTGACCTGGTCATTTTGGAACGGTGGATGATCAATAGCAACATCTTGTAGCGGCGGAGACGCGATGAATGGCGTGGCACGCGTTTGTGGCACATCGCCACGTCATATGAGGCTGGTAGGACCCCTGGAGAGCTTCTCTAGTAAACTTCCCGATTTCCCCTGTCCTTACCAGGCTGCTAAAATGAAAAACTCAGATCTGACTTTGATTTTAGGCATTGGCAGAAAATAAAAGGTTTCAGGACAAGCATATCTCCTCCTTGAAAATGTTGACTAGTTGACTGGACCTCAATGCTGTATCCATATACTTGGCGCTGTGCGTGCTCTTGTCTGATGTTGCTCTGAGGACGAGACTAGCTGTTCTATCACATATTTTTTTGAGACTTTGTAAGGGACCCTTTAGATTCTCTTTTATTTACCAGAACGCTTGATGATATTTGAACGTGCTGAGTGTCCGAGACTTGCATGGCTGTACGGAGTATTCCATACGGAATACGGATATTTATCGTCTTATTACAAACTGACTCGTCCTCAAAGAACATCTCCTTGTTAATTTTAGATCACGTGTAGTGCTCCATGATTCAAGTCAAGAGACGTGGGCAGTCTGCCTTGCCCATAAGCTGTCTGTCCCTTTGCATCTGTACTTCGTACGACCGTAATATTACACCATTATTTCCCATGTTCAAGGCTCACTCGTATCTAAATCCTTATGTGGATAATGCGAGGAGAAAACCAGCTGTATCCCTGCCTTGCAACGCGCCTTGTGGCCATTATGATGTACCAGTTAAACTTAATGTCAGCCTCTGGCTTGCTCCCACTTGATGAATCTTTGATGTTTCTCAGTCGAAGATTGGATTAGTACAGAAAATCGCTCGAACAAATGCATATCTCATTGGTTCCGCTCCTCGCTATGTTGGTTAGATCGTCATCTTTTTCGTTCTATCGTCATGAAAGCCTCGACTAGATCGCGCATTCTGAGCGGATATCTCGGTGCCTCGTTTGCGCAGTCTCAGCTATTCTAAAGTGTGGTTGATTGCACGAATACTTGTGGCTATGTTGAATCGTGATGAAGTCAATATCAAATATTAGTCTGTTTAAATACCTACCGGCAATAATACAGCGATACAAAAGCTCCAATTCTTCACCGTCAGTTTGAAATCGTTCCTGCTATCAACTCATCATCTTTCAAACTGGTAGCATCCATACGTTCTTCGAATGATGCTTCTATTTCATTTGGTTCTTTTCGTCCCTGGCTTCGCCTTGGGGGCCCTCACCAGACAAGGAGATCATTCGGGGCCAAGCAGCTGCAAATGTGTATGTGTCAATATCATCTTTTACCAATTTCCTATTACAAGGAGTTCCCGTCGGAGTCTACCTATGTGTTGGGGACGAGACAGTTCTTGTAGTACCGGCACAATAACCAACCATTTACTCTCATCTGACTTCCTAGCAGACTCCAAAGGATCCATGCTGGCCATCTCTCGACGAGTGGTCTCGATTCAACGCATCAACATCTGGTCGGCTCATTAGAGGCAGTCCCCCAGCCGCCGTCTGCTACCCGAACACACCAGCATACGATGCAGAAGCATGTGCTTATGTTTCTGCCAATTGGTTCACGAGCTCGTTTCACGCAGCGGATCCCATCAGTGTGGATTACCCATTCTGGGCCAACAATAGTTGTAACCCGATCTACTCCAACGGCACGAGTATAACGGGCGACCCAACAGCTGGTGAACGAGGATGCAGCATTGGCAAATATCCTGCTTATGTTGTCAATGCTACGACTGCGGAGCAGGTGCAGGCCACAGTACGGTTTGCAGTCAAGAACAATATTCGACTGAATATCAAGAATACTGGCCATAACTACCCTGGCCGTTCGACTGCCTATGGAAGCCTGTCCATTTATACTAGGCATTTCCAGGGCATTCAGTGGCATGATGACTTCAAGCCACAAAGTTGCAACAAAGGCAACTCCACCAAGCAGATGGCTGCCACCATTGCTGCCGGCATGAACGACACAGCCGTCTACGAGGAGGCAGACAAACACGGAGCGGTCGTGGTGGGTGGATCGAATCCGACAGTTGGGATCATGGGCTGGTTCCAAGGAGGCGGACACGGCCCATTATCTTCCGAATATGGCATGGGAGCGGACAATTTGCTCGAAGCAACCTTGGTTACCCCGACTGGAGATCTGATTATCGTCAACGAATGCCAACACTCGGACGTCTTTTGGGCCATCCGTGGAGGAGGCGGAGGCACGTTCGGCGTGTTATTGTCGGCAACGATGAAGGCATATCCGACTCCGGCAACATCACTACTCCCCATCCAGATTAGCCAAGCAGATCCCAGCGAAACTGGCACTGACCAGTTCTACTCGCTGATAGCTTGGTTACACAGTCAGTTCCCAGCACTCAAGGATGGCGGTGCGCAAGGGTACTATTTCCTGGTCCCCCCTCCCGTAGCACCGGTACTGAGCTTCTCTGGTTTTTTCTTCTTTTACAACAAGCCGGAGGGTTATGTCACCGAGTTAGTTGCACCTGTTCGAGCCAAGCTCGAGGAAATGGAGAAACAAGGACTCATCGCTTTTACGCTTCTGGAGACCCCCGCCACTCCGACTTTCTACTCTCTCTGGTTCCCACTTGTTGCTGCCAACAATAGTGAAACAGTGGCAGAGGGCAATGGTGCTATGGGAAGTAGGCTACTAACTCGCAAAGCGTTGACAGAAGATGTTGGCTTTGTCGCAAGCGTCTTTAAAGCGATCGCGTCAAATGCTGGGAAAGAGGTATAGCATCTCTATTGCAACTCAACTTCAATATTCGGGTCAACTGACTTTTCTCGCAGGAGCCCTATAAACCGATCATGCTCGGGCATATGATCGCAAACGACAAAAACCGCGGGTTGGATATTGCGCTCAACCCAGGCTGGCGAGATGCCGTCACCCATTTTGTCGTTGTCAACAATTGGCCCGACGCACTCCCAAGCGGTCTCGACCAGAAGATGTGGGATGATATGACATTCAATACCACGCACTACCTTCGGCAGCTGAGCCCAGACTCCGGCGCCTATTTCAACGAAGTAAGTATCTTTACCAAATTTCTCCAGTCGGTGTTGACTCCCCCTAGGCCGACCCGTTTGAGCCCGACTGGCAGTACACGTTTTTCGGTGTCAACTACCCACGGCTGAGGAAAATCAAGAAGCAGCTTGATCCCGACAGCGTCCTTTGGTGTCGAGGCTGTGTGGGTAGCGAGGAATGGGATGAGGAGGATAGCGGCAGGCTCTGTCGAGTTGGATGGGCTGGTGGCGAGATTAGGCGTAGGGTTGGGCAGAGTATCATACCATAGAAAGTCTTTACCGCCTGCGAAGGATTACAGCTTGAAAGCAGCGTAAAGCATTAATCATTGGTTAGTTAACTGAAAGATCATAACATAACTAACTAGTTAACTAGATGAAATCTAACCTAATTCGCAATAGTATTCCTAACGCACCTAGTTGATTGACTGCAATTGTTCTATTTTTCCTAGTCATCGCTAGAGCAAATTGTTTCTAATCGACGCTTCTAGGCGTGAAACGTAGAAACACGACCGACGAATATATAACACCTCACGTTAACTTCTCTACATGGCTATTGGCTAGTTATAAATGAGTAAACCTAACGCCCTGAAACCCAGCAGAAACCTGAAAGGTCTATGCCTTGAAAAGCTTGAACTTCAGTGTACCGTTCATGGCTGACCCTGACTCATTCCCCATCAGAACCCAAGTCTAGCAGAAGCACCATAGCGAATTGACTCGTTCTTGATTCTCTTTAGAGCAACCGAGAGGCGAGTACCTATTGTAGGACCAACAACAGCCACGGTGTTTTACCAGTCACCACAGCACCCAAGCCGTTAATCAAACGATATTCTCTCTTTATTATTTTCAGCCCAGGTGACTCGATTTCTAACATCAAGGGGTCATGCAAAGCAGAGAGTTATGCAATGTAATCGCTAGATAGTAGGCAGTAGAGATTTCTTCACCTCACAAAGTCGGCCACAAAAGCTTGCCGGGATGAGTGCACAATGGGCTTGGTTTGGCATTGTCATGCTGTCAAAATCCAAGAATTCAAATATCTGTAGGTAACCCTTTAGCTTTTTGAATCTCTATGGCAATAAACAGGCTCTAGACTGAACATATCAATTGATGTACTTCTCTAGCAGATACCGTAAGCCGTTTTCAAAATTCAATTCATATGCTTGCCCAACAGCGTTCAAAGCTCAAGCAGTCCCATCTAGTTCAAGTTTTCCTGCAGTTGGGTCCATATCCACTCGCTCGTGGACCTCTATCTCAGTGTTGACGTCGCCATTGGTTCTCTCCTGCTCCGAAATCTTGACAACAAGATCAAACGCCTTCCGCATATGCTTCTCTGAGCCAAGTTCATTGCCATTTACCACCCGGATGGCATACACATCTCCCAGCTTCGTGCTCGTCAAGAAGAGCTCTCCACTCGCATTGATTGCTTCGTAGACTGCTTCAGTGACCGTGTTTGCGGCCTCCTGGTCCGTTGCGCCCTTGGGGTCCCGAGGTTTAACTGTGAAGACGACCAAGCCGAAATTGGCGGCCGTGACGATTTCGAACAAGTCAGATCGTTCACGTAGCCAGCCATCAAACTGTTCTCCAAGGCGAATACCTTTGTGAATGTGTGCTTGGAGGCCAGCGATACCGTACGTGCGGAGGACAATCCAGATCTTGATAGAGCGGAAACGGCGGCCAAGTGGAATCTGCCAGTCGCGGTAGTCTGTGACTAGGCTGGCATCCGACCATTTGTTGCGCAAAAATGGGGGAGTGATCGAGAGGGATGCCGTCACTTGCTGTGGGTTCTTAATAAACATGATACTGGCACATATTAGCCATCTTCGGAGAACAAAAGTGTCATCCCTTACCTTGCATCGAAGTTGGTCAACAGCCATTTGTGCATGTTGAAGTCGAAGCTATCAAAATGTTCCACGCCTTTCAAATGATACCGCAGTTCTGGACATATCATCGCTGATCCGGCATATGCTGCATCAACATGAACCCAAATCTCAGGCCAATCTTTGAGAACTTCTGCGATCTCTTCGAACCGGTCCACCGCACAAGTGCTTGTAGTGCCTAAACTCACAGTCAGATAGTATGGCACGAGGCCTGCGCTCTTCGTATGTTCCAAAGCCGCTTTTAGGTCCGCCCCAGTCATCGCGAAATCATTATTGCGGCTGACAGGAACGCTGCGGTATCTTGTTCCAGCGATTCTCGCAGCTTTAGCGGTTGCAGAGTGTGCACATTCGCTCCCCAACGCAACCAGCTTGCTTCGGATGTCTCCAAGCTTGTCCTCCCGAGCCTCTTCTGCAGCCCAATCCTCGTCAGTGCGAGGATCCATTCCTCCCGGGGGCTCGCCGGCCCGTTGGCGAAGGATCCTCTCCCTAGCGGTGACGAGAGCAATAACCACGGCTTCACTGGCACTGCCTTGAATGACGCCGCCGCCACCACCGGAGCTAAGGAAGCACTCCGGCATACCGAGCGCCTGTCCCACCCAGTCCATCATGACCGTTTCGAGCTCTGTGATGGCGGGACTGGCAATCCAGGAGAATGCTGGAGCGCTGAAAGCTGCCGAGTACAGCTCACCGAGCATTCCTGGATAGGAGCTGTTCGCTGGGAAGAATGCCATGAAGCTTGGGGATTGCCAATGAGTAAGGCCCGGCACGATCTTGGACGCGATGTCTGGTTGAATAGCGTCCCATTTCTCCGGCTCTTGTGGTGCAGAATCCGGGAGCAATGGGCGCAGATATCCGGGATGTATTGAAGAGTCCGGTAGCGCAGGGCGATCAGAAAGAGACTGACAGTAGCCAATAACTAAGGGAAGTTTTAACTCATGTCCACATTGTGCAGATACGAAGATGCCTCATCGAGAGCCGCAGACATGATATGCCATCAAGCTCGTGGAAATAATTCAACGAACTCAAACTAAATAGATGACCGACATTGCAACCGAATACAAAAATGTTGCTTACTGTGTTCTATGGCTGCATGTGCCGCCTCTCGAAACTCGTTTGCATCCATCTTTTCCTCTCCAATTGATAAAATGCCAGGCCTTAAAAGATGCAACTCTATTCAAATCACAGTAGGACCTTCTAATTATCAGCGAATACGTGCCGATAAGGAGCCATGCGACTAACACAGATTTCGTCTAACATGCATACAGGTACGAATGCTACTGATTGGGTTACGTACGTACCATAATTAGTTATTGATATTCCAGCGTCAGTTCTTACGACAGAGAAATTTTGGGAAAGGTTCCGCTTGAGTTGGATCAGGCGAGATCGGGACGGATGCGAGCGGAAATGCTCCGCTCGGCAAATATTTTCGGCATCCATTCCGCGTCAGGATCGCTCTCGAACAACCTTCAAATGAAGCAAGAGCATCTATTAAGATGAGAGAATGCCCGTACCCATTCAGAAGAACTACTCGGACATACGAAGCAAGGAAGAAAATAACGACGCCCCCTGATATCCATATGCCCAGCCCGCCCAGTCTGCTCATTAATCTGATCAATTGGGGTACACCAGTCATATCCTTTCATGGAGTTCTTTTGCCATATTATGACCTTAGGACTCAGTCCAGTCCATCACTATCAATTTTTCCCTACAAAGAAAGAAAGCAACCGAGGAGAAATTCCTATCCGCCATGGGTGACTGGGCAGTTGGAAGTCAATTGCTACCCCGCAAACCGCATGGATTGGGTTCGATCCACGAGGACAGGAGGACAAGGGTTGAGCTCTTTCCTGTCCAATTGAAACTGCAAGATGATAGAATGAATGTACGAGAAGCGGTACGAGAAACCTGTACGAGAGCGACGAGCGGAGTAAATGGTAAGTAGGATGCTGGTATTTATAAGATTGAGTCCCTGGTTGTGTGTATACTGCCCGTTAGGACTCTTTCGCTGCTGTTCAAAAGATATCAGATATCTCCAGAAACCGTAACCATGTCCACCGTTTCGTTGTCCGAACTGGGACGATATCAGTCCATTCCTGAGACGAAGGTCGACCTACCCTATGCAGACCTCATCACACTGGACCTATCAAAGTTTGACCAACCTGGAGGGAAAGAAGCTCTAGCGCAGCAACTCCACCATGCCATCCATACCGTGGGATTCTTCTACCTCAAGAATTTCGGACTCAGTGACGAAGAGGTAGAAAGGCAATTTGACCTTGCCATTGACCTCTTCTCCCTTCCTCTGGACGAGAAGCTAAAGTACCCGATCACGAACGAGTTGAAGGGTGGGCCGTTGGGATATAAGCCCCGAGGCGTGAGGAAAGGCGCGCATGGATTGATGGACAACAGCGAGATCTATGACGATCCGAAATATATCGACTTCTTCGAGCCGCGAGGGCGACCCGAGCCGTTTCAGCAAGCGAAGGTCGACACGGAGAAGTTCTGCAGACATATCCATGAACACATGCTCAAGCGGCTGCTGATCCTCGTCGCCATCATCATGGAGCTGGAGGATGAGGAGGCGTTATGGAAGATCCACGATTACTCCAAGGTTTCGAACTGCCACATGAGGTACATGGTGCAGCATCCTCGGACGCCGGAGGAAATCGAGATCATGAGGGCGAAGGGGGGGGAAGAGGTGATATATGGACACACGGACTTTGGCACGTTCACGTTTCTGTTTCGGCAGCCGATCGCTGGGTTGCAGGTTCGTTTGGAAGAGGAGAAAGAGTGGCGATGGGTGAAGCCGGTGGATGGTGCGTGCGTCGTCAATGTTGCGGTAAGTGTCAACTCGTCAGCCAATGCAAGGATCGAAGTAAATGCTAACTGCATTGGATTGGTTGTCTGCAGGATACATTGAGTTTCCTGACAGGGGGGTATCTGAAGAGCTCTATTCACCGGGTGGTACTGCCTCAGGAAGACCAACGGCACCTTCCACGCGTCGGCGTGATATACTTTTCGAGGCCAGGTATGACAGAATGCCCCTGAGCAATTCTGAGTTCTTGAGCTCACTCTGCACCTTCTAATGCATAACTGACAAGTGCTGCAGAGGAAGAGACGCTGTTAAAGCCTGTGGATTCGCCTGTCATCCGTCGCGTAGGCAACAAGTCCGTATTGCCACCGAATAACGCTCTCACATCAGCGGAATGGGTTCAGGCGCGGTATGCCAATATCCCTGCAAACTATGCACGAGGTCTCAGCGGCAGTGACAAGACGCGTCTGGTGAAGAACGTCGAAGTCAGGACTTATGCGTAACTTAGTCAGACCATCAAAAGTAGCCATTACCTGATGATAGCAATGACTACTCATAGTTGCTTTGGCTTGCTCCAGATACAAGCACAGTGGTCTTGGGTTGGCTTTGGCTGCCGGAGTAGTTCCACACAGAGCAGTGTGCTATGGGAATAGCGCAACTAGGCGGGTGTTGGTGGTTCCCAGGACCACAACAACATAGACGCCATGTGTCCCGTAGTCGCTCATAGATAGTCCTTCTTGCGGCTCGTCCGGGTGAACTGGTTCAAATGCCATTCGACGTCGCCATCCTTGTTCTCCAGCGTGCCTCCTCGGATCTCGAACAGTCGCATGGTCATCCGTGGTCCAACTTCCGCCAGTTCGACATTCATGTAGCCGGTTTTGACGAAGACATGATGCCGCACCTCAACGCTGTCTTCAACATTCTTGAACGTCACGACTCGGTTGCCGACTTTGCTAGCGCCCTCCCGTGGAGGAAAGAGGTGCTTCAAAATTTGAACAATGCGCTGGCCAAGCCTTGTAGTGAACCCTTCGAAGATCAGGTGCGGATAGCTTTCGCTGACCGTCCCGGCCGCGCTGTTTGGAATATCTGCTCGGAGAACCACATTGTGCAAACTGAAGCTCGCTGTCGGACCATGGGGGAAGTGGCTGATCGTGAGTGCCGTTGGCGTGCCTCGATGTTCGTGGAGAAGGATTACGTCGCTCAAGCCAGCGGCGTTGGCGCTGCTCACAAGGTTTGGCAACACCAGGTTACCTCGATTGAGTCGGATGGATGTCGGTAGTAAAAGTCGAACCTCTTTCGCAAACGTGCTAAGCCGGCTGCTTGGATCTCGACTGGTTGTAACCAAGACGCGTGGGTCAACTATGCCACTCAGTTGGGCATACTCGTCATCCAAGGCGAGCTCATCGTCGGCAGTGCGCTCCGCTCTCGTCTCATCGTATGCATAATCGGCGCGTAGAGTCTTGTCGTTCAGTATCGTCTGATCGAGGGGTTTCCCAGATGCTATGGAAGCCTTAAGTTTCGACCGTTTGTCTGCTACCTCGGCGTCGCGCAGAACGAGGGCCCGTCGATAGAGGTAATCCCGCCGTTCTCGAGCTTGTCTGCGCTATAGGTCTAATTAGAACGAACTGGAACCCAAGGATATGGTAATAGACTTACAATCATGTTTCCTGTATTATGCGATAGAATCTCTGGGCACTATCGTGTTATAACGGCTTTGACCCTCCGCATTTATATCAAGCAGTTCTAAAATTTCCGCAAACTTTCTTCAAGGTGGATCATCTTCACGTGAGCACAGTTCTTCTCCTGTGGCGCTATTGTGGCGCTCCTGTGGCGCATGTAAATGTTGACAAGGATTTCCCGCAGTGAAACTGCTCAGTTAAATGATGAATGCGACATCTTCTCTTCTTTTTGCCCTTCTGTCCTGTCTTGATAATTGCAATTTCGGTCTCCACGATTGATTTGCAGTTTAACACCAGACGCAAGGCGGCTTATGTGCCCTGATTTGTTTCTATATCCACCCCTCATCACAGTAGAACAGATCCCTGCAGTGCCTCTGTCGCCGCTCTGAGTAATCTTCAACCGCAATCCTGTAAGGTACCTGAGCCTCACGCACTACTCATCAACCGCAGAGGCGGTGCTGGAATTCCCTCGATGATCCTTTGAGCCGTTTGTTTCCCCACTCAAGCCCAGAATCTCCAGGCTTCGACTCAAATCTTCAGCCATGGAGAGCGCTTTCAAACATATGGGCAACCACCTGGTCTCCGACTCGGCCGACACGATCAATGCTGGCGAAGACGAGAGCCTTTTTGATGGAAATCTGGGGCGTGCTCCCCTAGGAACCGGTCCCCGCCGCCGAAACCATGGCGATGACGATGACGAGACCGAGGTGTTTGACGACGAGGACCTCGAAAGCATGGCAAGCATGACGGTGGATGAAGCGAATGGCAAGAAGGCTATGAAAGCGGAAGAAGAGGTTGAGTCGCCTCCGCATGCCTGCGCGTAAGTTGGAGTATGGTGAACACGCGGAATTCCGAGTGGCTGACTGTGTCCCACTAGGTATTGCGGCATCCATAACCCAAGCTGTGTCGTGAAATGCCTTACTTGCGGAAAGTGGTTTTGCAGTGCTCGCGGCAACACGTCGTCCTCACACATTGTGAATCATCTAGTCCGAGCGCGTCACAAGGAAGTCCAACTCCATCCGAACCACACTTCTCTTGGTGACACCATTCTCGAATGCTACAACTGTGGAACGAAGAACGTCTTTCTCCTCGGGTTTATTCCTGCAAAGTCTGATACCGTCGTGGTCCTCCTCTGCCGCCAGCCATGTGCGTCCGCTCACTCGGCCAAGGATATGAACTGGGACATTGCACGATGGCAGCCACTCATCGAAGACCGGTCGTTCCTGGAATGGCTACTTCCCCTGCCATCCGATCAAGAACAGCTACGAGCGCGCCACCTGAGCCCGCAAATGTATGTGAAGCTGGAGGAGCTATGGAAGGACAACGCGAATGCCACGATAAAGGATCTTGAGAAGGGTGCCATGGTCGACGATGAACCCGCGCCGGTCCTCCTTCGATACGACGATGCCTATCAATACCAAAACGTGTTTGGACCTTTGGTCAAGATTGAAGCGGACTATGACAGGAAACTAAAGGAGGCTCAGTCTCAGGATAACTTGATCGTCCGCTGGGATTACGGTCTCAACAACAAGCACTTGGCTAGCTTTGTCCTCCCCAAGCTCGAACTTGGCGACGTTAAGTTGGCTGTCGGTGATGAAATGCGATTGCGTTATACTGGCGAACTTCGACCTCACTGGGAAGGTGTGGGATATGTCATCAAGATTCCGAACAACCAGTCCGACGAGGTCACTATCGAACTGCGAGCTAAAGGCGATCATAAGTCGGTTCCCACAGAGTGTACGCACAACTTCACTGCGGATTATGTATGGAAGGCGACTTCATTCGATCGCATGCAACACGCCATGAAGACATTCGCGGTGGACGAGATGAGTGTTTCAGGCTACATTTTCCATCGTCTGCTTGGCCACGAAGTTGCAGCCGCACCTATGAAAACCCAGCTGCCCCGGAAATTCAGCGTTCCAGGCCTCCCCGAGCTGAATGGAAGTCAGATCAATGCGGTAAAAAGCGTGCTTCAGAAGCCGTTGAGCTTGATTCAGGGGCCGCCGGGTACGGGCAAGACTGTCACGTCAGCAACCGTTATCTACCACCTGGCCAAGATGACGTCCGGACAGGTTCTCGTTTGCGCGCCGTCCAACGTCGCCGTGGATCAGCTTTGCGAGCGCATCCACATCACCGGACTGAAAGTTGTTCGGGTTACTGCGAAATCGAGAGAAGACGTCGAATCCTCTGTTGGCTTCCTCTCGCTCCACGAACAAGTGCGAATGAACGATACGAACGTCGAACTCAATAAGCTCAATCAATTGAAGAACGAGTTGGGCGAGCTGTCAAGCCAAGACGAAAAGAAATTCAAGCAGCTCACTCGCGCTGCGGAGCGAGAAATCTTGAACAGTGCCGATGTCATCTGCTGCACTTGTGTTGGTGCTGGAGATCCTCGACTCGCGAAGTTTAAGTTCCGAACCGTGCTCATCGACGAGTCGACCCAAGCCGCTGAGCCTGAGTGCATGATTCCTCTTGTCTTAGGATGCAAGCAGGTGGTCCTTGTTGGAGATCACCAGCAGTTGGGCCCTGTCATCATGAACAAGAAAGCTGCCAAAGCCGGCCTCAACCAATCTTTGTTTGAGCGTCTTGTCATTCTCGGATGCGCCCCGATTCGCCTCCAGGTCCAGTACCGTATGCATCCGTGTCTGTCGGAGTTCCCTTCCAACATGTTTTACGAGGGTTCTCTGCAGAATGGTGTGACAATGCAGCAGCGACTTCGACGTGATGTCGATTTCCCCTGGCCCGTTGCCGATGCGCCGATGATGTTCTGGTCCAACCTTGGGAATGAGGAGATCTCAGCATCAGGTACCTCGTACTTGAATCGTACTGAAGCGTCGAATGTCGAAAAGATCATTACCCGCTTCTTCAAGGCTGGTGTCCAGCCGGCCGACATTGGTGTCATCACTCCATACGAAGGACAGCGCAGCTACATCGTCAGCTCGATGCAGGCGAATGGCACGTTCAAGAAGGAGAACTACAAAGAAGTTGAAGTTGCATCCGTCGACGCTTTCCAGGGTCGTGAGAAAGACTTTGTTGTTTTGTCTTGCGTCCGCTCCAACGACCACCAAGGCATTGGATTTTTGTCGGATCCCCGCCGTCTGAATGTCGCCCTCACCCGAGCGAAATATGGCCTGGTGATCCTTGGTAACCCCAAGGTGTTGTCGAAGCATCCTCTGTGGCATTTCCTCCTGCTTCACTTCAAAGAGCGCAACTGTCTCGTGGAAGGGCCTCTGTCCAACCTTCAGATCTCTCTTCTTCAATTCAGTCGCCCGAAGCAGACCTACCGTGGCCCACAACGCTATCAAATGGCATACCAGAACGCCGCCTCTCACTTCGCCGGCCGTGGACACGCTCCTGCTCAAAACGGTAAACCCGCCCGCGAATACGATGCAGCGAGCAGCATTGTCGGCTACATCCCCGATGATGTCTCGTCCGTCCACTCATCTGCACTGGGCGGTGTTGGTATCGGCAATCACAACGCCAACTTCCCACCCATGTTCCAGAACTTCACAGAGTCCTGGCCTACACTCCCCGCCACGGCCCGCGGTGTCCCTGGGAAGAAGGTCAATGGTCCCATTGCTCCAGGCAGCATCGCAGGCGACAGCGTTGCCGCTAGCGAGCTTACGGATGTGACAACAAGTATGCTGGACGGAAAGCAGGGCGGCGTGTCGCTCACCGGGTTGAGTCTCCATGACTCCGGAAAGACACAGTCGCTTAGCCAGAGCGATCGTCTGAAGCGTTACGTTGAGGCGAGCGCTCGTCCTGACGGGGGGCGTGGCCTGGGTCGTGGGTTGCCGAATGACGAAGACGAGATTCGGAGCCTCAGTAGCGCCTTTGCGTCCCAAATCGGTGTCAACTCATATGATTGATTGACCTTCGTGGATCATGGGAACAACTTGATTTGTGAGGGATATTCGAGAGCACGCCTCTTCAATGACTCAATTCGTCCGGCATGGACCACGAGCCCGTCATTGATGCGATGGTTCCTTGCCAACGACGCTTCGAGTCGCAGCGAGATGTCTCGCCATCGATAAGACGCGGGCACTTCGGTCGACGGGGGCGAATGCCATATGGTTGGCTCTCAGAAGAGTCACTCGTGCTGGGCCTTTGCGAAACGCCTAAGCTCGGAGTAGGATCGAGAGAGATGGGATTTACGGAGCGCCGGGAGATGTGTGGACTAACAGTACGCCGTCAGGAAAGAAAATACGCCTCCACCAACCTCCTCATTCGTGGACGCACGGAACTATCAAGCCCTCGGCTTCATCGACGGCGTCCACAATGCTTCGTGACATGGGAATGCAGGCACGGCCACCAACAATCAAGATGTCTAACTAGAATGTTTTTTCTCTTTCATTCAGTCTAAGTCTGTACCTATCAGAATCGACAGTCGCTACCTCACGCCTTTCTCTTTGTGTTCACTTTGTCTGGAAATCCACTGAAACTCGCGTGATATAATTTCGTGCTCCTAGGACTACTACCTAAGTCACATTTCCATCCTCAAGAAATTCGCGCACGCATGCGCTTTGTTCGTCGAATCGGAAATGACAATGCTCCGGTTACCGACGAACGCAAAGTCTCCGATCGTCGACGAAGTGTAGAAGTCGGAGAACCTATTGCCGTTAGTCTGCCGCGGACCCATCTATCTAAAAGGCGCTTGACTCACGATTTCGTGCCCGTTCCGGTAGACGTCACCCTCAATGTCCCATATTTCCCACTGAGATCCCCAACCCGGCACGTCGCCGGGTCATCAGTCTCGCAAACGGGGTCCGCGCCTCGGACATATGGATCGAACACGCCACCAAGGGCATCGCAGCTTGCGCCGACCTTCACCGAGCTTGTCGCGATATAGTACGCTGACGACAGTAAGCCACACTGCTCATGACACAGTTTCGGGGACGGTGACTTACATAGCGCACCCACGTTTGTCGGCGCCTTGGTCAGTTTCAGGCTATAAGACAACCCATTCCCAGCGGGGCCGGCAACAATGTCGATGGACCCGGTTACCGTATCGCTCGACAGGCTACCATGGTACATGATGTTATCCGCGTTCGTTGTCGTTTTGGCATTTCCCAGCGCGCCGGTCGGTCCGCCATGGCCGAGCACCACGCCCGCAAGGGCAGAGAAGAGGATCGCGCTGCGCATCTTGGCGAAGATCTCGCGTATCGGGCTGATGTTTCGAGTTAGGTGGGGCTCGGACGATCGGGTTTGTCGATCAGGAACGTGGCGCGAGCCGGATTTATATAGGCCAAGGCGGACGGACACATGTCAAGCAATGCACCCTAGAGCTTGATTTAGATTTCGGCGGTTAGAGTGGAAGGCGGGCGAGGCGTTTCTTCTGCATTGCAAGTCGTGAGGCCCTTGCCGCTGCGATCCGATTGATTCGTCGCATCGTGAGGATAATTAAAAGATGATAATATATGTGTCGACTACTTGGGGTCCCCCTCAATGCCTCGTTTCAGTGCGATCAGTTGTTGGTCATGGGGCGGGTGGGCAATATATATTGCGAAGTAGCGCCTGGTTCCCGCGAACCAGCCATGGGGATAGCAATCTGGGTATATTATTCTAACTCCCGAGAACACTTGTATGTAGGACGTCGGGTCCGGATACATTTAGTGTGGGCAAATCGGAGCAGGTCTAGACCAGTTTAAGCAGCATTTTAGTTTGGAATGCGCTATTTCGAGGCGGTATCCTTATCGCCAAATCGTCTGCAATGTCTTCATCTCTTTCGCACTCCAACATTATTTGGATGCATCCGAGGCATGTTTAGGCCGATTGGATGATTGACTGAGAAGTTGCCATACAGATCGGTCTATCATTAGGTATCTTCTAAACTTCTAGGTTTAATGTGATAAGTAGAGAGACACTGGCCAGGCGAAGGGTTGCCCACGCTCTTGCTTTGGTTTGTTCTGATCTACGAGTAACTCCACCAGAGCCATGAACGAGTACGCGCCCATAGCTGTCAATAGATGCCACCATCCATGGAACTCCAGGAGAAAACTCCACGGCATGCCCCATTGTCGCTTCAAGGACGTCAACTGAGAGCAGAATAACCAATCCAGATTCCAGATCGCGTATCCAACCCCGAAGTAGACTGTAAATACCAGATAAGCATCCTGAAGAAAAAGCGATTGGTCTCAAAAATTGACTTACCTCCACCGAGACGAGCGACTTTCGTGGCCCGCCGCTTCGCTGGATCTCCTTTCTTGAAATTCTTCTGGACCACATTCCTCGTCTTCCATCCGATGGCTGCGAGCATGCTAGCCCAGAGGAGAGCGTGCCAGAGGAAGTCTTGCTTGATGCTTTGGGTTCCAACGAATCCGATCAAGATCGAGAGGAGCACTATGCCATTCCGCAAGGCGATGCGGGGCGGCTGGTCGAAGCTAAAGATGCGGTGCAGTACGCACGCAGTCGCAAAGTGCATCGAAAGCTCATCCGCTACGAAATCATGTTAGGGGTGGTAACCTTAACTGCAATGGTGAGATCCCACCTAGTTCAGCGGGTGCTTTCAGGAGAGTATGATAGGCCGCGCTGCAGATACCGACGTAGGCAAGCCCTACATAGGGCAAGGCGGTCGTGAATGCCTCCGCATAGGTAGAGACGCTGTGAAGCCTGTGGAAGGCATATCCAACTGCAACCTCGTTAGCTTAATGTAACATATCTGAGGATCGGGATTGTTCACGGTATATTAAGCTTGTCAAGGCATTGATGAATTCGGCGATGTAGACAGTGACGACATAATCCTAACAGACTGTTGGTTACTCTTCCTGGTCAATTATCAAATCCGCATGATATACCTCTTCACAGAAGCTATTGTTGGCACATTAGCATAGTAGGCAGCAGCACTTTGCTGTTAGACTGGAACTACATACTTCAAGGGTGACGTGATGGGCCCCCATACCGGGGCTTCCGATGAGTTGGAGTTGGAATATGGGATCGAGAACCGCATTTTGGCGTAAGATTCAACCTAGCAATGAGCGAAAAACGGCGGTAGATATATTCAACGTCATGCATCTAAGACAAACGTATGCGATGAACTGGGTATTGGTCATGTTTAACTCAAGTCCGCGTGTAGAAGGTGACGAATGACTAGTATGGTATGGATACCACAGTACGGTGCAACAGGTACAGAAACCACGAAGGACGCGCAATAGAATTATAAAGAGATGTACCGTAATTCCCTCTCAACCCATTCAATGAAGAACCATAGAGATTGAGAAGGGCGTCAGTTTTCCATCACGTTCCAACTGCATGTGCCGTTGTCCGGGATGTTAGTGAATTCTGTATGCTTATTGATCAACTGGAGCCTAATTAGAGATACCATATGGATGCACGAGCAGGCGAAGGAATGGCGTGCGTCATCAGCTGCCGTCGTCTGCCGGACCTCACCTCATCTATCACTTCTGCCCCGTGCAAATAAGATTCTTGAGCCCATGCGTTTACGAATTTGACCACCGGTAATCAAAGTGAAATAGTTATATAATTAGGTGATCTATCACGATATATCTACATATCCTGCCATCACGTCCCGGGCTGAATATATATCTCGTTCATAAAGTACTCTCGCTCCCATCCCCTATCGTCGCTCACGACTTCAACCGGAACATCAAACAGCATACTGCGTCTCTCCGACACCTCATATCGTGGCCAATAATCCCGTTTCCTTCCACCATCTCTGGGATCCTTCCCCCCACGAAACCCATTCGGATCCCCTGTTGTCGCAAAGTTGGCGAGGAACAAGCTCGCGTCGTCCGCCAGCTGACCCACGCCTGGAGCCCCCGCGGTTTGCTTCATCGCGGAGGGATTGTTGAAAACAAGCGGGATATCGAATGCGTGAGCAGCACCCTCCTTTGTGGGCGTCCGCCAGCGCAGATAGTACACCCACGTCGGGCTATGGGGTGGCGCGACGCGGATGTTCAGCTGCACCTGCATGCTCTTCCATGAGCGCGCCGCCGTGGTAGCAGCAAAGAAGACATCCGACGGGCTAAGCTCTGGGTAATGGGTGCGGTAGTCGGACGCGATCTGACTGCCCGTCATGTTTCCGATATACTGGCGAACATTTCGCTCGATCGCCTCAGGGAGCGTCTCCCAGGTGAGGTTGAATAAGGTCTCGTTGGAGCCGCCGATCAGATTGCGGGTCTCGTCGTACGTGTTGCCCATGACCATCGGGATATCTCTCGACTGCTCGTTCGCGGTGGGGAAGAATGGATCGCGAGGCAGCGTCAAACCCTCGACAACCGGCGCATAATTGTTTCCTGCTGGCGACAGCACCACGCGTAATTCCTCCATCGACATATTCAACAGCGCCGACAGTCGCGTCGTGTTGTCCGCGCCCGATACTTTGGCCAGCACGGTTTGCGTCGTCTCTTTGGCGTGTTCCAGAGTCCGTCCAGTGATCTGGGCTCCGCTCATCGTCCAAACTCTGTGGAAGAGGCCTTTCGCAGCTGGTTGCGCCATCAATGTCGCACATTTGGCTCCTCCGCCGCTTTGTCCGAAGATCGTGATGCGGTTTTTGTCGCCGCCGAATCGCTCGATGTTGTCTCGGACCCATTCAAGCGCGAGGATCAAATCGGCCTGCCCTGGGTTTGCGTTCTGGTAGTCAGAAGACACGCCTCCGAGATATAGGTAACCGAACCCGTTCACGCGATGGTTCACCGTCACAACCACGACATTTCGAGTCTTCGCCAGCCGAACCCCATCGTACAGCGCATCGTTCACCGTGCCGGTACCCTCCATGAAAATAGACGAGGACCGGGAGTTCCTGTTCGCGTGGTGAAGGATTGACCGTCGGTGTCCAGATGTTCAGGTTCAGGCAATCTTCGGACTGTACGGTGCCGTTGATGTCGTTCCCTGTTGGCTGGGGTGCGATGAAACCATACTCAGTGCAGACTTTCGGTTCGGTCCATGGAGCTGGTCGCCGGGGCGCTTGGAATCGAGTGTTAGCTGTGTCGGCACCATAAGGGATATTCTTGAACGTGTGGATGCCATGGTCTCTGAAGCCAAGGACAGGTCCATTTGTCGTGCTAACGAGTCCTCGCCCTGTCAAGCCCTCCTCCGCCACTTGACCTAGGACACAACTGAAGAGGAGCTGTACGCTGAGTATTAGCTTCATCATCCTGTTAACGGGTCCCAGAGTGTTTCCTACCTTGCGGGCTATTCGTACATATATGATGGCTTCGGTTAGCAGTCAAACTCCAAATTACTGGTAGATATGATGGGTGGAAATTCTTCCGATAGTATACAGGGATCAAGCTCCTGGGATGAGAGATCATCATTTAGCAATACCTCGGGCTTGACTTCAAGACGTTCCTCCGTCCGCGATTCTCGCCTGAATACGCCCCGCAGACAAGAATCTCAGGTGCTGACAAGAACGAGTAAGTGTCAGGTTCCAACGAATCAGTGGGGGAGGGAGAATATGTCGATCGATACCAAGCGAACCGGTCGTTAAACCGGAAATCCCCCGATTTTAGATGGTGGATATGATGTCTCGTATAGGAATTTGTACTTGAAGATCTCTCTTTAGGTTTGGCAAAGGCGTTCCCGCTATTTGGTTTAGGCGGAAGTTGACGAGCGTGGCGGACTTGAGTTTATGAGGATTGAGGGGTCAATTATCCCTTTTTTCCGGACCCCTTCTGTCAATTGTAGAGTATCGCAAGGAATCGTATCAAAAGTGCCAAATACTCGGTCCAGGACAGGGATACACTGGACAACACAAGCATACCTCAATCGCGGCTTCAATACTTCCACTCTATATCCGTGCATAAAGATCTTGCCTTTGACTGAAATCCGCTTGGGGTGGGTGGTAGATATATACGCCAGGTGGCTGGGGAACAAGCCCTCTCCGAATGCCCAGCTCCAGGTATGATCAAGAAAAGGAAGCCCCACAACCGCATAGGCACATACATATCAACTCCAAACGACCAGACGCTTCGATAGAAAAATTCCAATAAACCGCACCCTAGCCACGAAGCTGACCATCAAGAGCGTTCACCTCGCCGAGGAGAACCAAGAAGCGGGTGCTCCGACGCCTGCCATTCCGGCGACAACGCCCCCGAAGAAATCGGCGACGGCTCCCCAAAACTCATACTCCTCGCACGCTCCCCGATTGACGCGGCCGAGCTCCTCCGTCGATGCGACGGACCCAGTGACGGGCTGATCGCCGGCGGCGGCAAGGTCATGAAGTCCTCCCCCAGACTACCATGTCTCCCATCGTCCGGCGGCGTGATCAGCGGCCAGTTGGGGGTATTCTTCGCGGAGGTGGGCAGCGGGGAGAGTTCAGTGTCGGGGTCGCGGTCCCAGCCGTGCGACGTGCGGTAGTTGGCCATCTTCTCGTCTTCGCTGAGGCGGAAGACGTGGGCGCCGGGGCGCATGATGAGGTACATGGAAATGTAGGCAAAGAGTTGGAGGCCAAGGCAGATGCCGACGAGGGTGGGGTAGAGGGTGAGGCCGTAGTGTTTGCGCTCGTCGATGGGGTCGAGGATGACGTGGGCGTGGATGCCTAGGCTGTACACGGCGCTCCAGCACCAGCAGGTGTTGAAGAGACCGGTGCTGGAGAGGATGACGATGGTGAGGACGGAAAGTGAGATCATGGCATCTTTTGCTGTGGTGAGGTACCAATGATACTTTCCGCTAGCCACCAGTGAGAATACCCAAGTGAGGATAGGAGAAACCAAGAAGACAAGGCCGAGGCTGAGAACCCAAAGATTGCGACAACTGAGTCCGATAGTGGGTGTAATCCAAATAATAGCGAATGCACAGGAAACGGATGCCAGAACAGGCAAGGCAGCGAGAATTAGTAAGATGAACGGAGATCGGTCGCCTGGCGTATGGCTAGGCACCAGTTTCTTGTTCGGCCGGAAGCAATAAACTGCACCATTCCATGGTTGAGCATCAATGTAGTCGTCGGGCTGGGCCTTCTTATTCTTCCCGTGGAAGAACCAAGTCGACGTCCTGGCTTTGATTTTCGAAAACAGATGCTGATCGCGGTGACCCCGCTCTTTGACAGTCCGGTTGTAACGTTCGAGGATTCGCAGGCAAGTTCGTCTTGAGGAGAACCCCGAGAGAGTGTTGCTGAGCATCACGGAGTTAATGATGAAACTCAGGAACATGGCCTAGAATTGCTTTAGTTCTGTTGGACAGACAACAAGGTATTGGAGTCACCCACAGTACCAATTCGGCCACCTGGTTGACTAGATGATGTGCCGCCAATCGAAGGCACGAATGCCGCGATGATGCTCCACAGGTAGTTAAAGATCACCAACAGCGCTCGTAAGACCTCGTTCGTACGGCTGTCAACCAATTCGTCTGCCGTCTCGGCCAGGATGTGGTTCAAGTCGTCTCGACTGAGGGTATGGCCAGATTCACTGTGGATTTCTCGCAAAAGTGAGACGACACTCCCCATATCTCCCGTGAGCTCTTCAATCGCACACCAAATCACAGCCTGGGTTCCAGGGTTGGACGACGCGTCAGGACGTCCGTCGGAGTTCCATTGCGCCATGGAATAAAAACGACTCCAAACCTCAGCTTTGGTTAAAAGCGACCACATAGCATCTATGGGGTCTCCAATGTGGTGGAAGATGATCAACACCCGATGTTTGAATCCAATGCGTGGAAGATGAATGTTTCCGATCATCAGCAAGATCGGAATCAGCCATGTTAACAACCGTGGTCCGATATCGTCGTAGAATTCATCTCGCGAATGCGGGCATGATGTCTCGCACCCTAGGATTGTGAGTTGAAGATCGTCTCGCTGAGACAGATATGAAGTGCCATTGTAATAGAAGATGGGATCTGATGGAGAAAGCGTGCCGTTATCCAAACGCGCCTGTATATCGATGTTGCACTGTGCGAGATCGACAGTGGCGCTAGGCAGCGCATAGAACAAGAGAACCACCACAACGCTCTGGCGGAAACACAGCATGACTGGACAAAATCAACAGGTGGGGATGCAGACAAGAAAAGAAATAACGGTCAAGTAATGAATATCTTTCCTTATTTACGAAGTGGCGACCTATCATCGAAGGGGAATCGAGGACTGCTGCACGTACTCCTTACCAGATATGGGCGGCAGCCACTCGTCCAACTGCAAGTAGTTCGTCTGGAACATGATCGGGGGAATTATAATGCCAGCCCGTCGCGCGATGCATGTCTGATAGATTTAAAATAGCAGAAGTACTCGACAGTCGACACGAGTAGCGTTCTCATGCAGCCACACTCATGGTGTTTGAAACCTTCAATAAGTGAAACTGAAGCGAGGTTGAGGAAGAAATAAATGTGAGCCAATGAAAAAGGCATGAGGTGTGTCTCCATAGGCTGGCTCCGCGGCTGGGCCTGGAAGTAAATGCAGGGCATCGCCACTTCACCGGCCTCGTTGCTGTTGCGATTTCGTGGGGTAGTTGTGCTCAAAGTACAGAATACTGTCGTGATGTTATTCCGTACTCCGTCCTCGGTTCTCGACTTCTAGGGCCCTACTGCATGCAGAGCTCCATGGCGTCAGTAACGGATGCCCAGGATTGCTTCGCCTAGGTAGGTATATATAAACTAGGAGCCTCGTATATTAAGACAGGAGATCCAAGGGTAACAACTAACAGGACTCGGCAAAATAAGGACTCAAGCTTGCCTGAAGGAATACAAACTGCCACCCTCAACCTCAATGAGCTGTCGATGTGCGAGAGATATCAGAACATTTCGCATAAAGCCAGAACTTGAAAAGAAACCTAAACAGAAATAATGGATCGACTGGTCCGATTACCAGCAGCCAATATGGGAACGCCTTGCAAGCAGATAGAACGACGGTCTGACGGGTCTGTGGGCAGTGCCCGGCACGAGCATGAGAAACTCCGGTTTTCAGTCCGAAGAACGGTGAAACATACTTTGTCTTCACTCTTCAGAAAGGGCTCACCACTGTGACCATACAGGATGCTTAAGAACAATCGAACGAACAAAAACGAGAAGAATATTTTGTAATTATAACTTCTTTTGCTTCGTCACTCTTGCAGGGGATCCATCATGCTGTGTCTTGAACTGCTACTAAGCATCACACACTTGGGTATGATGTTGGTTATTATAGGCAAGGAAGACGATAACTGGGAGTATGAGTTAATAAGATACTGGTACAGTGTTACCAGTATTCTTATTAGGATGTCCGATGTTCCGATAGTGTATTGAAGATGCGTACAGTAGTCCGAAGGTAGTAAGTGTTGCGAGATGTTCAGGTGAGCCCATCACATGGCTTCACCAAATCCCAGCTTCTCCACACTTGACTTCGTGTTCTGCTTCCAATCAAGATGACTCTAATTCCTCCTTCATAATCACCAGACTTTCGTTCACCCTGCTGTTGACTCTTCTATTCTCCTTTCCTATAACGATCCCTATGTTTATCTTAAATTGTGTGTAACTTGATCACTTCTCTCAACCACCATCCATTCCATCGGTCGCGATACCCTCATTTCCTCGTCCGCGTGCGACCTCAACCTTACGGACCCTATTGTATAGGTGCTCTTTACCAGCTGTCGAACTGTTCTTGTGCTCAAACCACCATTCATGAGCATATATATTCTACGAGCAACCCTTCAGTTGCAATAACCAACCCCTCTTCACTTCATTGCTTGTATTTCTACCTTACCCACTTCCATAGGACCCTGCGATCATGTCCTCCAATCCTCCAATCCTCCGTCCTCGCCCCCGTCGCCCTTTTGAACTCAACATGGAGAGTCCCTCCCCTTCTCCCTCCACATCAGAGTTCTCTTCAGCCAGGCCCCTCGAGTCAAACACCCAGAACTCCAGCGAGCAGGTCGCCCACTCCCCCACAAGTCCTTCCATCCTCTCAGGGTCCGATCGCAACCATGACGCAACTGACCCGCCGTCCCGCACCCGCTCCGTCATGAACCTCACCTCCTCCACCCTGGTCGGCATCTTCGGTCCATCGATTACCACGTCGGAAAGCATCGACGTGTCCGAGGCAGCAACACCGTGGAGCACCGGCGCAGAGACTCCCGCTCACAGAATGAGTGGATGGGACGACGACTCGGGGGGCGATCTCACGATGAGCTATAGCGGCGGACATGCTCCCGGTACGGAAGTCAACCCCGCGAGCCTACGCGACCGGCTGAGCCACATATCCTCGTGCAGACGGAGCGGCGCGTCAAGCTGGAAGGATTATTCGAGCGCCCGGAGCAGCACGAATGATAGAAGAGAGGAATACTTACGGACTACGAGACGCACATCCTTGGCAGGCCCAGGTGGAAGGACCCATAAAGTCTCGGCCTCCCGCCGTCTCTCGCTGTTCTTCCTCCGCACCACCGCGCTCTTCATCGTCGGTACGCTGTACGGATCCTTCATCTCTCACCTACACGACAACCAGAACCTCACGCCAGTACCGATGTCCGCCCTCAATAGCCGCAGTTGGGCCTATCTTGCGTTCTGGGGGACGTGTGGGGTGCTTTGGGGCAAGCTACTACCGTGGGTAGACAGGTTATGGGCCGAGAAGCTCGGGAAGGATTGGGTCGGGAGATTGATGGAAAACTCCAGTGGGAGAGCCGGAGAGAGGGGGCAGTTGGGGTGGCCTGACTTCGTGCGGGGAGTGGGGGCTTTCGTTGGGATTGCATTCGCCATCGTAGGTTTATATTTGAATTTAGGGAAGGATGTTCAAGATGCTAACCCGCTGCAGCGCAAACTCCCATGGACATCCACCACTCAGGCATCCGTCACGCTCTCATTAGCGAATCCCGTCCTGTGGTATCTCCTCGACCGCACCTCCGCAGGCCTCGCACTCTCCTCTGTCGTCGGCCTCGCCGGGACCGTGGTGCTCCTCCTCACCAACGCCCAGCTCGTCCCCGGTCCCACGTCGTCCTTCTCGCAATTCGGGAATTCATCCGCAACTTCAGCGATTGTAGGCGGCGGACTCATCCGTGGGAATGGGACGTTGGAATGGGCGAGCTGGAAAGATCGCGAACTCATCGGCGTCGCGACTTGGTTTTCTTCCGTTTTGTTCTGCAGTTGCGTCTGCTTTGGGAATGTGGGGCGTCTGGGACGGAAGTGGACAGCGGTGGGGAGGCAATGAAGGTTTGTCGCCGCTATAGTAATACCGTACCAGGTCGCTCGTAACGATTATGAACGTTGGGAGGTTTTAGTCTCCCTAATATTCGCAAGCGCAGTTACATTCCTCGAGTCTTTAGCAACATCCAGCCTTCAGCCGGAAATCGCGCCATGGGATATACGTGGGCGTGTTTAAATCCGCCTCCCAAATTCATACGAGATGAAGGAGTTTCGGAGGAGAATCTCCCGATCGCATCCACAATTTACATCAAACATGCCGAAAGCGGAATTAGTCCGCTAGCCCCTTGCTTCTCCACGTGCATTCGGTTCATTTACGCCTCCATGGTTCCGACGATCACAAGCTTGGAAGAGGGGGGCATCAGACCATCGGCCGGCCTGGTCGTGTCCCAAAGAGTCGGAGTATCTCGAACTTCCAGTCTCCATCTTTCAACATGATGGATATGTAATTGTAAATTCGTAATATTTCCGGATTGTGTGAAGTTTAGGTCGTCGCCTTTCTCATGCTGCATGATCATGGCCGACCAGGACCGCTTCGGGTCCTCAACGACTGGCGATGAAATTGTCGAAGCGTTCGCAAACGAGGTCAATGGGAAGACTTGTAAGTCAGAAGGATGGATCCACTACACCCCACCCCCTTGTTCGTCTACAAACATCCAGACATACATTAACATGCCCTCCAGTCCTCATCACCGGCGCCAGCGCCCACTCCCTCGGCGCCGAAACCGCCCTCTCCCTCGCCCGCAAAGGCACCCCCGCCCAACTCATCCTCCTCAGCCGTACCGAATCGCGCGTGACGCCCGTCCTCTCTCAAATCCAGCATCTCAACCCCCGCGTTCAAACCTTCTTCTTCCCCATCGACCTCAGCAGCCGCTCCTCGGTCCACGCCGCCGCGGAGCGCGTGCTCGCCCATCCTCAGATCCAGCGCATCGATGTGTTGATCAACAACGCGGGGGTGATGGGCGTGCCGTATGCGCCGGCCGGGGAGTTTCGAGAGCGGGGTGGGAGGCCGGTGGAGATGCATTTGGCGGCGAATCATTTGGGACCGTTTTTGTTGACGGCGTTGGTTTTGGAGCGGATGAGGCAGGCGGGGGTGGGAGCGAGGGTGGTGAATGTCTCGTCGGCGGCGTATATGGGGTCGGGGATCCGGTTTGAGGATCTGAACTTCTCGGTAGGTCATGGGGGGGTTTGGCAGGGAGGGGTTCTAATCGGCTGCAGAATGGAAAGAAGTATAAGCGGTGGGAAGCGTATGGCCAGTCGAAGACTGCGAATATTCTGATGGCGAAGTCATTGTCCATGAAAGTTGCGAGTCGGGAGGTTGCGAGTTTTAGTCTTCATCCAGGGAGTAAGTCCAACCCCTCGATCGATATCTCGGTTTCTGTGTCTCTGCTTCGGTGTACAAGACTGATTCGTCCTCGCCAGTAATCCAAACGAACCTCAATCGCCATTTTTCTGGATTCTCAGGCCCCTCAGAGTCTAATGATGTTGCTGAAGGACCATTTGATAGGTCCCCTCAGCAAGGATGTTCTACGATATTGTTTGCGGCTCTTGACCCCCAGTTACAAGGTGCGTAATAGCAATGCTTCGGCTAAATGTCATCGAGTCGCCCGGTAAGTTCTAATTGGTATTCTAGCTCACTCCGGCGCGTATCTGGGTGATTGTCAAATCCAGGAAGCAGAAGACTTCGCAACCGATGAGCGGATTGCAGAGCGGCTGTGGATTTTGAGCAAGGAGATCGTCGGCATTAAGGGAGCGATGCCGTTTGAGCGTCGAAGGAGGCCGGCTTTATAGCGACCGGCTGGGGTATGCCGCACACATTACGGGGGAAGCGAGAGTGGTCCTTCCTTGGGCTCCTGGCCACACGAAGCGGCGTGTCCATTTATATATAACTTCAGGGGTAATTTCACGTGGCATATATTCAGGATACCCAATATAACCTCTACAGCTGCCTCAATAATCCCGATGGGCATCCATCCAGTGTGTCTCCCGTTGCCTCCCTTAATCCATGCCAATACGATGGGAATCAATGAGAACGCAACCGCCACCGACCCCGTATTTGAGCTGTTTTCTTGGAATTAGTGGTAATGAACTGATTGTCCCTATACCAGAAACAATAGAGAGCTCCTTAAACCCTTCCGGAATATGACTGAATTAGAGTACCTTCCCCCAAATAGGCCTGAACGACCGAGAGTTAAGACACAATGTTAGACATCGCCAACCCTAGACGAGGGAGAATCCGACTGGGACACATGTTCCCAAATCATCTCCGAGTGTCTTACGTCTCTGCTTCCAGTTCGTTGCTCTTCCCCTTCTGTCGACTTTATAGAAGCTTCCCGGACCAAATCCTCAAGTCCAGTCATTCGTTGCGGGTTCTCGTCTCTAGATCCATCTCCAGGATCGAGCCTTTCGAGATTTCGGCCTCCGTATCGATACTTCTCCTTTCTTGCATGTTTGAATCCGATCTTACACTCACGAGTTGAATCCTACCCTCAAGATCAACATAAATCTTACACCTCCTGTCCATAGGCGAACAACGAGGAGAATTCTTAGCTAAGCCGACATTTCCCAAGCTTCCGGGTCTTCACGAATACCATGTCAATGATACCAAGTCGGACACGTCGTCCCATTCTTGGATATTTGCCATCAGGTTGCGCCTCTGATCTGGCCTTAAGTTGAAGACGCCTCCAAAATAGACTTTCTGGCCGTTCTGGGAGTGGTGCAGAGATCCTAGCCCTACAGGGCATGGGGGTTATCCGAACTGTCTTGCCATTTCGTTTATTCCAGTTTGAAGTATGAGGTAATTGTTGAACGATGTAGAAGAACGAAGAAAATAGCCGGTCCTAATAATTAGGTGATAGCCCTAACTAATCAGCAATATCACCTAACCCTCGATTCCAGACCCTTAGTGGTTGCGTGTTAACGAAGACTTATTTTTACCGTATATAGAATTTATTTCGAAACAATCCCAAGTGTTTGGAGACTTGCATTTTTAACAAATACTAAGGTGATAGAGGGACACTTCATGATCGATACCCCACCTCATCCCAACTCGAGAGGACCGCGTTTTCGTAAAGGTTTGAATGATATAATCTGAACTTTGATCTCGAGATATGTCCTGCTATGAAAATAGTAGTAAGGGCACTCAGTGTCCTATTCTCAGGACATTCAACAGCACATGGTTAACTTCTCGTGGCCCCGAAGTGCATTCTTCTCACTTCGCATCGCCTATCCCGCGACTTGTGTGCCCCCCTGGGCTTTAGGGCAGCTCAACCGCTCGACCCGTAGAATATTGGCCCATCATTAATTAGTTCGATTTCGTAGAATCGACCCGGTCGGTTCCCATAGATGAATTTGGCATGGATTATGCCTTCCTGATATGCATACGCATTCAAGACCTAAGCAGGAACAGGTTGGTGTCATACCCATCACCTGGTGCTTTCATGAGGAATTCCGCACCACATAGTCAAAAGCCCATTCCTGGATGGACTCGAAATAGTTGGGCTGGGCCACCGTGTCGTTGTGCGTGCCGCCTGGGAATTCACGCCATGACTTGGCATCCGAGCGACATGAATCGAACAAGGCTTTCATTTGGGAAGCCCTATGGATTGTTAGACAGTTGAAGGCATTCGGAGTCGGAACACTTACGGTACGATCTCATCCTGTAACCCACTCAAGAACAAGATGGGCACGTCTTCGATCTGTGGTAATAGCTGCTCACTTGGCCAGACCTGGTGACATAGCGGCGCCAGATATCTCGCCGGGGGAAATGCACTGCGACGGATGAGTATTATTCCATGCACCACGAACTCGTACATACCTCGGGATCAACTTCCGTATGCTCAAGAATGTATTCTCCAAAATCAACCCCTTCACATCCCCATGCTTTAAATTCCTCTGCACCAACCAAATCCCCACCGCGCCCCCCAAACTCTGCCCGTACACCACGATCTTACTCCCCCGCAACTCTGCCCGTCGCCTCACGTAATCTAGCGCCGTCTGCGCATCGATCTGCAGCCCCTTCTCGTTTGGGTTGCCGGAGCTGAGCCCGTACCCGCGATACTCGACCATCAGCACGTGGCAGCCGACGGCCTCGACGAGGATCTTCCCGATGGGCAGGCGGTGGCCGATGTTGCCGGCGTTGCCGTGGAACATGATGACGGTGACGTTGGAGCGGGGGGAGGAGTCGGAGGGACGGAGGAGGAAGGCGGAGAGGGATTCGCCATCGGGGGTGGGGAGGAGAAGCTCTTCGGAGGAGGTGAGGCCGAATTGGGAGGGGCGGGGGACGTTGGTGCGGGCGTCAGGGGGGATGGCGCGCGGGTAGATTATCTCACTGGGGGTGGTTAGTGGAGGGAGAGGAGGGGAGACGGGAGTGGTACTTTTGCTTGAAGTAGAGGAGGCCTGAGCCTAGGACTGCGAGGCCGGACGAGGCGAGAACTGGTAATCGGAGGTAGGAGACCATATTGGATATGTAGTTCGACATATTGGGGAGGGGCTCGAGGAAGATAGAAGTCGATGTAACGGTGGGGGGAAGAGATTATATAGGGATTCGGTAAACTCCCCAGTGACATATAAGTGCGCTCAAAGAATTACGATTAAACAACCCCGCAACCATAGACAACCAGATACAGTGGTGAAGGTGATAGTTGATGCGATATGAACAGGAGGCCTTTATTGAGGCAACCCCAGATTTGCGGCCGAGCCTGACTGCCTGAGGTTGACGACTGCCAAGGATGTGACAGGGATATTGACAGGGACCAGGGATGTAGTCGATGAGCTATCACGTGATGCCATGTCTGACGGCCTAAGCTCCAAACCGAAGCCATACGCATCAGAAAGATGCCTGGGATGGTGATGGATGAGCTTCAAGCTTCAACTTTGATATACACAACCCAATCTCCCACAATCCAAAGAATTTCCTCATTCCAAGCTTCTTCTACACTCAACCGACTTGATAATACGCAGATACCCATCGCTTTTCTTTCCGTTACCTTCCTTCAAAGCTCACACCTGTGGTCCCTGATCCAAACACCATCCCGTCACCTCTCCGACTCCTCGACACAATCTCGCCAAGATGCAAACAGGCTGCATAAGTGAAGGTAAAGAGATCCGAATCGTGGTGTGCGGCAGCTTTACTGAACCTCCTAGATGGCATCCACGTCGACATGAACCACCTCAAAAAAGGCGAAGTCAAGTACGTCCTCCCCCATCCTCCATCTTCCATCCACACCACTAACCGCCCTCAGCCTCGGAACCTCCATGTACGCCCTCCCCCCTCCTTCCCATCCCCCCAACTAACCCCCCTCTAGCATGGCCATCAACTTCCGCGACGGCGTGATCCTCGGCGCCGACTCCCGCACGACGACGGGCGCGTACATCGCCAACCGCGTCACCGACAAGCTGACCAAGGTGCACGACACGATCTGGTGCTGCCGGAGCGGGTCGGCGGCGGATACCCAGGCGGTGGCGGACATCGTGCAGTATCATCTGGGGATGTACGGGATCACGAACGACGAGGCGCCGACGACGCAGACCGCCGCGGCGATCTTTCAGGAGTTGTGTTATGAGAATAAGAATGCGTTGAGGTGAGTTGGTGGCGGGAGGAATGAGACGATTCGGGAGGGGGCTACATCCTACTGCGTCGTTTCTATGTGCCGATCTCTGTTTTCGTATCGTCCCTTCGAACGAGCAGCGGAGCGCCAGGGCCATGGAAACCCCCTCTCCATTTCCAGAACCCTTAACTAACACATCCCCCCAGCGCCGGCATGATCATTGCCGGCTACGATCCCCGCCACGGCGGCCAAGTCTACTCGATCCCCCTGGGCGGCTCCCTCCACAAGCAATCGTACGCGATCGGCGGCTCGGGCAGCACGTACATCTACGGGTACTGCGACGCGAACTGGCGGGAGGACATGAGCGAGGCGGACGGGATCGCGTTCGTGCGCGGCGCACTGGCGGAGGCGATCAAGTGGGATGGGAGCTCGGGCGGGGTGATTCGCATGGTGGTGTTGACGGACAGGGGCGCGGAGAGGCATTTGTATTTGCCGGATGTGGGGTATGAGGGGCCGGGGAGGCAGCCGGGGGTGGTAGGGGAGTGAGAGGGTGGAGCAGAGGAGAGGAGAGGGGAGGAGGGGAGGGATCGCATTGAGGATGGCGTTGGACTACCGCTAATTCCGTCCTTCCTCTTCCGGTGTTGTGCACCGTGCTCGTACAGCGTATACTTAGGGCAACGTTCCATAGAAATCATACTGAGATCTGGACTGGAACCTTTCCGCCACCACCTTCCACTGACCTCGCTGGATGGATGATGTACACGTATCTGGTTACTATGATTACGCGCCCGGATATCCCTGGCGTCACTGCTACTTCTCTCCCTCTCGAATCTCACCATATGGCGTCCACGTGCTCTCCCTTCCCAACTCCCATCTCTCCCACACCTCCAATCTACTCCAACCCCTTGCGTGCCACAACCATCTCTCACCCCAACGCCCCTCAAAACACCATAGCCAGATACATATTATGTCCCCCCTCCATCCCAAACCAACCCAAAATCCCGCCCACCTCCCACCACCCATGAAACAAACGCATATGTCGTCAAACCGCCATCATCGACCAGGCCAATCAATGCGGTTGTCGTAGGCTAAAGTGGTGCAGGGGGTGGGGGGCAATCGGGGAGGCGGATCGGCGGAGCGATGGACGTGAGGTGCAGGGGGGGTGGTTCAACGGTTTGCGAGGGGCGCTAGGTTGGGAGGGTGGGCGGTTTTGGGGTGGAGGATGGGTACTTCGAGATAGAGAGAGGGTGGTTTAAGAAAAGGAAATGGATGGACGTGGAGGAGGGATTTGTCAGTGCTCGGTCAAAGGGGAATTGGGCGTAAGAACGTGGGATATGGGGGAGATTTGGCGGTGGCCTCGTGGGATGGATTATTGGACACGGGGTGATTTGATGGTGCAAGCAGTGGGTTTGACCTCCATAATATGGACGGTATTCGGCCTTTGCGTGGCGCCTATGGTTATTCCGTACAGAGTTAACGGATACCCGTGACGGAGTTCAAGCAACGTGGCAGGTCATCGGTTTGGATAGGATCGGATTGATGGTAGTGCGTGAAGGACGCAGTTGGATGGTCGACCTTTTGGGTCATTAGGTGACATTGAGGGTGAAACGCCACCAGCACGATCCGCCGGAGGACTAAGACTCTAAGAGACGACCTTATTATTCCCATCTAAGCCCGATCCACTTGGTTGGGTCGGAGGGTCGTTAGTGCTGGACATAAGTTCGAAGCGAGAATATTAATAAAGACGGGATGGTGATTCTAGAACAAGTGTTTAGTGTTGGAATCGAAGACATTTTGAATCTATCAGATTGCTGAACGAGAATGAATCGTTGATGCTTCAATATTAATACGAAAGCGATGTGCCGACCGCACCAAGCATTCTACTACCTCTAGGCACTGCATTTCCTCAGCGGACAGGACGCAAACCTGGCATGGCAAGGAGCATGGCAAGCTAGTCCTTCCGTTGCATATCGCAGCATATCGACTGCAATTTCCAGCAAGGAGACGGTGGGCTGGTGGGTGGCTGAAGAAACTAACTGGCCCCCTTCCCCCGAAGGTGATGGGGCAATTGACTGATGGACATCCGAAAGGACGATCAAAGTGGATGATTCTATTCCAATCCCACAGAAAGGAATTTTAGTGCCCCTTGATGGTCGCAAGTTCTCAACAACGTGTAAACTATGAAGACTAAAAGACTAAATGACTAAAAAGAGGAGTGAAAGAGTGAGAGAGGTAACTAATAACAGGAGAGGGATGTACGATTACGACAGAAGAGTGAGTGATCGATAATTCCATCGTCTCAACATCACATCATCCAATCCATCCACCTTTCGCTTTTCCATCTTCCACCTTCCACTCCATCGTGATCCGGCCCGATCTTGATCTCATCCCTCAATTTGATACGAACATCGCCACAGCCTTATCGAGTGATCATCCATCCTCTCAACTCCTCAACTCTCAACCTCTCAACCTCATCCACCTTCTCTCCATCCTCCCAATCTCTTTCCTATCCCATCTCCACTGTCCGTCCAATTGATTGCGGTCCCGCTGTCGTGCAATGTTGCCATCCAATCCCTAAAGGTGAGTACAATCGCATCATGAAGCGGTGAAGACGCGCATCCTACCAATCCCGTCTTCTTTGTCTGGATGATTTCCCTTCCCTCGGTCCTTATCAGCAGCACGCCCAATTCCCCATTCCTCAACCCTGTTTATCTATCGGACTGGTTGCCTGCGTCCCCAAATCCCCGATCCCATGCAATCCGGTCGCTTCTCGTCCCACTCCATATTGCCCATCCCATCTGCGACGGGTGCCCATTTTCACCTTGCCATGATTTGTCCGCATCGCGAACCGTTGCAGCGTCAATTCTTCGCGGTTCACAGGTGACGTCGTGGTGCTAGGTACAGTACTGGTCCTGGGTGTCCCTTGTCTCACAGCCCGAATTTATCCACCAACGCTTGCACCCTATTACACCTCATCGCGAAATACGGAGGTGTGCAAACCAGAGCGCATCGTCGCAGAGCCTCACGAGTCCACCATCATCGTTCGTGGATGTGGTACAGCCGTGCCGTCATCCCGTCGTTTACCATTGGACTGTCTACCATTGGCGTTTCCCTGCTGTCGTGGAGCTGACCTTGTCGTTTTCATCGTTGTCGCCATCGCGTTGCGCCTCGATTGTTAGACGGAAAGCTAATCGTCGCCTCTTTCACAGTTTCGGCTTTACCTTTCTGACCTCATACATTTAAATCCACTGGCATGGGATCGATCGTGATCAGCGACGTGGTTCACCACTTTCCACACGGAAATAATATGTATGGCGCCTCGTCGCACCATACCCAACATCACCAGGACTCTCCCTCATCCCATTCATATCAATCGTCCGCCACAGCCGCGGGCCGATCGACAAGTGATGCAATCGCCGCATCCACCTCATCATCCCAAACCCAACATCCCTCCGCCGATACCACCATGACCGACGCTCTCTCGGCTGAGGTTCCCGCAAGCGACCCGTCAAATCCCGCAGGCTCCCATGAACACCCTCCAAGATCATCAGTGCCACAGCAATATCACGCCGCGGCAAACACAAACAATGCTCATCGACTGGGCAGTCCTGAAAGACGAGCTTTCCCGCAACAACCACCGGCCGCTCAATTCGCTCAAGCTCGCATCTCCACACCGTCCGGCTCATCCTCCGGACATACGTCGCCCGCGCACTCCGTCCGCTCCGTCCAACCCCCCGTGGCGCCTTCACCGGGGAAGATCGTGGTGAAGGACCTCATGCATATCCAAAGCTTCGCCCTGGACGCCGTGAACCCCAGCTCCGGCCGCTCGTCTTCCCGACACTCCCGACACCCCAACGAAGTGGGACCGCATTACGAGATCAGCGAGATGCCCATCGGCGACATCATCGAGATGGTGGCGGGCCTCCTGACCAAGATCACGACTACCAACGACCGCCAACACGACTACCTCCACCGCCAAGCCAACCTCCCCGAAACCCACACGCACGGCCTCACCCAGCAGACGACCAGCATCCTCGCCTTCCACGGCAAAAACGTCCCCTCCATCAGCATCCTCTCCTACCTCTCCCGCATCCACAAGTATTGTCCCACCACCTACGAGGTCTTCCTCTCCCTCCTTGTCTACTTCGACCGCATGACCGAGCGCGTCAATGCCGGTCCCATGCTCTCCCTCCGCCAGGCCAATCAAGCTTCCATTGACCGCCACGCCTCCGCCTCCTACGACTCCTCTCGCCATTCCTCCATCTCCTCCGCCTCCCTCTCCCAACCCCTCCACTCCAACGGGCCTTCCCCCGCACACACCGCCACTCCGCCCCCCTCCGGCTCCCTCGGCCATCCCGCCTCCCTTCGCAACTCCACACAATCCGCGCAATCCACTCCACCCTTCCAAACTCCTCATGGGGAACCCAGCCCGCCAAGCCCGGCGCTGCGCATGGATCCGCGGCTGGATACCCCCGATCCGTATAACCTCAGCCACTTCTTCGTCGTCGACAGCTTCAACATCCATCGGCTGATCATCGCCGGCGTGACATGCGCGAGCAAGTTCTTCTCCGACGTATTCTACACGAACTCGCGATACGCAAAGGTACGTCACCCCTCCCGTTCTCCCCCAACCGCTCTCATTCCCCCGTCACGATTCTCTCGAGACATCTGCTAACTTGCCTTAGGTCGGCGGCCTCCCCCTTCAGGAACTCAACCACCTCGAGCTCCAATTCCTCCTCCTCAACGACTTCCGCCTCGCCGTGCCGCTTGAGGAGATGGAGGCATACGGGACGATGTTGGTGGAGTTCTATGCGCGGGAGGTAGTCGCGCAGCAGAGAGGGCAAGGGACCCCGAGGGTGGTGGAGGGATAGATGGGGGTTCATTCATCCGTCGGTGTATCCTCCTACAGACCACAATCCGTACCAGGACTTCATCCGCGCGGATAACGCCTCTCTTCTCTGCTCCCCCACGTCCACAATTATTCCTCCACAAACAACCGCTCTGGTGTCCGGGGTTCCTTGTTTTCTTTATTTCTTGCACTACGCACTGCAGAGATACCTGTCTAGACTGTTTTCGGTTCGCTCGGATCGGCGGGTTTGTGGATGTACGCTTTTTTTGTGTGAGGCGGTGACGCTTTCAGGGAAGGGTGGAGGTTTGGTAATGAGAGGCGTTATGAGATATTCGGTGCACTATTACGGCCTGGTGGGATGTTGTTTGTTTCATGTGATGTTGACGGAGGAAGAAGCATAGACGAAGGATGAGGTGGTCTGAGTTATCATCCCCTTCACACTAACACGCCATACGCTCGCGCTCGCGCTCTCGATGTTCTCACTCAAACTCCAACCATGTGCTTCCTCAGGCGCATCCCCATGCCGTCCCCTTTCCTTCTCCTCTCCATTTCCTCCGTTCCCAACGCGTCCCCTGACTTTCCCTACGTTATACCATAGACATCCGCAGCACGTTTCCTTACAACTTCACACTACTCCTGTTTCTTCTTTTCCGGCTGCTGGAAACGGACGGAGGGAGCGGGATTTCCCATTCGGTTTTTCGGTGCGGTTTCGGTTCGATGGGTAGGGGGAGTGTGGAGTGGTTGGGTTGTAGACTTTCGGGTTAGGCGTCTGGATACGGTATAGATAAATGGCATATGGGATTCTCTGGTTCGTAATGAGTGGCATCCGGCTTGGATTGTAATTTGTGACTTGTGATTGTGATGGTTATTGTGATGGTTATTGTGATGGTGATGGTGGTTTTGTAGTGGGTTGAATTGTGCTGTTGTACAACCGGGAAGCTTTTCGTCCCGTCTCGAATAATGCTGATGTAGCTATGGTAGGTGTGAGGTATGTACCGTTTGGTGTTATACATGTATTGTCCGCCAATTGGCCCTTTTCCGTAAATGTACATTGCTTCCCTTAACTCAAAAATCCAACGAACACATCGTGAAAGTGCTGGTTCTAATCCACGGCACCCCTTCTATCCCACACTCAACATATGCGTCCCCAAACGGCAATTCCCATTCGCATTCCGCCTCCCCCCTAATGACTCAACGTACTCCTCCCCTTCGTCCTCCGCCTCGCCAAAGTCTTCCGCCCATTCTTCGTCCGCAATCGACTCAAAAACCCATGCCGCCGCTTCCGCACAAAATGCGTCCACCGCTGCATGGTGTTGCGCGGCGCGTGGCGCAGTTGCTGGGTGGCGAGGGAGGGGTGGGTGCTGGGTGCGGTGCCGAGGAAGGTAGATGAGGAGGTGAAGAGGGGGGTGAAGGGGGTGGGGGAAGGGGAGAGGGAGGTGGAGATGGAGGTGGAGGTGGAAGGGGAGGAGGGGAAGAGGGGACGGCGGGCGGTGAGGACGGTGAGTGTACGGGATTGTGAGGGGTTAGGTCTGGGAGGGGTTAGTGGTTGGTGAGAGGAGGGAAGGTGGTTCGTACCTTGATAGAAGGGCAGGTCTGGATGAGAGGTTGAGGACGGGACGGGTTGGGAGTATCGCCCGGGCGGCGGGAAAACACCGTGTGCAGATCATCTTGGATGATGATGGGCTGGTGATATTGTGTTAGAATCAATTGGAATCCTCAATTGGAGGATGGGGGCGGGTTGAGGATTCCGATGGCTGTGGAGGTGGAAATGGATCCGATCGTGAATATCGAAGGAAGTCGCGGTCGAGGAGGAAGGAAAGCGGTGGTCCGTGCGAGATTTTTCACTTTCGAACTTCGAAGTTGCGATGGTTTCGAGGATTTATATTGGAAACGACTTCTCCTCCACATTCCCCTTCTCTACAGAATCTTCACAAAGCCGCGATATGTTAAAAGACTCGTCACGACCGAGAACTTTCTCGCTACGATAATTTCCTGGTCAATTAAAGTCCCGTCGCTACAGCATCTTCACAAAGCACTCAATCCGCATCGATAATCCCACGACTTGATACTCAACCTCCACCAACCATACCTGTTACCTATATCCCAACCAACCCACCCAAAATGTCCAAACTCCCCCGCCAGGACCGCCTCCCCCTCTGTCCGCCCACCCACCTCGTCGGCCCCTCCACCCCCCTCTCCCTCCCCGCCGCCCGCGCCAAAATCGAAGCCTACCTCGCCCTCTGCGCCACGACGCCGCACCTCCACCCGGACGCGGTGCTGACGGCCTCCGGAGCGCAGTTCAACGCGACGGGAGGGCGGGAAGGCGGGCTGGTGTTGCATCTGTTAAGGCGGGTGGAGCGGGGGCTCGCGGGGGAGAAGGTGGAGGGGAATTTTGTAGAAGAGAGTGGGGAGGGGGGGTTGGAGGAGACGGGGGGGAGTGGAGAGGCGGGGAAGACGGGGAAGAAGAGGAGGGGAGAAGGTGAGGGGGAGGAGGAGTGGATGGATCAGGAGGCGTTTCAGAGGGAGCAGGAGCAGTATAACGTGGATGGATATCGGAAGGACGAGGAGCAGTTGGCGCACGTGGTGCGGGAAGGTGGCGTGGAGGAGGACCTGGAGGAGGTGGGGACCGGGCAGGACGGCGCGGCACCGCGGAAGAAGCCAAAGCACGACCACGCGACAGCGGGAGCACCGATGAATGGCGTCGATGGCCATGGGGAGCTGTCGGCGAAATCCAAGGAGGCGCGGAAGTTGGCGAAGAAACAGCGGAAGGATACGCAGAAAAAGGAGAAGGCGGCGAAGGCGCGGGATGCGGCATGATGCGATCGGACGAATGAGCACAAACACCGTCGATGAGGAAAGAACCGAATTTTCTATGCGTCTCTATCCGACGCCCCGATCCACCGCGTCCCTATCCTACTGACTCCGAACTATTATACATATGCGACACCAACCATGGCGGCGTGACGAGCATAGCACGGCAACCCCCCCATCGCGATCCAATTCCGAGAACTTTTTGACGACCAAAATTATAGCTCGCGACCCGACGCTGCGACCACCTCCTCCTCCTTCACGGCGTTCTCCTCCTTCAGGTCGGCGGTGGCGGGCTTGCCGTCGCTGACCCAGCCGATGGCCTTCAGGCGCTCCGTGAGGATCGGGTGCGAGTGGTGGAAGCTTGAGTACAGCCAGTCGGCGTCCATAGCGGAGAGGTTCTTGATCTGGAGCTTGATGAGCGATTTGGCGAGGTCGGTCTTGTAGCCGAGGTCGTTGGCGAAGGAGTCTGGAAGTGGTCAGCGTACTTCTCCATGTATTATACAAACCGGAGAGAAGAACGGGAGAAATAAAGGATAAACTCACCCGCCTGGTACTCCATCCTGCGCGTGAAGAGGTTCATCATCAACTGTACCACCACCTCCACCGGGGCATAGATCATATTAAACAACATAAACCCAATCATGATCGGCCGCTCCTTCTCAAACCCAAACGCCGCATACAAGCTCCGATTCCCAATGAAGCTTGACCACGCCGCCAGCAAATAGAACAGATGCGCCTGATGCACCAGCAAGATCCGCGTGGTATGTCCCATCTTCCAATGGCCCAGCTCGTGCGCCAACACGGCCTCCACCTCCTTCCCGCTCGACTGCTCGATCAGCGTGTCGAAGAGCACGATGCGCTTCTTCCACGGGAGACCAGAGAAGTACGCGTTGCTGTGGGCGCTGCGCTTGCTGCCGTCGATAACGGAGAGCTCGTCGAGGGGGAACTTCAGCCGGCGGCAGAGGGCCTCGACGTCGTCGCGGAGGGGCCCCGGGGCGAGCGGGGTGAGTTTATTGAACATAGGGACGATGACGATCGGATACAGGGTAACGGCGAGCAGCTGGAAGGCGACCATGAAGAGCCAGAGGTAGTAGAAGAAGGCGGAGCCGGTGCGGTGGACAATGGAGAGGAAGGCGGCCCCGATGGGAGTGCCGATGGCAACAGTGAGGGCGAGGCCCTTGAGTGCGTCGACGATCCACAGGCCGCGGGTCATTTTATTGAAGCCGTAGGCCTCCTCGAGGACGAAGTGCCGGTAGTAGTCAAAGGGGAGGCCGAGCACGGTGTCGAGAATGGAGAGGCCGAAGACGAAAATGAGGGAGCGCGTGATCTCACCGGTGAACGGCGCGGGGAGCCACTGGGCGACGGCGGCGCCGGCGAGGGCCCAGCCGAGGGGGAAGATGTCGATATAGAGCATGTACATGGATTTGGCCTCGTTGAAGAGGGAGGAGATGACGGAGAACCTGGCTTTGGCGCGGGAGTAGTCCTGGCTCTTGTCGAACGTCTCTTGGGTGATTTCATCGGTCAGGGCTTTCGGCTTCGCGGTCTGTTGGTAGACTTTGTATTGTCGATACAGCAGCCAGTTCTCCAGGGCGAATTGCCCCAAGGAGAAGCCGACCACCAGCTTCTTCCATGGGAAGAATGGCCGGTCGAGGAACCTGGCGAGGCGCTGTGAAGGTTAGCTTCTGAGCTGTTGATAATGACGCGTGGTTGTCGCGACGAGAGACAGGGACGGGAAATGACATACTTGAAGCCACGCTTGAATCATTGCCGCGGTATTTATGGTATCCTAGATGCGGCAGGGTATTTCAGTACTATTGTTCTTCGGAATTCAACCTCTCATTCAGGTGAATGTTCGATGTTCGTGAAGTGGACACGACACGTCCCTCCTCCAGGGCCTAGCCTGTCATTGAGGCAGACATATTATTGCCTGAGGCAAATATTCTGGTCCAGTATCAATTGATTACCTAATCAATCTGATCTACTAGTAATGACCAGACCAGACAACATGAGCAAATACGGAGAGTATTGAACTGGCAGATCCGATGAAATGTGATGTTTTCGAATACATTGGATCTTGTTCCAAAGTGTATGCAGCAAAGAAATCCTTCCTTTTTGATGAACCATGCTTATTCTGCACTTTTACTGCTGATCTCATGTCCAGCAATGCCTTAGAGATCTGTCATTGCAGGAGACGCTCAAGTCTCAACGCATCTCTGGACTTTGTTGCATGGATTGTCAAGTAGAGACATCCGTCTGTGATACACGATGGCTCAGCAACATCGCAGCACCAAATTAAGTCGCAAGGAGAGATCAGGGATATCGGGATGTTTGCGTCCCAGGAATCCGTCCAACGTAGATAGCTGGTTACCAATACTGTCAAACCTCGAGATACCCGAAGTAGGTACATATCTAGCCTTCAATGATGCACATCGTACTTGTCCGCTCGTCTGGCCATACGCCGCAATATCTGCCAATGCGGTCAATTGACCACCATTCATCTGGAGTAGGAGCAGGAATGGCAAGGGACAAGAATCGAAGTAGCAGAAGGACCACTGTACAAGTACTCTAGAGTAATATGAAGCCCTGTGGTATCCCCAAACATCTCACGGATAATCGGATCCCGTCTGCTGTATCACAGGGGGAGATACTGGTATGACGACGACCATGCGGCTGTATCCCTGACCTGGACCCGACATGATGAGAAACCCGAGACAAAGGATTGGAGGAGACGAAAGATTCCATTGACTAGCAGCATTTGACAGAGTAATAAACGCCGCTAAACCAGATCTATACATCGGCCCGGCATTACTTTTCGATCTGATTTGTTTATCCAATTCCGCGACCCCAGATCTGCCCTTTTCCCAGTCTCCCAGTGTTGGGTGCGGATATGAGGATTGACCACTTGGTGACTTGACCCGCTCGAGAAGCAACTTCCTGACTTCGTGTTTGATGAGAAGGGAGAAGATAGAAGTTCGAACCTGAAGGAAAACGCGGCTGCATACGGCATTTTGAAGCCTGTTCTAGGCACATATCATGCTTTAGCAACTCCGTATACCGTACCTACCTTTCCTACGGTTTCTCTCTTTGGCTCTCCTGGATTCCTTACCCTATCATGTTCGGAATAGACCTGTAGCCATATCTCCTAGACTGGCCAGCTCCTTCATCCCCTAAGATTTACCACCATATCGACGCCGTGTCCCTGTTGGGATTCGGACGCGCAACATCCCCATGGCTCAAGGAAAGGCCACCGCGACGTTCAATATTGATGGCTTGACGAGCAGCCATCACGACGATGGGAGAACCCGTTCCCCGCTAGGTCGCAAGGACTCGTCTCCGCTCATGCCTCCGTTCATGGTCTCCGCCCCAGGGAAGGTCATTGTGTACGGAGAACATGCGGTAGTACACGGCAAGGTGAGCAATCGCTCGGGTCCATCCAACTCCATATACTAACGCGTCGACAGGCAGCAATTGCGGCGTCAATATCCTTACGGTCCTACCTCCTCGTCCACTTCCTCTCAAAATCTCGCCGGACCGTATCGCTCCTCTTCCCAGATATCGGCCTGTCACATACCTGGGATATACCCGCACTGCCATGGTCCGCATTTTCCGCGCCGGGCAAGAAGAAAACCTACTACGACCTCGTTACAGAGCTCGATCCCGACCTCCTGGAAGCCCTCGAGCCGCACATCGACAACATCTCACCCAACGCTCCCCCAGCCACGCGCAAGATCCATCAATCCAGCGCCACCGCCTTCCTCTACCTCTTCCTCTCCCTCGGCACCTCCAGCTCCCCACCATGCGTCTACACCCTCCGCTCCACCATCCCCATCGGCGCTGGCCTCGGCTCCAGCGCCTCCATCGCCGTCTGCCTCTCCTCCTCGCTGCTCGTCCAATGCCGCGCTCTCGCCGGCCCCCACCCCGACCAACCCGCTGCCGAATCCGAGCTGAACATCGAGCGCATCAACCGCTGGGCCTTCGTCGCCGAGATGTGCATCCACGGCAACCCGTCCGGCGTCGACAACACAGTCAGCAGCGGCGGCAAGGCCGTCCTCTTCCAGCGCCGCGACTACTCCAAACCCCCGCTCGTTAAGCGCCTCAACACCTTCCCCGAGCTGCCCCTCCTCCTCGTCAACACCCGCCAGAGCCGCAGCACCGCCACGGAGGTCGCCAAGGTCGCCAACCTCCGCAAATCCTTCCCCACCATCGCCGAATCCGTCCTCTCTGCCATCGACAACATCACCGAGTCCGCACACACCCTCCTCACCTCGGATGACTTCGACGCCGACTCCACGACGCTGAAGACGCTCGGTGAGCTTGCCGCCATTAACCATGGCCTGCTCGTCGCACTCGGCGTCTCGCACCCGAAACTCGAGCGTCTACGCGCGTTGATCGACCACACCGGAATCGGATGGACAAAATTGACCGGCGCGGGCGGCGGCGGCTGCGCCATCACGATCCTGAACCCGGAGTGGAAAGGCAAACCCGACGGCGGCGTTAACGGGGTGAAGAAGCCATCCCCAAAGGCTCGAACCCTCGTGCGCAACGGGACCGACTCCGAAGGTAGCTCGGAGAAGCGTAAGAGCGGACTCGAGCCGGCCTTGATCGCGCCGAAAGCGCTCATCCCTGCATCCCTATCCAACCAGTTGCAGGAAGAGGGGTTCGAGGTGTTCACGACGACGTTGGCGGGCGACGGGGTCGGCGTGCTGTGGCCGGCAGTACTGCATAACGTGAACTCGATCACGAATCGGGAGGAGGGGGGCGAGGAGATCGATCAGGAGAAGTTCTTGACGGCGGTAGGGACGGAGGGGATTGAGAAGTTGGTGGGTGTGAGTAATACATTTGAGGAGGGGCATCCGAGACATCGGGGTGGGGTGGGGGGATGGAAGTTCTGGAGGTATTAAGGGCGAGGGGAGGATGGGGACTGAGGGGGTGGTGTCGTTGGCGTTAAGTTGTTCAGTTATAAAAAGGGGCATTGCGCGGAACGGTCGGAGGGACTGTCTCGGTATCCGTCAAGGCATGCTCCCGCATCTGTCTTTTCTCCTCTTATTTTGACCTAATATCGGCGCGAGCTTCTCTGTATATTTAGCGATGGTTCTGCGGTAGATTTTCGAGATGGCACCTCTGGATCGCAAGAATAGGCTATGAAAGTGTTTCATTAATTATGAACGAAGCTAATAGGTCAGTGTTTTCTCGTTCCCGTTGTTTCTGCTGTCGGTTATCTATATTTGCAGCTGAGAATTCCTTGATCTATGAACTCGGTCGATCGCCCATCTTCATCCCTACAACCCGCAGTATACCTTCGTTCTCGATGTATGATACGGTGTCGCGGGTCGCCAAATAATGCGCTCAGAGGACACGATATCCCCCCAAAAAACCCTCCACCTCACTGCCTCTTCTTCCCACTCCTCCCCTTCCTCCCCTCCTCCCTCCCGGCCTTCCCCCCTTTCCCCTCCTTCTCCACCCTCTCCACCCTCTCCATCTCCGCCATCTCCGTCTCCTCTTTCCGCGCCGCATACCACTGTCCCGCCTGCAACACCAACACCCCCACCAACACCAGTGCCAAAATCGTATTCGTCGCCGCCATCACCCTCAACGAATCCTCCCTTCCCACCACCTCCTGTCCGTCCGGCCCCACCGGCTCCTCCCCCACCCCATACACCCCCGCCGTCACGATCCGCAGCCCCTTCACCGTGTTCGACAGATACACCATCACGCCTACCATGTACAGCACCAGGCTCGCGCCGTCGAACAGCATGTTGCTTTCCGACGGCTTGTACAGCTTGGTCAGGAAGCCGAGCAGCCCCGTGGCGATGGCGATGTGCATGATGCGCGCAATGACCGGCGGCGACGCGTGGATGAATTTCAAGTGCGTTTCGAGGATGTCGAAGTAGTCGGCGGAGGAGAGGGCGGAGGTGGCGCGGGGGGTGGCCCAGAGGACGTGGTAGTCATAGGGGAAGAGGGAGAAGAGGATGCCGAGGAAAAAACAGGTTGCTTGGGGGTGGGTTAGTTATTTGTAGAGTTGGATTGGAGATAAGGGGGACATACGACCGATTATTAGGAAGGTCGCGAAAGAGGAGCTGGTGGATTTGGGGGGCGCCATGGTGTGTGAGCTGGGGATGGAGGGCGCTTAGTGCGTGATTCGAGAGATCTTGGAGATGTGGACTTCGAATGTCCGTCGGTGGTTAGATATCGTGTTCGGACGGCATCCAGGGCGAATGGATGAACTGTTTACGAATCGGGGCAGGCCCGCGTCTGGCGAGATGAAGTTGTGATAAAGCGGGTCGGGCCGTCTGCAGGGTGTTGACCATTAAGATTGGAGAGTAGATGGTCCTATCACAAAGAGAAGGATGTCAAGTCGAGGCGAGAAGAGTATGTCTACCGGCGGGAGAAGTATTTATCTCAAGTGATTTGAGAAAAGAACGAAGAAGTGAAGTGTGATTGAGAGAGGATCTCCAGTGTCAGCTTCCTTAGGTTTGGATGATCACGGATGCAAGCAAGTCAAGGTGAATGGGACGGGGATTCGACTCCTACTGACAGGTGAAAAGCATTCAAGATATTGGTATCTATTCAGTATGATTCGAGATAATTTACAGGTTTTTTTAAAGTCTCGAGAGACACCTAGACAGTATAGTAGGCTTTGCGTAATCACCAAGCAATTGGTACTTCTTAAGTTTCGGATTCCCCTGAGCGAGGTCACAACTACTAGTCCACCATACCACCCCCTATAACGCATTCCTCTTCTCATTCTCCCCCTCCATCCTCCGATCATTCTCCAAGCTCTCCTCCGCCGCCTCTTCCGCATACCGCTCCACCCGCTCCCTCACTCCCTCATCCCAACACCCCACGATCCTCCCCGCCCCCAGCGCCGCATTCACCCCATTATCAATCCCCACCGTCAACACCGGCACCCCCCGCGGCATGTTCGTCATGCTCACCAAGCTATCCATCCCATCGCTCTTGCTCGGCTTCACCGGCAACCCGATCACCGGAATGCTCTTGTTGAACGCCGCCACCATCCCCGGCAGGTGCGCCGCTCCGCCCGCCGCCGCGATGATCACCCGGACGCCCCGCGCCGACGCCTCTTTCGCGTAGGTCGCCATGTATTCCGGTGTGCGGTGCGCCGAGGTAATCTTCTTTTCGTACGCGATCCCGAGCTTCTCGAGCACGGTGTAGACGTTTGCCAGCACCGTCTGGTCGGAAATCGAGCCTGCCGTGACACTGACGACGGGGTGGCGTGACGGAGCGGGGGGAGCGGTGGTGGGAGGGGGGAGGTTGAAGCGCTCGGCGCGCAAGGTGTCGAATTCGGCGAGGAGAGGGGCCATGGCGGATTCGGCTTCGCGCATTGTGGACGCGGTGACGGTGACGTGGCCGATTTTGCGGCCGGGTTTGGACGCGCCTTTGCCGTACATGTGGATCGTTGCGTTCGGGATCGCGAGGGCCTTGAGAAGGAGCGGCTGGTGGCTGTCGGGGTGTTTTCCACCGAGGATGTTTAGCATGATGGCCGGTCGGGTCTGCTTGAGGCTGTCGGGAGGGATGGGTAGGTCGAGGATTGCTCGCAGGTGGCCCGCGAATTGGGAGTTAGGACATGCCTCGATCGTGTAATGGCCGGTATTATGTGGTCGAGGAGCAATTTCGTTCACGAGGAGGGAGTCATCTTGGAGGAGGAACAGTTCGACTCCAAACACCCCCTTTCCCTCGAATGGCGCCACGGCCTCTTTCGCAAGTTTCTGAGCCGCCTCTTTAACTTTCGTTGACACGCCTCTAACAGGGGCGTAGACGAGCTTGCATACGCTGTCTTGTGATATCAGCTCCACTGTCGGATACGCAAAGACACCATCTTTTGTCTTCAGGACCATGACTGCGAGCTCCGTCTTAAAATCCGCCCATTTCTCAGCATACATGCCCCCTTTAACCTTCCCTAATGCCTCAAAGGCATTATGAACGTCATCTCTTGACTCGACCACATAATTCCCCTTCCCATCGTACGCTTGCTTCCTTGCTTTGAGCATCATCGGATACCCCAGCTCCACCCCCGCAGCCTCCAAATCCGCAATGAAATCGACCTGGCTCGCTGCTGCCGTCTTGATAAAATGGCTCTCCAGATACTGCTTTTGCACGTACTTGTCCTGGATCGTTCGGATCGTCTTCCAGCTGGGCTCGACCCTCACGCCCGCATTGGCCGCCTCTTCCAGAATCGTCGTGTCGACATGCTCAATCTCAACCGTGAGGATATCGCAGTTACTCGCAAGCTTCCGCACCGCTTCCGATTCCGCGAACGATCCATTCACGTGCAGTGCTTTAGGGTGCGCGTGGATTTGCTTTGCGGGTGCTTGATCGGCGTCGAGCACGCTGATCGGGATATTGAGCCGGTTTGACTCTTCGATGAGCATCCGCCCCAGTTGGCCTCCTCCTAATAATCCTACTCTTGGGAGATTGTCCATTTTTTCTGTGGAGCGATATCGGGCTTCTCCAGCACTGAAGACGGCAATCGCAAATGAGTGATGGTGAGATGTCCTGGTGTAAATTGCGATCCAATGACGAATATCATCCACCGTGACCTTCCAGGTGTCTCTATTAACAAAAGGGTACCTTCACACTTGAATGGGATCACTTAGACTTGGAGTGGTTATTGCCACCGTTTGTTTGTCACATATCATGAAATTTTCACGTCATCAGGTTTCTGCTGAGTTGAGGTCAAAGGTAGGGGAATCCGGCGATATGATTGGTTCATTCTCCAGGATTTGGCCGTCGCCGAGTAAACAACTTTTCAACCTTCGAGCTCAATTCTGTGTTATCAGCTCCGAGAATAGCATTTGAACTATTGGGGTGAAAATCCATTGCACATTTCAGGTCAATGAGACAATGACATTCCCCAGTCCTCGTCGGCATGCATTGTTTTCGACACTGCCTCCCGCGTACACTGCGGCACAACAGCGGATACTAACAAGCTTCATCGGCCATCGGAAAATTTTGACGATGATATCTGATATAGTCAGCTCTATTATTAAGGGATTGAGACTAGAGGTAAATTTCATATGTCAATCCATTGAGATAAACAGTCAAGAATCAAGATCTCCTTATCTAATAGTACTTATCTAATACACTCCAAAGTCCAGACGGCACTGCTTGGCTTTGTCTCCTTCGGTGCTCACATAACTTAAGACGGTTTTGGTCTTAATTCTTAGTGTCACTTACCCTTCTGGCACGATTTCGAATTACTCAATTAATTAACATGTTGTGTTAAAACAAACCCAGGCCAAGACAATCTTGTGTATTAGACTTGGGCCCTTTTTCATCTTTAGCCTGGCATAACTCTTACTACTAGATACGCAGTCAGCTTTTATTCAGCAAGTTTGACGGCGGTTCGCGATCCTCCAGGCTCCCATTCATTCAACTTCCCCTTTAGCTTCAATGACCTGATAACCCATTCCTTCTTTCTCTCAAGTCTACCTTCTTATAGAGTGCACCACCTTGTTCATATTGGCATCTCATATATCTCCAATTGGCTTGTCATTGTCTACTCTAGGTTGTACTGTCCGGTTCGGTTTGCTACGGTCCGATACAGCTGCTTTTTCAAAACCGCAAGGTCCCAGCATGTCCAGATTCGCCTTGAGTTTCAGTCATACCAGTAGTCCTCCCCTAAGCACATCCGCAAACGCTATTTGCTGAAAGCGAACCATGTATACACCAGCGGACCTTCATCACCGGGCTTCCAGTCACAGAATATCCGATATGAACGAGTCCATTCACACTTTCAAGATGGTCACGAGGCTGATAGACCCACAAACGAAGGAGTGACTGAGTTACCAATCCATATTGAGGAGAGGAAGCAGACCTTCAGCAGAATCATCAAGGACAGCGACAGAAAGACGGGACCCGGCAGAATAAACGTTCAAGATGAGGGCATTTTAGTCAGAACTTATCTTCCGAGATGGATCGAAAACCGAATCATCAGACATCAACCGAGGATGTCCCTCCTCAAAGTCGGCTTCGTTTCATACCGGTGCTGAGGAAGATCTTGAGAAACATGCCGCGAATATCGCCACAACCACCATCACCGACCCGAATGAGATATGGTGGGACGAGCCGGCCGATCTAGACCTGCGAACCCGATGTACTAGCCAATAGGGGTGAAATGAACCAACGTCGGCATCATTTCCGTCATGCCCTTCATCACCCCTCTCGCCTCCTCTATATTCGCCCCCTGTGTCCCTGAAGTAATGATAGAATTCCGCTCCCCTAACCAAGCCTAGCAATATTCGTGGTGTCAGTATACGTCCTTGGCTTTGCATTTGGGCCGGTCGTTGCGGCGCCGCTAAACGAGATATGTGGCAGACTGCCGGCATACCGAGTTAGCAGCGTGTTGTTCGTTGTGTTCTCCGTCGCTTATGCGTTGAGCACGAACATGGGCATGCTGATCGTTTTCCACTTTCTCATGGGCTGTTGCGGAGGTGTACCCTTGACCATCGGAGCGGGATCCATTATGGACGTCATGCCCACGGAAAAGCGTGGAGGTGCTCTAGCAATCTGGATCACGGGCCCTATCATAGAGCCAGTCATCGGCCCAGTTGTTGGAGGGTTTCTTTCAGAGGCTAAGGGTTGGCGGTGGGTGTTCTGGCTCCTGACAATCGTCACTGGCGCGCTCGGATTGGTTGTATTGTTTGTTCTGAGAGAAACATATGCACCGATCCTCCAGGGAAAGAAAGCAAAGAGACTCCGAAAGTAAACCGGCAATCCTGCTCAGCGGTCCCGCCTTGATACTGGACTGTCACGCGCCGATCTCGTGAAGCGCAGCATTTTACTGCCCACGAAGATATTCTTATTCAGGCCCGTTATGTCGGTTATGGCCGTCTACGGCATCTTGTATATCCTCTATACCACCTTCACCAAGAAAATGGGGACACACTCATACCGGAGCACCGAATACCCTTCTCCCATACCCTCCCCGGCTCCCCGGCGATTCCTGCTGGGCTATTCATATATGGATGGACAGTCCAACATCAAGTGCATTGGATCGTCCCAATGCTTGGTACAGCAATTACGGGCGTAGGGATTATGACGGCCTTTGTCAGTGTGATCCGATTTTTCTATTCACATTATTTGTATGTTCAACTTCGAGCAACATCCAGCTAACGTCACCTTCCATTAGATCCCTCTCCAAGTCTACCTTGTCGATGCGTTCACTTTGCATGCCGCAAGTGCCATCTGGGCGAGCAACATCGTCCGTTCCATTGCAGCCACCTTGCTTCGTCTGTGTGCACTACAGATGTACGATGCATTAGAGCTGGGTTGGGGCAACTCGTTGCTTGGATTTATGGCGTTGATACTTGTGCCTGTGCCCGTCATCTTCCGAAAATACGGGCCGTACCTACGAGAACAGTATCCATTGTCGCTGTAGGATTGAGTTTTAAAGTTCCATCGATTATTTGTCGACCTAGTCTCAAAAAGGTCGCATATCAAATCAACACCCCATCCATAGCGAGCCGGGTAGAGTGACAGGCGTGCTTGATACCTATTCTATACAACTTATGAAATTGATTTCTCTACAATATCAACCACGTATTCTACATCCTTTTCATAGTACTCTAAATTCCAGCAGGGGCCTGGATGTGGCCGAGGTTTGCGAACCGGTTGGATTCCAATTCCTCCCGGACAGTTCCCAATCTCGAACATCACCTGTGAATGTCGCCACTATCTATCGTATTCATGCGAGGGACAGAGGGAATGCCCCGAATGCCATTCGACAGTCAACTTGGGCTTCGCTATTAATATCTTTGTTTCTATCTCCCTTACACTCATTGGCGATCACTCTACGATGCGGACAGGTGCCCTCCCCCTCGTCCTCCGGATTCCACGAATCCAGAACATGGCCACGGCTGTGCCCAGCCTTAGCAAAGTCAAATGACGAGATGGATACGAGACCATGTAAATGCCTAGGTATACAAGTAAATGTAACCTCTCTGAATTCTTCTTTGGTCTTTTCGGCAGCTTTCCTCCCGTTGCTTGTCATTTGTGTCATCGGTCCACTCTTACTACCGTACCACATAAGCATACGGCTAGATGCGTTCATGATTTGTCAATGACACTACAATACTACGAATCTACGATATTCTTGTATACCTTCGTTATATTGTTCTTTGAAGATGCGGAACTTTTACCCCTGCGCAGCTTCCTCTTCATTGCCGGTATTCTTCAAGTTCATCCATCCCATCTGAGCCATGTATGGGCGATTGCAATTTGTTTCACCAACCAGAATATGGAGCCTCTGTCTTATCTTCCCGTTGCTGGCGACCGTCTATCTCTTCTCTACCTCAGGAACCCATTGGTCGGGGGTAGCGAAATCGACCGACCCTTTACTCGGTGCTAGTGGGCAGAAAAGCCAGCCACGTCCACCAAATCCGCCGAAAGATGACTACTGCGATCGATTCCCAGATCCAGGAAATGTGGTGATATCAGTCCGGACGGGCGCTACGGAGGCTATGGATAAGCTGCCGACCATTCTTACGACCTATCTCCAGTGCGCCAAACATGTCATTCTGTTCTCCGACATGGAGCAGTGGATCATGGGACAGCACGTCCACGATGCATTAGAACGAGTTGCACCGTCGATTAGAGACAGCCGCCCGGAGTTCGAGCTCTATAGGAAGCAACAGGAGCTCAAACGCCAGAATCGGATGCATGAGATTCCTTCGCTTCGGGATATGAAGGAGGGAGATAAATCGGCTGCCTGGATATTGGACAAATATAAACATCTACACACGATCCAACGAACATGGGAATTATATCCTGATATGGATTGGTATGTCTTCCTTGAGGCCGATACATACTTGGTCTGGGCGAATCTCCTGGCCTATCTATCCACTCTGGACGCGACGAAAACCACCTACTTCGGATCACTGTCGCTAATCAATGACCTTGGTTTTGCACACGGCGGTAGCGGATACTTCTTTTCCAAACCGACCATTAGCAACTTAACAGTCGACCACCCCGGAGCTGCCGCCGAATGGGATCAGAAGCTGTCCGACGAATGTTGTGGAGACTTTACAGCATCTCGAGCATTCGCGGATGTGGGTATCGAGCTGAAGAGCGTCTGGCCCATCATCCAAGGAGAAAGCTTAGATACCATACCTTTCGGACCAGACTACTGGTGTAAGCCGGTAGTCACGATGCATCACGTTCAACCAACCGAGGCAAGGAAACTCTATGATTTTGAGCGGCATAGAGCTCACTATAAGGTGCGTATCATCGCACCCATCCTACTCGCATGGACAATAACACAAACTTAAATAGAAGCCCCTCAGTTTTTCGGAGCTATTCACTGATTTAGAGTTTCCGGTTATAATCTCATCACGCGAAGATTGGGACAATCTATCAGAAAACAAAGAATTTACGACCGATACACTTGAAGCATGCCGCGCGGCATGTCATGACGCAGACGATTGTTTCCAGTTTCACTTCAATGGCGAGCTATGCAGACTTCACGACAGGATCCGAATGGGCACACGCAAAGATCCGGAAGGCGAAAAGCGCTGGACGAGTGAGTGGCGGGTCGATAAAATCAACAAATGGGTCAAAAATAACTTGCCATGCAAGATGAAGAAGCCATGGGAGACGTGAAATATCGTTGGTAAAGACTGTGGCATGGCCCGTTATTTTGAGTCAGAATAGACCGGTAAAGCATTGAATGGGGATAAAGGGGCAAACATTTCGAGGTATGGCACCCTTTATCCGTTAAAATCCTTTGTTGACAGATGATTTTTTGTCCATTCAGTTGGGTCTCACAATATCATTGTCCTAATATTCTTTCAGTGCTCAATCCTCGGTTCGAGGAGACCGCTCCCACCCATTGTCCATAGTCCTATATTGTTACGCCTACAGTTCCAGCTCTTTAACCCGGACCACAAGTCTCGCGCAACATAAGTACCGACCAGGCGTCAAGGTGGTCTTTAATACTTCAGAGCACTCCCAACACTGAGTTTTACCCAACTGCAATCCGAACTTCAAAGCCAAGATGCCGACTGGGTGGGCTCGCGACTGGTCCTTCGAGACCGCTAGCCGGACTCATAAAACCCCCGACCACCCCAATTGACACACACAAGGGCAAAGGCCCTGACAAGTCGCCAAGGCGACGATCAACCAGATCAGATGTGGGCAACAACCTGGCTCCGCAGACGCTCAGCCTCCGTGTCAGCGATCGCAATCGCTACCAGTATCAGTGGTTCAAAACGCTCACATCTGGCTACCAACGGCGCCAACGCCGTCCCCAAGTGAAATCTTGACGATAATCGGGGACCAGTGACAATTCGAGTCTGATGAGGAGTGGAGTGGTCACGAAGTGCGTCCGAATCTTGGGATTGGGCATTATCGTGGACCCTGGACCAATCTGGCTCTTCCGAACGGAGGCCTTCAATAGGCGCAACCACATGCAGAGCAGAAGCCCGCATGCCTTGGTTCCTTCCCTCTAGTTTAGGATAGGGGAAGAAAAATGGGGACCGGTGGATGTGATTTTTTACCCTTAGAATAGCCATCCAGGCTGGTGGATCTTGACCACGGCCAGTATCTCTGCAAACGAGACTGAACTGGTGGTGGATATCTGCTTTCAACCCCGGGAGTTTGCGGTTTGCGGAAGCTCCTTTTAAGACCTTGCGAGAGCTAAGTCCTTTCCAAGCGTGTGAAACCGTCTCTGCTATAGCACACTTAGGACGCTCTCTGCGCACATCCTGAGACTCAAAAAAGGGATTTCGAGTACTGACTTGTGCAAATATTTCATCGTAGAAGGCTTCCATATCTCCAAAGTGATAATTCTATGCCATTGTTGGAGAGCAGGAAGCATACACTCCGCTTGTAGCGAGAGCCATATTTCATGCTTCAATCAGTTCTATCGAGCCCCTTTCCTGCCCCACCTCTGTCAAAAAATTGGACCCTGTGCCGAAGTCACTACAGTTATGCAGAATAGGCTGAAGCCGTCGACGCTCGATGCCAGCAAAGAATTCTTCTAACGACGGAGGTTGCTAGGCAGACTGTAGAGGGGATTAGAAGGCTCTCTGGATTCTAGATTAAATAGCTTCATTATATTTCAGCATAATGGCGGAGAATAAACGGGCTTACGGAGATTGGGAACTACATTAAGTTATCGTTTGGACCGCATTATCGTTTAGAGTGTCGGCGACTACCTCTACGGTTAGCATTTAGAAATGGTACTTACGACTTACGCGGATTATGGATCATACCTTCACCAGAATGTGCCTGTTGAGATTGCTTAGAGCCACATTACCTCCAGATAGCCCCTGAGCGGCGGAGACAGTCTTTTCGACTCTCTTCCCAGGTCCCTGTTGTTTAAATCCAATCATCGGTTTATACCATTGATGCTGCGCTCCTCGGAAAAAAGCGAGTGTAACATCCATATTTTGTTGACGATTCGAACTGAAGCATAAGGCCGAGGAGGAATAATCTTCGTTGCATAGTAGTCGTGATCGAAACAGATCAGTGGTTGGTCTCTTAAAAAGGAGGCTTTGGAGGTCGGTGATCCAGGGCAACGCCACATGGGAAACATGGGTCAAGGAAGGGGACAAGAGTCAGGACGTCCGGGCCAAAATGGCATGCATACGATTACGGGCTACTGCTTACTACGTACTTAGGGACTAGGGACAGACATGGTGTCAGGCGTGCTCAACTTTCAGGAAATAATTGGAGAGTTAATTCGACTTCTTGATATAGGCTATCTTCCCAAGCGGTCCGATCTTCTAACCTTAATGCGCATTTCTCTAGTTATATTACATTTTGCATGATCAATTGATCGTTGGTCGTCCACGATCAATGATCTGTGACTGACACGTCACTGTCAAATGTCAATATGTCCGATGATTTCTTCAACTCTTTTGATCCGCGAGCAACGAATCGAGAACATGAGACAAAAGCTCCCATTATCGTAGCGGTCCACACTAGCCTGCTGGTTATCGCGCTTATTTTGTACATCTGCCGCATGGTCTCCAGGTCGCGACCAACTTTCAACCTCCACTGGGATGATTATCTGATCACCATTGCGATGGTAAGCTTCAGTTTGGACACAGTATGTTGCAGAAATAGGACTATGTCTAAAGGTCCTGGTTCTAATAAGCTATTCGATCATGATATACACCATTACGCTTGGCTATGGACGACGTTTCGAATTAATCACTGATGGGACCCAGTACGTCAAGATGATTTGGGTCACTCAGGTCCTTTGGCAATGGGGATTGACTTTCATCAAGCTCTCCGTTGCAGCAATGCTTCTTCGGATTCAAAGGGCTACTGTCTGGAGAATTGGCATGAGTGCATGCATAGTATACCTCGTCGTATTTGCCGTCGTCACGATGTCCTTACAGTTGACTGAGTGCAAACCACTTGAGTTCTATTGGAACAAATCGATCATCCAAGGAACTTGCCGGTCTCGACACGACGTCTGGAAGGCGATCTTGGCGACGTCGATTGCCATCATATTTTCCGACGTCCTATTTTCGCTCCTCCCTCTCACCTTCATCTTTTTACTCAACCGCCCTCTACGAGACAAGTTAGTTCTCGCCTTTCTCATGGGTCTGGGGCTACTCTGTGCAGTTGCTGGTATCCGGAAGTTGTTCTTCATCTCGGTTGTCCAACCCCAGCAGGATATGGCATGGGACGCGGTCGAGATGGGATTGTGGGCTTCCGCCGAATCATATATCGGCATCATGGCCGCGTGTATCCCCTGCCTTCGTGCGATGTTCGAGAACGGACTCAAGAAAATGGGCATATCTCTCACATCACCCCGGGCGACACAGCGAAGCACCATCGGTGGAACAAAGCCGTCAGGACGGTTCGCACTGACTTGGGACACCACTGAAAGATACTGTACATATCTTATCCATTATAAAATTCTACTTCCGTCCGAGCAACACATCTCCTAGTCCTCAGCAACTTGGCTATCCATTACTTCATCCCAGAGGTTCCTCCACTCTTCTCGCCGCCAGAAACCGGCCCCTTAGTGAAACTAATACCTGTCAGCGACATGTATTTACCGGGACATAACCCACATCGGTTGTCTACTCACTTATCCCACATCTTCCCAATCGATCCCCGCCTCGTCCTTTGATCTTCGATACTCGCTCGTCGCTGGGCAGCGTTCATATTGTTGGGGTCCCGCTTCTCGGCTTGGAGGCTGGCGAACGGAACCATGCCGCCGAATCCGGTGGCTCCGGAGGACTGCGGGAATAGGTTGTTAATTTTGGATTCACGACAAAGCCCAGACTGGGCTACAGCGTAAGGTGCTCACTCTGCGTCCCTCCCCTGTGCCGCTACCGCTACCCGGATTGAACTGCTGGCCGGACAGCTGGCTGGTATGGTCGGCTTCTTGCTTCAGCATGTTGACATTGGTATCGCTCGTTGGGTTGAGCGCCTCCTTGAATTTGTCGGCCGAAAAGCCCTTTTTGCTGTTTGTGTGCGGTGAGCTTTGAAACCAGGAAGACATGATGTGTTTGATTATTCAGTATTGTCAAATGTGATAGGAATATTAGTGAACGAAGGAATGATGCAGCGAGACCTATACCATATATGATCCGAGATCGTGGCCAATTTATTGGGGGTGGTCTAAACGTTGGCGAATCCCTGGGCTCTCGGTCATCATGCTAGTATTCTCTCACCTGATGATTAGAGACTACCAATCGGACTTTATTCCTGGCCTGTGTACTGACAGGTTTCTGGTTAAGGGACACAAATCAACCAGTCGAGATGCGTGAATTTAGGGGTCATGATGTATGTTGTTCAGTTCCCTTGAAATATGACGAAATGGAAACAAGGATGAAGGAGGTCAAATTAAGCCGCTCCTAATTGGCGATTTCTCCATGCATCTAACCGCTTAGGGATTAGTGCAGTGGAACAGTTCCTTGAGCCACTCGAGGTTCGATATCGGATCGAAAGGGTCTGGGGAGAGGACCCTGAAATAGAGCATTGGGAAAAGCATGGATCAGGATGCCACAGAGGATAAGTAGATTTCATTCCATGTCACCACGACGGACTTATAATCCCATGGCTCACCGAAGTCTATTATGATACAAGCATGTTAAGCCCCCTCCACCAAATATAATCAAATATAATCAAATACGCATGCTCAAACCGAAGAGCTATCTGGTCGCTGGAACGCGATATGGGCTTCTGGCATATCTATATTTTGCTGAACTAAGGCATTACCCTTCTCGTCCTTCCGTGCCTACACAGATTAGTAAAGTCTCCTGCTAACGACCATGATCCACCCACTGCATATCTCTTTCTTAGCTTCTAAAGAACATTGACCACCAGAAGCACCCCAGTAGTAAATGGGATCAACTGCCCGGTTGTCTTTATCTCGAATACACCAGTCACATTGTTCCATTTCAACGCGAGCTCCACGAAGAGTATCGTGGAAACGGCAGTGAGGAAGCCGTTGATAATCATACCCCTGATAGTTCAGATCAGCCAAATGCGGAGCTAAAGATTACAAGTGCAGGTCTTACGGCTTTGCCCCAGGACTCTTCGGCTTCCTTCGACTCTTCGTCCCTACTCCTGAACAAGGCCATCAGCCCCCGGGCGATGCCGGCGATGATGTAGCTCACGAAAATAATAAGTGCGATACGTGTAAACAACATAGCCGCATTAAGCGCCCGATAAACTCGACCGTGCGGTTCCTTCATCAATGCAAAAACAAAAGCAAGGGCAGGGTGGGATATAAGCCAGAACGTCAGAGCCAGCATCGCAGCACTGCCGGTATGAAAATTGCCGGGTCCAATTCGAGTAAAGGAAAAAAATGATGTGCCTGAAGGAGTAGCATTGAAGTCCACGTCGCCAGTCGTTGCTAGGCGGAACGAAAACCATAGTACGAGGGGGATGATAAATAAATAGTGAACCAATTGAGCGAAATGCACGCCCCTAACCTTGTCATCAGTTGCTAGCAAAAGATTTGAGTCGCTAAAAATGACGATGTTGAATCCTCCAAAAAGTAAAGGAAGTAGGATGATTACTTCCGCAGTGTATGTGCACCCATCCCCAAAGATGAGACCGAGTAAAGCGGCCAGGAGAGCCACGGTGAATGCAGCATATGTCACCGAGAGGTAGCGCCGTTCAGTTGGCAAGGCGGATGCAACGATCGAACACAGCTAGTGGAGGTAAAGACCGATTCGAATGCCCAACCCATAAGAATCCGGGTCCCCTGGAAACCGACGTCGAGGCTCCTGTTCGCGCATTGTGCTGGATCGGAGTGCTTCCGGTTTGCGAGGAGGATTAGACAAGTGATGAGCGCTGTAGGAGGACCTATTAATAGCAGAATAACAGTAATCCAACCACGTAACTGGCGGTCCTCCCGGGTTCCTTGGCGCCTGATCACGTTCGTTTCTGTGGATGATTCTTCAATTTTTTCCGCCGGTTCCAAACGATCAAGAGAGCCCATGACGTTGGCCACCAGGATAGGGAGTGGAAGGATAAGACTCGTCTATATGGAGAAGTATGGAGGCTTCACGGAAAACGAGTTGAGATATGGACGCGATTCTCGATGTTGGCGTATCAGACTCGGGCGGGCTGGTCACAGTGGCGCGGCTCTCCATGCTGCTCCACGCACTGTAGTCATTGTCGTGGCGGATGAAAATAGCATGTCGAGACACAGGATGGGAAGATGGACTAAGCTGGAGTTGATGCGCAGCGCATGACTCGTGCTGAAGTGCAAGTGTAAACATATTGAGGGCCCATGACATGACTCGCTGTGTATATATGCAATCAAATGCTCTTTTGACCATCAATACAGGTACAATAACATTGGGTACAATGACATGAAAATACATATATTTACAACAGGGGAAACCATCTAGCCCTGTCCCCGCCGTAGACGCCATTCGCTATGCACTAAGGTAGCTGACGAAGCGACGTGCCGGGTAACATCCTTCAACACTTTGATCTTCCATGTTGCTCCTATGGATGTCGAGGCACGACTGATTCTTACGTCTTGTCGAACATCGACCTGAAGACCGCCCTCATCGCCCACCATGTAGGAGACTAAACCGTCGGAACTCTCAATCTTCAACACCGCTTCAATATAATGCGTACTCCACCAAATCAAGGTCAAACTTGCCCGTCAATAGCCGCCTTCACAAATCGATCCGCGTCAAGCTCCCGTCCACTCTCACCCGTGATCTTCTCCCTCCGCTCGGCACTCATCTCCGTCTTCGCCTGTTCCCCGCTCTTCTTCTCGTCCTCCGCGCAGCCGCAATCGTAGAAGTCGCCGATATTGTTGCAGTCGAACATCGGCTTTTGTAATCGATCGTTTACCTGATTGTGGATGTGGCAACCCCAGCCAGCGACGGCGTTGCGGGAGGAGACTTGCGGGGGGAATTTCTGGAGGAGTTTGCCGAAATGTTCGGCACAGTCGCCGCTGTAGAGATGGAGCATTAGCACAGGTCGCAAAATCTTAAAGCCAGGCACGATCTGTAGATAGAACCTACCATGGATATACCCGTTGAAACAAATGGATATACGTCTTCAACGCCTGACTCTCCTCTTTCGTCGGCTTCTCCGGAAACCTCGCAAACGTCGTGTGCAGAACGCGCCATGCCGCGCGCCCCAGCTCGGCCTTCACCGTCTCGTTCCCCAATTTCGGTGCGATTGCATGTCCCGTCAGCAGGCCTCTATCCGCGCTGCCACCTGGCGATCCATGTTCCCCATCCTTTGCCGGTCGGATTTTCAACGGTTCCCGTAGTTGTTCGGCTCGTGGATGTTGTGAGGTGAAGAGGAGGATGGCGAGGAAGAAGACAACGAAGACAACGAGGAAGAGGAAGCGGCGGGCGACGCCGCTCGGCATTGTGGTGGGTTGTTGGAGTCTGGGACGGTGTGTACCAGTATAACATGTATGTCGATACCCGGGAGGCGCCGTGGATACAAGGAGCTTGTGCGACGGCCCAGGTATCGGTCTTGGATCGTGATGAGGGAGCACGATGAGAAATGCTTTCAAAGATTATCTGGACAGCTGTGCTTATTGAACAACAGATTCGATATGGGATTGTCTCCACTGGTACACCAAACTTTGGAGGGCAGCTGCACACAGTCAGGGAACAAAGAGCATACGGTACTCTAAGTTAAGAACTCCTTCTCTTCCTCCAATACGGATGACAATCTGACAGGATGCAACACCGCAGACTTCGGGTATATATCTCCTGATGATCGACACAGGATTGGGGATTTCCGAAGCTCTTAATGAGCGTTATATCATTGGCTAAATTCACGATATCCCAGCTCGCCCCTGCAGCTCACCATCGCCGCCAGGAATAGGCGTAAGATGCCGCCCCGCCCCGCCCCCAAAAATCTGGCCTGGCCGATGTCGGTTAACTTTTGGCGGGGAGTGAAATGATGAGTAACGGAAGTTGGACCATCGTATATGAACGCCTTCGAGTCCTACTCTAGTATATCAGCTCTTGAGAATCTCCAAAGAATCCTTGTGAGTGCTACGATAGAAGATTTAAGACGCAATGGCTCCTCAATTCCCTCCCCCGCCAGTCGATACCATCGGTAAGTCGCAAATCGCAATGTCATTATCAAGACCAACCATACTGACGCCCTAAACAGATTGGTCCAATGTCGGCTTCCGCGTCCGCGAAGGTTCGTCCTGTCCCCCTTCCGCTCCTCCTCCTCCACCACCACTAATCTCCCCTCCAGTGAACGGCCACATCGAATCCCACTACTCCACCTCCACCGGCCAATGGTCCCCCCCAACCTTCGTCACCGACCCCTTCCTCCGCATCCACGGCCTCGCCCCAGGCCTCAACTACGGCCAACAATGCTATGAGGGCCTCAAAGCCTTCCGCCACCCCGACGGCGACATCCGCATTTTCCGGCCCGCCAAGAATGCCACCCGCATGGCCCATTCGGCTTCGTTCATCTCCATCCCTACCGTCCCCGAGGCGCATTTCTTGAAATGTGTGCACGCCGCCGTCGCGCAGAACGCCGCGTTCGTCCCGCCGCATGAGACTGGCGCCGCGATGTATATTCGGCCGTTGCTATTCGGTTCGAGCGCGCAGCTGGGTTTGAATCCTGGGGATGAGTACCTGTTCTGCGTCTACGTACTGCCAACTGGAGTGTATCATGGGACGAATCCGGTGGATTGTCTGGTGCTGGAGGACTATGACCGGGCGGCGCCGGAGGGGACGGGGAGCGCGAAAGTGGGCGGGAACTATGCGCCGGTGTTGCGGTGGAGTGAGAAGGCGTATAAGGAGGGGTTTGGGATCACGTTGCATTTGGATAGTAAGGAGAGGAGGGCGGTCGATGAGTTTAGTACGAGTGGATTCATTGGAGTAAAGAGAACGGGTGAGGGCGAGGCGGAGAAGGTCACGATAGTCGTTCCGGACTCGAAGAACGTAATTGATAGTGTGACGAGTGCGAGCGTGTGCGATATGGCTAAGAGTTTTGGATGGACGGTGGAGAAGCGCGAGGTAGGGTTTCCTACCGCGATCGGAGAGACCATAAGGCTAACCATTTTTACACCAGATCCTCTACGAAGAACTCCCCAGCTTCTCAGAAGTTTTGGCCGCCGGCACAGCAGCCGCTCTTGTTCCTATCCGATCGATCACCATGAAATCGAAGGGCGACAAGTTCGAGTACCTACCAAAAGACGCTGGTCCAGGTCCAGCCTGTATCAGGCTACTGACCACACTCAAGGGGATCCAATTGGGCAAGGTTGACGACACGTTCAGCTGGTGTGAGAAGGTTGAGGCGCCGGAAGGATGGGGTAAGGAGGTCAACGGGACGGGTGCAAACGCAAACCATGTGGATGAACTGCCGTGAGTCAAACAGAGGGCGGCAATCAGTGGCATTCTGCAGATTAGCGTTATGATTAGCGTTATAATGGCTAGAAATGACCATGTGAAGGTAAAAAATATGCATATATCACCTTTCATCTGCACATGCTCAGCTCTTTATACATGCATCTTCAGTCCTAAGACGTTCAACACAGAGTACTCGTTATCATATCCTCCTGACCCGCAAATCACTTGCGAAAATCACACTTCCATCAACACTCTCCAAGTCTGAAAGAAATAGCAAATTCGACAATCCACTGCTGGTGGACTACAAAAGATGTGCCCCCGAATCGTCTTCCGTAATCCAGATCTTTTCCATCACCACGGCCTCCATCTGAACTGCTTCAGTGCTCAAGGGCGAGAAGCGACAATGTCAGACACCCACAAACACGACATAGAGCATGCTCCACATGTTGATGGACGGAACGACGCCGCGAGTTCCGGCCTGGCTTTTGCCAAACCTACCAACCCCGAAGGTCCCGCGCGGGAATGGCAGGAAATTTTCGCCAAATCACTCCGTAGCGACTCTGACGACCACAACCTTCACCCCGAGGGTCCACCACAATTCACCTCCAAAGCCCAAGCCCGCTACCGCGGCTTCAACGACGCCCTCCTCGCCAGCATCCGCTGGCAAGTTGCCCCCGCCAACCACCCCGAAAGCCCCGCAACTGAAGAATACCGCGCCAACCTCCTCAGTGGCATGGTTATCAAGGGCCAGGAGTTGCTGGACGACGATTGCAAGAGCATTAAAGACACGCTCAGGTGGGAAATCGACTGGGTGAAGAACGAGCAGAAGGGGCTGGAGAAGAAGTTGCGGGCGCTGGTGAGAAGGGAAGCGGAGTTTGAGGCGGAGGAGAGGGTGTTGGAGCAGAATTTGGAGCTGGCGAGAAGGGAGTTGGAGAAGTCGGAGCGAAAGGTCTAGGCTTTGGCCGAGCTGCGGACCCGTGGGGGAATGAAACAGTCCAGGCGAATGCTGCTCTAGGAGCAATCCGGTACGGGGTTATAAGGCCACAGAGATCCTATCGGACAGATGTAGCTCTATGTCTTGGGGATGAAGCATGACTATGTTATTGAGAAAGTATTCGACGGTTGAGCGAAGAGGATATATATCAAACCCAAGAAGGCCGGAGTGAGCATCGAGAACGGATATCATCAGTAACAGAGGGATTCATTCAATCCATCCTCTAACGGTCAAAAATTCAACCAGGCCATCTGAGTGTGACACGGACCTATAAGTTTTAATTATCATATGGTCAATAAATCTAGCTTGGGTATACAGACCATGGGTTGCCTTAGAAACTCCAGATCCGCCTTCTAATATGTTCTTCTCTTTCACAGACCATCGCTGTCTACTTCAACTCATTTCCCAATCGTGCTAAACAACCGATCACCCACGTCCCCCAAGCCCGGCTTAATAAACCCCTTCCCATCCGTCTCCGCATCACACCCCCCAACCCACACCTCCACCCCCTCACTCCACCTCGTCGCCGCCTTCCTCAACCCTCCCTCACTCGCCAACACCCCAATCGCAATAATCCTCTTCACCCCCCACTCCTGCAACGTGTCGATGGCCGCACACATGGTCTGCCCGGTCGCGATGACTGGATCGATCACGATCGCCAGCTCGGACGGGCCGGGCTTCGTCGTCGACGGGCGGTGATACGGCAGGTTGTTGTAGTACTCCACCGGCTGCAACGTGGCTTTCTCGCGGTAGAGGCCGAGGTGGTGGACGGGCACGGGGTTGGGCAGGAGGGATTCCAGCGCGTCGACCATGCCGAGCCCGGAGCGGAGGATAGGAACCAGGGAGATGTGCGAGGGGGAGATGGTCTGGGTTGTGTATTCGTAACCCAAGGCGGAGGTATCCTGGATTGATCGTCAGCGGCAGGCACATGGATGGCGGGGTGTAGTTGAGGGAAGGGGAATTGGTGACAGAAGCACATACAGTCCCTGTCTCCTTGGTCGACAGCCCGTGGGCGAGAGCCTCGCATCCTACGATGACGGCAATCTCGTGGATCAAGGTCTTCGTGTCCTTGGCACTTGTGCTTTGTGAACGGAGCTGGGAGAGCTTCGCTTGGAGGCATGGATGGGAGGAGACGTGAGCATTCGGAGGGAGAGGTTCCGACATGGTGCTGGTGGAAGTTGTGATTGGAATGATGGCACAGGGAGTCCCGGTGCTTCAGTGCTGAGTTTATATTGCGTCAATGTAAAGTATATTCTTGAATTGGAAGGGCACGGAGTATTCGTGGAAGTTCGTTGATTGTCTGGGGACCTCTGGGGGGTCATTGTCGTTAAATGTCGTAGAGCCTCCAACGTCATTGGACCATTAGAGATTACACGTAACACGACATGCGGTGTTCAATAATAATAACGAGATAAGGGATAAGCTATTCTGTGGAGAAAGTTATCTATTCATCTTTTAGCCTGGATTCTGGAGTCCGATCATCTCCTTCCCGTTCATAATTCTATCTTTCGCAATCGTCGATACGAATGTTGGTAGATGCCGGGCGGCGAGTTGGAGATGAGAAGCCGACGGCGTCCCGCGCCGTAGCCCTCATCTCAAGCTGAGCACATCCGTCATTTCCCCACACCACCTCGTGTGGACCAGATGTATCGATATAAATCCGGGGTCGAAACGATAGGGTCATCCGTGGACGTCGAAATTGCTCGGCACCGAACAATATACGACCACACCAGTACCTTCAACAGGTCAATGGCGACAGGACGCATGTCTCCCACATCTCGGAGCCATCGGCTTGCCATACGGGGATATATTTCCTCGACCAAGAGTTGTGAAAAGGTTCGGATCGTCTCGAGCATGTTTCACATATCCCTAGTCCGGCAACCTCGTTTGGCAAATCCAAGCTTTTTGGCATGCTGCATATTGCACACATCCTGACACCCGGGAGGCATGGTATTACTGTAAGTAAGTCTGGGATTAAATTGAGTACGGCAATGATATACACTCGATCGGAAACTGAAACCCCGTCGTGCCCGTGAAGTTTACATGTGCTATATAATGCGGGCATGGTCGCTCATCATCGGCTGCAATCCGCTGCTCCCTACAGTTTCTCCATCCTTTGTAGTGCTTTTCTATCGTCAACGTTAGGGTTCGCAAACGTATCTCCGTCACAATGGCGGCGACTGAGCATTTGCTTAGGCAGGGCTCGTTCCCGGCGTTCTTTGGTATTGTTGCCATTGCTACTCTTGTCATTCGATATCTCTATCCGGACCTGTTCTCTCAAAGTCCTATCTCAAAGCTACCATATGTTGGGACACATGTCGGCTTGCCAATACAGAAGAAGATTTCATTCATGACGAATGCGCGGAAGCTGCTTCGAGATGGCTATAGGAAGGTATAGAATGCTTCCTCGACAGCAACGTTCTTCCTTTGACACAAGTTTCAGTTTCACATCTACCGTACCGAGACCGCACTGGGTCAGTGCGTGTTCCTGTCGAGAGACTCAATGGTGGAACTCCTGAAAAAGCCGGATGAGGTAATCAACTTTGAGAAGGTCGTCATAAAGGTAGATAACAGCCGGGGTCGATCGGCAAATTTATTTTAATGAGTGAAGGACTTCGAATGCAAACTCACGAAGCTTGCTTCATCTGAGCCCATTGTTCCGCACACCATCCGATCCGATCTTACCCCGGGATTAGGTATTGCCCCCAGATACATCAAGTAGCGATGATGCTTAGTATGAACCAGTTCGAATCATTCCCCGTGTCGCCATCGAAGTGGCCCGGACCATTGACAACGAGCTTCCCGCTACCGATTCGTGGACCGCCCACAATATCTACGACAAGCTTCTCCGCATCGTCGCCATTTCCGCCGGCTCCGCATTCCTCGGCCCCGAGAGCTGCCACAGCGAAGAATGGATCCAGTCCGCGGTCGGATACACGATCGATGTCGTCACCGGCGCCGTCATTCTCAAGCTGTTCCCGTCCTTTCTGCGCCCACTGGCGGCCAAGTTCGTCCCGGCGATCAAGCGGGTGGATCGGCATCGAGCGGGGATCAGTCGGATGATGGTGCCAATCATTAGAGAACGGAAAGAGAAGGCGAATACCCCTGGCTATGAGAAGCCGGATGATATGCTGCAATGGATGCTGGATAAGGCCCCTGAATATGGTATCGAGAACGATGAAGAAATGGCATATGTTCAGCTAGGAGTCGGGCTGGTGTCGATCCATAGTACGACTTCGACTGCAACTCAAGCGTACGTAAAGGTAGGCTCGTTTATTTCGATGAACTGTTCCTGAAGGAATACCGCAGGTTATACGATCTCGCCGCCCGTCCCGAATATTTCCAGCCACTCCGAGACGAAATCGCAAAAGCTCTACAGGAGAGTGGCGGTGACTTCACGAAAGACAGCCTGTATAGTTGCAAACTGCTTGACAGCTTTATGAAGGAATCTCAACGAATGAGTCCCATCTCTATGGGTCCGTCCCACCCCTTCTTGGCTCTTCTGCTGAGGAGACGCACTGACCCTCCTAGTCATCGGAAAACGCATCCTCGAAGAAGACGTACAATTGTCAAACGGCGTCTTCCTCCCTAAAGGCACTCTTGTCGCCTCGCCAGCAGAAGCAGTCGGCAACGATCCAGCGCACTTCGAGAACCCTGACGAGTTCGACGGCTACCGTTTCTATCGGCTACGGCAAAAGGGTGGTCTTCAGGGCAACTTGAACCAAATGGTCACTGCGAACAAGCAGAATTTGGCGTTCGGCTACGGAAAGCACGCGTGTCCTGGCCGGTTTTTTGCCGTTGCTGAGATCAAGCTAATCGTAGCGCATATCCTGCTGAATTATGATATCGAGCTGGCGGACAAGTCGGTGGGGAGGTATCCGAATAAGTTCCATGGCGATGCGGTAGGTTTAGAAGCAGAAGTTCACCAGGATATACCTTGCTAACGCGTAATAGTGCACGCCTGATACCTCGAAGCAGTTGCTGTTCCGTAAACGACTGTCTGGGCAGAGTGAGATATAACTCCACATTTGCAAGGGATCAAATCAAAATCCCATAGAAGTTTACCCTCTTTGTCAGACCATGTTCCGCAAAAAAAAAGATTTCCTGAGGGATATTACTTCATTAGTACTATGGATTTGCGTTGTTCCGAATATATCGATCTATTACGCGAAGGATAGTAATGCCTAACATCATGCGCCCCCATCTCACAAGGTCTACGCGTAGACCGCCAGGAGGACGACAAATAGGATGCTGCCACCGATGAGGGCTGATATAAGCATAGCCTTTGTCCAGTTAGTTTCTGGGGTCTTGGGTGAGCTCCTTTGAACGTCCGTCCAAGCAGGGGTGGTTGGAAGACTCGCCGTGGCTGGAGGGCTCGCCGTAGCTGGAGGACTCGCCGTGGCTGGAGGACTCGCTATAGCTAGAAGGCTCGGTGCGGCTGGAAGACTTGGCGCGGGTAGAACACTCGCTGCTGTTGAAAGACTCGGCGCGGCTAGAACACTGGGTGCGGTTGGAACACTCGGCACGGTTGGAAGATTCGGCACAGTGGGAACACTCGGCACGTTAGGGACACTCAGTACGCTTGGAAGTGTCGCCGTTGTTGGAAGTGTTGCCGTGGCTGGAAATGTCGCTGTGGTTCGATGTCTCGCCATGGTTGAAACTCTCGCCTTCTTCGTGCAGTAGGCGAGAAAGTCACCATAGGTTGTTCTTTCGATATATTTCTTGAACTCTGGGGCAACACCTGCTCCATCCTCTTCATAGTTGGCTGCCCTTCCTCGACGAGCGTGGAAACAGACACCCTGATTATCGGGCCGAGTACCACATCGTAGCGCCCACATTCTTTCACTGGTAATGCCTTGGTCTCGCATAATTCGAAGGGGGTTCCATCCAACTTGCTGGTTATTGGGGTCTCGATGACACAGCGGCAAATTCTCCAACTCAGACCAATGCCTATCGTCGTGAGACGGGCAATCGGTGATTAGGGAAAGCTTCGCGAGAGGTTTAGTTTGCGATCCGTCCCGAGTTGCCAACACCTGGTTCCCGAAATTCGCAAGGGAAGTCCACGGTGGTTCGGGTTCATCGTTGGGATCCACATCATGACGGAATTGGTGCAACTCCGACAGAGTACTGTCGATCGACCCATAGTACCGACTAAAGATCCGTAAATCCTTCCATCCTTTGCCATTCTCCAGAAGGTGCTGTTTGAAAACGAGGCGTTCCTCTCCTACCACATTGGACTCCTTCGTACCATACCAACCGAACGTCTTGGTTCTGTGGAATTTCTCAATTAGAACGAGCGTATCAAGCCGCAACCCTGGGAATACCGGGAACATATTCCGCCACAGGTATGATTCGTTCGAGATCATGGAATCGTCCAACACGATGACTACATGTCGAATGCAGCGCCGGTAATTTTCGGGCATCCGCATCATTAGGCCGACAAAGTCGAGGCACGACGCACATCTAAAGGTCACCTTGCTCAGTAAGGGGAGCATGGCTTCCTCCTTGATCGCTTTGCATGTTGCCAACACATCGAGGCCGTTGTATCGGCCTCTCGCTGTAGTGTGTCAGTGACACAACCTGCCATTGCCAACCGGATAGATAAAGGATCTTCAAGACTGACATTGAACCGGCGACTCGTAGGCACCTAGAGTCCCTTTCCTGAGAAACGTTGGCCAAAATTCATCGAATTTGAGGATCTTTGAGGCGCCAAGCTCTTCATATATATTCATGCGTATCTCCAAAGGAAGGTCAAAGAAGGTCTTCCCCTTTCCCGCCTTTGGTTGGGCCGTCCTGCTTCAGAATGTCAACTAACGGTGCATATAGCACAAATATTTCTAACTTACCTAGATAGGAAAGGTTCCTCAAGAGCTAGAGGCATATTCGAGAAGATGCTAGTGGTTACTGGTATGGCTTGTTGTCTAGAAGGGCTACGGGATTGTGATTCTTGTAGACTGCGGTGCAAAGAACATGTCGAGAGGGAGACGGCTGAAGGAATAGAAATACGAGAGAAAATAAATTCTATGGTTAACAATTTCAATAGAACCGTAACCTTTATATGAATTCTTTTGGCTTGCAGTAATTGTCCGGATGACTCTACTCTACCAAGTCCAGGGGATATATTGTACCAAGGTCGAGGCGAACCGGTATGGTGCTTGGTTGGTTCCCAGTACCGCTAAATGTGTGCCTACTCACCGAACGTTTGGCTGGAGCCCTCTACCATAGATCATTTGTACTTTCCATAGCCTCAAGATAGAGTGTGAGCACAATTCCTACAGACGTCTTAAGTGGTGTCAGAGAGCTTGGGGGGTAGTTCGGCACTGATATATCAGTGGTAGAGGGATCCCCAGTGGACTCGTTTTGTATTCGCAAACGGCAGTGTTGTTTCTGATAGTATGAACAACGTTAGCTACTAAAGCATTAATTTTATGAATGCAGATACTGTACGGTAGGAACATGGAGAGTTTGTAAATACATGTTTTAAGTTGTGCTCAATGTTTGGTTCAGTCTGGGGTTCGTCTCATTTCACGGACTGCAGTGCAGAGTTATATCCGGCGATGATGAGCAGACTATCCGCCGGTGGAATTTATAATACATTTTTCTGTTTTCCTATGCAGAATTTCTAATATCTACAAACTACGCTTTGACAAATATTACAGGAACCTAGCTTGACCGAAGCCACACTCCAAGATCCATCAACCACACTGTTCAGTCATTTCAGTGGTCCAGAAGAGCCTCCGCCGGACACGCCTCAAGATTTCCCCGATTTTCATCTCGCAAATCCCATAGCTCCGTATCCTCCGCCCTAACTGGTCGATACAAGGGTAAGCCACTTTCCGCCAAGATGCTATCCTCCGGGAACGTGTACCTACAGAATAGCATCTCTGTCCTCGAGAACCGGCCTCCGTACGAGAAGTCGCGCGCAATAATCTGCAATGAAGAGATCCCGTCGCGCCCGAACGCCCATTGCATGAAACCATACAGTTCCGGCGTTGGCCGCGGGACCTCGATCCCTTCAAAGGTGGACAGAATGTAATACTGCATGCGGATGCGTTCGTTCCATTGCGGATCATTGCTGCTCAAAAATCCATAAGGATCCGTGTTGTTCAGCGAGACGGGTACGGCCGGGAAGTCGAAGGCGATGGCAAAGCTTCCTGCTTCTTTGATGAATCGTCCAGATCCTCGTATGTAGAGAACATTCAGGGTGCCGCTGTGTTGACCGCTGTGGAGAACGACCTTAAGGAGTTTGGGGTAGCAATTAAGTCCGAGGAAGTCGCAGTCTAGGCCACTCAGCATAGTCAGTTCATCATCCGGCATGAAGGGCGGGAAAGGAGGTATCGACCACAACTACGGACTTATATAATGGAAATTAAATTGGGACCATTTCGACAGCTGGAATATTCACCGTTTAATCCTTTGTATTTACTAGCGGTGTTTCTATCGTGTGGAAGCGTTCTGATCCAACAAACCGTTGAACTATCTTACCCCCTGAGCATCATCTACTCGCAGTGAGGAATAATCGCAACGGGTGGTTCCTGCTCCAGCTATATCCCAGTCTAACCACGAAATAACGAAGTCCCTGCCGATAATGACCACTGTACTTGCTATATGGCAGAGAATAAAGGAAGGACCGCGATCAGTGTGGAGAGATCCCGTCGAGACACCCCAGACCAGCTCAGCTCTAGTGTGCTCATAACCCGCACGGAGAGTTTTCACAAAGTCGCGTTATAGTCCTGCTCTGGCCAGTTAAATGTATTCTCATCAAAAGCATATGATGGAATAGAGTGGAATGAAAAGGCGTGGAAGAGCTTTGATCGATCTTAACCGTATTCAGATCGTTGACAGACCTCATGAAATGCAAAACCAGCAACCGCAACCAACCGTGAATTTAAGAACGTGGGAGAAACACAAATAGTACGATACGTTGATTATATTAGTAGACTTATAAGAAAAAGATTTGACCGCGATATATAGAGCTTCTGGTTGAGTAAGAAATGTGCCGAACGTGACGATAGCCAAGTGATTCTGGCGGAAATGGCATTGGTTCTCCAGGAATGGGTAGAATCTGATACTGGTGCTCTGAACCAGGGTGTCATGTTCAAATGCTAATAATCGAAGAGAAGCAAACGAGAAGATGATGATGTTGTTGAGAAAGCGGGGGACTCCAGGGAATTGATGAAGTGTGACTGACACAGTTGACTGTTTGTCGTGCCTTACCATCGCACAAGAGGATCAGAGATGGTACCCGCCTAACAAGACCCACCGGACCCCTTCGAAGAAACAGCATAAATTTCGAATTCTCCTCAACAAATACCAGACTATGAAAACCTATCTGCAAAATATGAAAAAGAACGTAATCCGACATTTTGGCGTTTTTCGCGGCACATCAAACATGAGGGGACCAAAATCTCCGCCCCAACGAATAACACTTTCTAACCTTCATCCTGAACAGCCCGGGTGGGGGGGACTCGTCGCAGTTGCATCGCACCTATCGGGACCCTCGTAGCATCGATCGGACAAGTCTCACCGCCCGAAGGCGCGTGCTGTCAATGGGGTTTATTTCGTGATCTTGCAGATGAGATCCTGCCCGTCGACTGAGTCGCCCTCCTTCACGCCGAGGGACGCGACCTTCCCGGAATGGGGTGCGCTGATGACCATTTCCTGCGTGACGTTAGCAAGGCGGCACAAATCACATCGAAGGATAGGAAAAGGAAAAGGAAAAGAACTCACCATCTTCATCGCGCTCAGCACCGCGATCGGATCTCCCTTCTTAACCTCCGCGCCATCGTTCACCCGAATCTCCACCACTACGCCGCTCATCGGCGCGCCCACCTGGCTCCCATCGGTGGGATCGGCCTTCTGGCGGCGCACATTCTCCACTGCGGCGTGCTGATCGTCGATAGTGACGACGCGCACCTCGCCGTTGATCTCGTAGAATACCTCGCGCTGGCCGGTCTGCTCGGACAGGGGGCCGACGGCCAGCAGCTTGAGGATGAGCACCTTGCCCTTCTCGAGCTCGACGTGGAACTCCTCGCCGATCTCCGGGCGGGAGAGGAAGTAGCGCGTCGCGAGGACGCTCATATCGCCGTATTTCTCCGTGAACTTCTTGTAGTCCTCGAACACCTTCGGGTACATGATGTACGACGCGAGGTCCGTCTCGCTGACCTTGCCATATTTCTCCGTGAGCGTCTGCTTCGTCGCCGCAAAATCGATCGGCTCGAGGTACAGCCCGGGTCGCTTGTCCATCTTGCGACGTTCGCGCAGCGCTTGCGTGCGGAGCGGCTCCGGGAACCCGCCGTAGGGCTGACCCATGAGACCCTCGAAGAACTCCAGGACGGAGGACGGGAAGTCGAGTTGCTCGGCCTTGGTGAGCACGTCGTCGTACGAGAGGTTGTTGGAGACCATGAACTGGGCGAGGTCGCCGACGACCTTGGAGGTGGGCGTGACCTTGACGATGTCGCCGAGGAGGTCGTTCGCCTGCTCGTACGCCTTCTTGGTCAGCGCCCATTTCTCGCCGAGTCCTTGCTGCGAGGCTTGGAAGATCAGGTTCGTGAGCTGCCCCCCGGGGATTTCGTGCTCGTAGACCTCCGGGTCGGGACCGGTCAGACCGGCTTCGAAGGGTGAGTACAACAGTCGCAGCTGCGCCCAGTAGTTGTCCAGCTGCACAATCGTGTGATGGTCAAGACCTGGGTCGCAGGGACCGCCTTCGAGAGACGCGAGGATGGCGCCAACGCTGGGTTGTGAGGTCATCCCGCTCATGCTATCGATGGCAGCATCGACGGCGTCGGCACCGGCTTCCGCGCAGGCGACCATTGAGGCGACACCCGTCCCGGCACTGTCGTGAGTGTGGACGTGGATCGGGAGATCGGGGTATTTCGCGCGGAGTGCACCGATGAGCTTGGTAGCGGCACGGGGCTTCAAGACTCCAGCCATGTCCTTGATTCCGAGGACGTGGGCGCCCATCTTGACGATCTTCTCGGCAAGCTCCATGTAGTATTCGAAGTTGTACTTCTTCTTGGGGTTCAGCATGTCGCCGGAGTAGCACATGGTGCCTTCGGCGACACCGCCGGCCTTGAGGACAGCCTTCACGCCGACTTCGAGCTGCTCGACGTCGTTGAGTGCGTCGAAGACACGGAAGATGTCGACGCCGTTCTTCTTAGCCTGCTCGCAGAAGTGCTCGATGGCATTGTCCGGGAGGCTGCAGATGTCAGTTCATCTATTCTTCAGTAATTCTGAGCTAGGAAGTTCACTTACGAAGAGTACGCCACACCGTTCGCACCACGCAACAGCATCTGGAACGGAATATTCGGCACCGCCTTTCTCATCTTCCTCAGCCGGTCCCACGGATCCTCATACAAGAACCGCATGGCCACATCGAACGTCGCGCCACCCCAGCACTCGAGCGCCCACGCGTTGCTGAACACGTGGCTCGTCTCCGTGGCGATGTTCAGCAGATCTACCGTTCGGACCCTCGTCGCCAACAAGCTCTGATGTGCGTCTCGCCACGTGGTATCCATGATCAAACAGCCCTTGTTCGCGCGGACCGCCTTGGCGAACGCTTCCGGGCCCTCCTCCACGATGATGTTCCGCCACCCCGTCTTGCACGGCTCCGACACGTCGATCTTCTGGCCGTCGCGTGTCGTGAGGGTCGGGATGTTGATCAAATCCTTCAACTTGGGCTCGCCGATCTGGCCCTTGATGGAGGAGCCGTTGACGGCGAGGTCGCCGAGGTAGGATAGCAGTTTCTGCGCGCGGTTCTGCGAGCTGATGAGGCTGAACAGGGCGGGGGTGTCGTCGATGAACGTCGTCCAGCAGGTACCCTCGATGAAGGTCGGGTGGGTCAGCAGTGAGACGAGGAAGGGGATGTTGGTCTTGACGCCGCGGATGCGGAACTCGACGAGCGCACGAAGCACCTTGCGTCGGGCGATCTCGTAGGTGGAGCCATGGCAGGTGCACTTGACTAACATGGAGTCGTAATGCGGTGTAATGATCGAGCCGGCGTAGCCATTGCCACCATCCAGACGGACGCCGTTACCACCGGCGGAGCGGTACACCTCAATCTTACCGGTGTCGGGGGCGAAGTTCTTGGTGGGATCTTCGGTGGTGATACGACACTGGATGGCGAAGCCCCGGGTGGAGATGCGGTCTTGGGTGAGGCCGAGCTGTTGCAGCGAGGCACCGGCAGCGATTTGGATCTGAGCGGCGACGATGTCGATACCGGTGATTTCTTCCGTGATGGTGTGCTCGACCTGGATACGTGGGTTGATTTCGATGAAGTAGTAGCGGTTTTGCTGGTCGACCAAGAACTCCGCGGTACCGGCGTTACGGTAGTTGACGGATTTGGCGAGCCTCACGGCGCTCTCCAAAATTCCGTCACGAGTCTCTTGTGGCAAGTCCTTCGCCGGGGCGATTTCGACGACTTTTTGGTGACGTCGCTGGACACTGCAGTCACGCTCGTACAGATGGACCACGTTGCCATAGTTGTCTCCGAGCAATTGCACCTCGATGTGCTTGGGCTTGTCAAGGAAACGCTCCACGAATACTGTTCCGTTGCCGAAAGAGGCCTTGGCTTCTGATGTGGCTCGCTCAAAGGAATCCTTCAGGCTTTCCTGTTCACGGACGACACGCATGCCACGGCCACCACCGCCGAAAGCCGCTTTGATGATGATGGGGAAGCCGAACTTGTCGGTGAATTCCTTGACGTCTTCGAACCGTTCGACCGGACCATCGGTACCGGGAACGACCGGGACGTCACACTTGAGGGCGGCCGTTCGAGCGGAAACCTTGTCACCGAGACCTTCGATGACCTCAGGCGTGGGTCCGACGAACTGTGAACATTATAAGCGACCTATCTCTCCAGAAATTACGGATAATTTGAGCGGGAGTAAGGAAATCGCAGTCTTACAATCAAGCCCGCCTTCTCCACATTCTTCGCAAACTCGGCATTCTCAGACAAGAAGCCATAGCCTGGATGGATAAGATCGACGCCATGCTCCTTCGCGATCTTGATGATCTCGTCTCCAGCAAGATATGCGCCGATCGCAGTAAACTGGCCGCGCTTCCCGATCATGTATGCCTCGTCCGCCTTCTGGCGATGCATGCCCATGCGGTCCTCATAGGAGAAGACGGCGACGGTGTGGAGGGACAGCTCGTGGGCCGTTCGGAAGATACGGATCGGGATTTCACCGCGGTTAGCGACTGCAGCTCAGTCAATATTACTGACCTCTCCACGAAGCCACAAACGAATCTGCCGATGGCGGGCTATGCTCGGAGACGGTGAAGCTTGCGTCATCGCAGCTCCAGGCCAGCGATAAGCGGACGAACCGCCACACACGCCGTCATAGGACAGGAAGAAGGGAGGAACGGCGCAATGGACGTACCTAAGATCTTCTTCAGATCCATGATGGTGGAATTGGCCCGTATCCGGTGGTGGACAGGTTGGTTGGAGGGATGATGCTCATTGTCATCATCAATGATTGCCGACATGATGGCGGGTTATGGCAGCGTCGAGTCACCGAGTGTGACAGTCGCTTTCAAGAGCGGAAGCCGCGAGCAAGTTCCGTACCGAGCTCGGTAAGTATCCAAACAGTATATCGAGGGATAGGGATGTGAAGGTATATATATGTAGATATCTGCTCTGAGAAACACTGTTAGACGCATCGAAGAAGAGCTATCGCCAGCAGGCCAAAAGAATGGTGATCGACACCGGAGCAGTGATGCAGACCGGAGACAATGGTAAGACAATAGTAACGACAAAGATAAGACGAGATGAGATGATGTAAAGCTATTGACGGAATCCCACATACCTATACGAGAACCTGCGAATTGCAACGAATTGCTCCTGCTACGTCCTGACTTTCGAGCTCAATTGAACTCCGAAGCGATTCTTTGATTCTGATCGTCTCCGTCACCGGACTCGAAAAATGCAAAGACCAGTTCACACGTGCTTACGCTCTCCGGTTCCACGGTTCGCTAGTGATACTGGCGGGTGGCGGGGTAGAAATAGATGGAACAGAGGGAAATCGATGGCGGCCAATTGAACCCGACAGATAAATCCAATCCCTTCTTATGCCTTTTCCAAGACTTCCGGTGACTGTATAAAAAGGATGGGGAGGAAAATCCCAGAACTGTCACGATGCTGGAAAAGAAAAAAAGTAAATAGCAGTGAGGTGGAGGTGTGCTGCGGGTCAAGCTGCAGCTGAGCTTGAGAGGCTTTTTTTGGTGGCGGAGACGGAGAAGGGAGGGAGCGGGGAGAAGTTCGTTTTTGGTGGTGGCCTGGTGGGGGATGCTGGATCTCCCGGAATTATCAATAAGGATGCTGGGGGGAGGATGCTAGTTAATATTCGGATCTCGATATCAATCTGGGCCGAGAGTTTCCTTGATCCGCTTAAGCCTTGAATCCAGCTCAGGCACTCTCGCTGGAGTGGATGATTGAGGCGGTGGAACTTCGCGATAGCTTTTTATACAGCAGTCAAATCAATCTTCCGAGCCGGTTCCAACACGATCTCACAATCCGCAAACTTTCACGACACAGATGGATAGAAGATGTAAAACGACAAGTTCTCAAGTTTCCGGCTTTCTTTCCTATCCTACAATGCCGCTCCCGTACGGTAAGTAACCTAAATATTGCCTTGGAATCCCTTCACCTCGCCTCGGATGCAGCCAGCAACCAGCAGCCAGCAACCAGCAGGGAAGGGCGATACCGGAAACATATCGCATCCCCAGGAATCGAATGCCATCGTCCGCTCCCGTTCTGAAAGGCACACACATTGGCATCCATCTACTCAGGGCAATTTTCACGATCTCTCCATTACGAAATCCCCCAGCCGAGTCGGTGCCTCGGGAGTTGTCGGGTCATCGCCATCCGTCTCGCAAACCTCTGTGTGTCCACCATCCCCAACAGCCTGGAATTACTCGGCAATAAGAATAAAGTAGAGGTACTTACGTACCCTGATGGGCACGGATAGTGGATCAGACGCACGCACATGCTGAATTCATGATTAACATTGAAGATGCTCAGGAAGCTCGCTTGCTTCGGTTGCTCGGGCTATGAGTCTATGACGAGATGGATGTATCAAATGCTGTAATGACGTAGTCCTTTTTTTGCACGACAACTGAATTAACAAGAGCCTGAAACCGGCACCATAAGGTAGATTCTCGCAAAAAGTACTCCGACATCCGAGAGCCAGACAGCCATCCATTCCTCCGCCTCAAGATCTCACCTCCTACCCCCCGCAAGCCGTAGATCTCCCTCCCCCTCCCGAGTCCCGCATCTCACGCATCCCGACATGGATATACCCCTCCCCTGCCCCCGTTCCGTTCCTGCATGTTGCATTTTCGTGATCCCGGGGCCAGATGAGTCTGCGATTCCTTAATGACCCGAACGGCCGCAGGTGGTGAAGCCGCGCGCCGGGATATCGACGCCTGAGATGCGGGCGGCAACGCTTAATGTCGGGTTGTGGATATTACTCTCGTCGACGGGGAAACGGAGGGATGGCTGATTGTGGCTGCGGGACGGTTGGCTTAGATGCACGCTGGGGGGATGGAAGGTGGTCTGGAGCGTGGACGTTGCCTTGATCACAGAAAATCGTCCTGTATTACATCGTGAGATTCAATCCCGATATACTTACCCGTTTACGATCCCCGCTTCATGCGCCAGATGGACGACTTGGTGAGCATGGTTGGCAACGACGATGCATGGCTGAGGGTTCGGATCCTACCGATAGCCATTAATCTCATCAAACGAAGCGCACCGTGATCCAGGGAAAGACATTCAGACAACCGACTCTTCACTTCTCGTGCTAAGGCAAACTAGGTAATTTACACATCCTCCGAACCGCGGGCCTTGAACTCGAGATTTTTCCCATAACGCGAACAAACAACGGTAGAAAGTGGAACAAACAAACAGAAAAGTCAAATCGAGAAGATTACCGCGATCCCCGGTGTTGGGTATTCAGCCTGGAAAACTGAAAACGAAAAGTGGGCGCGGATGCGGGGGTTTGCAAATCGCAATCGCAATCGCGTCGCTTTCACCTCTATCCATCCATCCATCCATCCTCTTTGGATGGGGTCTTTCGTCGTCGTTACGTGATTGGGTTCCCAATGTGCCGAAATGCACCACCGCACCTCCACTCGTATGATCCATCTTACTCCCTCCAAGCTCTCCATTTTAGAATCCCCTCAGGCCCGTCGCCTGCGGCATGACGCCGTTCGGCTGGACGAACCCGCCGCTCATCGGCGCGGGGCTGGACGCCTGCTGCGGGACGGATCCCTGGGTCAGGAGCAGCCGACTGCCGCCTAGGATCGGGGTTTCGTCCTCGTCTTGCTTCTGCGTAGCCTCGCGGGCTTTGCGCTCTTCGTTGTCTTTTTGGAGGAGGGAGATGGTGGCGGTTTGTTGGGCGAGCATGTTGATCATGAAGGGCTAGGTGGGGGGTTAGTAGGTGTGCGTGGAGAAGAGGGAAGGGGGGAGAACTTACCATAGTGTAGTCGTGGAGACCGCTCCTCCAGGAGATCTCGAGGATCACATCCGGTCGGATGAGCTCGTAGCACGCGTACAGCATACCAACATAGCACTCGCGGCTGCCAATATCGACAAAGTACCTCAACAGCTCTTCCACCACCGGCGGCTTCCCGGACATGGCGGCCGTCTCGATCGCGTCCTTGAACAGCTTGTCCTGCTTCGACAGCGCGATGCTCTTGTCCCACCGCCTGTTCTTGCGCCAGATGGTCGCCGCGATCTGTCGGAAGAAGACGAGGTCGTGCTTCTCGAGCCGCTGCGCCAGCTCCGTCGAGTCATAGTTGTCGAAGTTCTCGACCGAGTCGCGCAGCGTCTTGTAGTCCTCCTCCTCGATCAGCAGGTCGTGGATCGCGTGGTTGACCGCCTTCTTGTTCTGCGACTGCACGCTCATCAGGAACGGCTTGATGAGCGGAATGTTGTCGGATTTCTCGAACATGCGGACGACGCGGTTGACGTCAATGCGCGGCGTCAGGACTTGGAGGAGGTCTGTGAGGAGCGGCGGTTGTTGCTCGAGGTAGAAGTTGACGGCGCGGTAGTAGATTTCCAAGTTCGCTACCTTGACGATGGTGTCTTTGAAGGAATGATGTTCCCACGCGTCGGACGCTCGCTCCATCATGGCTAGTGCAGCATTGTCCCACTCGTCATAGTGGCAGTACAGGAATACCAGTTCCGGCCAGAGGTGGGCGTCTTCGCACGCCTTCAGCATCTTGGGGATGTTGATACGAGACCAGAAGAGACGCAGGTGCTCCATGACACGATCGGGGTGATATTTCGAGAGCGCAATGCCCAACTCGGTGAACATGCCCATGTGGGCACGTTCCAAGCTGAGTCCGTTGCTGAGCAGGTCAATGAGCTGATCGAAGTAGCCGCCGCGCTCATATTGGCGAACAATGTGCTGGAGCTCGTCGGCATGGACAATCAGGTTGAGACCGCAGATCTGAGCGAGACGGAACTCCCCCTTCTCAATACACGCGTCGTTGACCTCCTTCCACACCTTGGTGCTATTGGCCTTGCGGGCCGACTCGACCGCAGCCTGGTAGTCGTTGAGGTGGACATGAGTCGTGGCAAGCTTCGCCCAGTTCGAGATGGACGAGTAGAAGATCTTGGCGGCCTCGAAGTATCCCTCCTCATAAGCCTTGTCACCTGACGCTTCCACGTCCGCGACGTTCGTTGAGCGAAGGAAGTCCTCGAGTTCCGGAAGCTGGTCGAGGCGAGCGTAGCAGAAAGCTAGGCCAGTGTCGATCGGAGGTTCGCGGAGGGTCTTTCGAGCCATCCGCAAATATTTCACGAGGTCTTCGTCCTTGCCGGCGCGGGTTGCAACCTCAATGACCTCGTTGTAATTAGAAGGATCGCCGGCGCGGATGTATGACTCGATCGAATCGGTGACCCGAACGCCATCCAACTGAGCCTTCGCAACCAAGCTCCACACTTCGGGAGTATCAACACGATCGGCATATTCCTGAGCACGATCGATGCTGACGACATGTTCGACGAGAACATTGGTGGCCGCCGTGTAGTTGTTATTCTTGTTGTAGATCTCGAATGCTTCCTCGTACATTCCTTGTCCGATACACTCCTGTGCAATTGCATCTGGTTCGTAGGCATTGAGGTCCCGGACATAGCCCATGACTCGCGCCTTGTCTGCTTTGCAGGCAGTGATGATGAGCAAGTTCTGCAGCACCTTGTCCTCGTTGAACGGCGATGGCTCAAGGACGATCTTCTCCAGGAGCTCGATCAAATCGGACGGCATGTCGTTCATCATGAAAGACTTGACCGCGACCGAGACCTTGGTCGGGTCGGTTGATTCGGGAACCGCGGTGGAGATGACCTGGTCAACCAAAGACCTTCGGTGCATATTGTTGGCGCTCAGCACGAAACCCCAGACTTCGGCATCACCGCGGTCGAGGAGGTATCGGGCTTGTGCCTTGAACATGGAGTTCTCATTGGTGATGCTGATCAACTCCAGGTCATTCTGGCCCTTCTGGTACGCAATGTACGCGAGGTTGGGATCGCGCTTCTCACAGTACTTGCCGACAACAACCGTGTCGTACATGTCATTCTCTTTCAGGAACTTCTCAGGGTTGCTGTTGCTGTCGATGTAGATCTTGGCGAGAGCGTTGTAAACGGCTTGCTGTTGGTTGCCAGCCTCGAGGGTTTGCTCGAGGAAGGGAAGCAACAGCTTGAGTCGGTTTCGCGTTTCGACTTCAGCCACAAGCTCATCGATCGGGACAGACGAGGGATTGACGGACGCAAGCAATCCCGTGATAACACCTTCATCACAGTCAACGTCCAGGAGACCCCCAATTACGGCCGGAGTACGCCCAGGGTTGATGCGCTGGACATACGCCTCGATCGACTTGAAATGCTGGTTCTTGTAGAGATATAGCACCAGGTCGTGAACGAAGTTGAATCGGTCGCAAACGATCATCAGCGGGAGTTGGTTGGTGAGATTCGCCTCTTTGAGGAAGTTCTTGACCTTCTCCGGATCGTAGAAGTTGCTTTCCCTGCAGACACGCTCCACTTCATTAAACTGCTGCATTCTCGTCGCGGCCTCGATGTACTTGAAATTGACGTCCTTGTCTTCGCTCACATTGACGATGCCACCAAGGTAGTAGTAAAGACCCTCCGCCGTTCGATATTTCTCGAACAGGTCAATGATCCGTGTGGGTCCAAGGAGATCCGAGTACTTTTGTGCGATGCGGATGACCGACTGGAGATTCTGGCGAATGTTCACGCGAAGCATCTCGTTCAGGCAATCGAATGAGAGATCGACTGTCAAATGGCCAAAGTAGTTGATCAGCCACTCCTCGGGAAGCTTGTCGGTATGGACAATGATTCGCTTGATGACGGCGTGGTCCTCGGTGTGCTCAAGAGCGCGAGTGTAAAGCCCGGCACCTTCGCACAATTGCGCGATACGTGCCTTGTCATAGTGGGAGAACATTTCGTTTCCAAGGATCGCATCAGCAACTTGAGGAGCATTTAGCAGGTTCATTTCCAAGAGCTTGGTCTGTAGATGAGCGTGCTCGGGAAGATTGGGCGCCAGAACGTCCAGAAGGAAAGCTGTCGCGCCCTGGAGGTTTCCTTGGGATTGGAAGATATCCACGACTCGGTCGAGATCGACCAAGGGTCCCTCGGGCTGCTTCGCCAGGCTGATCGCAAATTCGGTGGATTGGTTGGGGTTCACTCGGACAATATGCTGCAGGAGCACCGTGTAATCGGGTCGATAGCCAGCCTTTTGCGCATAGGGCACAATCTCGTCGAATCGTCCCAGTTCAGCGTAAGACGCCACGACCTTCTGGGCAGCATTGGCTCGCTCATAGATCTGAAGCGCAAGTCCGAGATCATGAGGTCGAACGATGTCACCCAGTTCCTCTGAGCAGTCCAGCTTGCCTTCTTGAAGCCACTTCTCCAGCAAATGCTTCCGATTCTGGGAGAGAACCGGCCGCACCAGCTCAATGGTTTCATACTGATTCAACCCACCTTTGTCTAACAGGATTCCGAAATATTGGAGGATGACGGAGAGCTGTCCAGATTGCGCAGGGACTTGTTTGAGGCGGTCGATGGTCGCAGGGGTTCGCAGGAAACCACGTGGAGAGTTCGCGGCGGTTTTGGCGGCATCGGCGAATTGATTGGCATTCAACAATTGCTCGAATCGTTGTTGGTAGAGGTTGTCCGCACCCGGTAACCCACCCCTCGAGGCCAGTTTGTAGGCCAACTCGGCGTTTGCGGGGTTCTGAAGAAGGTAGGGAACGACGGCTTCCTCGTCCACGCTGACTGAGAGGACTTGGCCTTTCCGGTTGACACCGACGATACCTGACGACTCAGAATCGGGAGATGTGACGAAGATCGTCTCGCTCGAAATGCGGTTCATGAAAATGCAAGTCCCGGTTTCGAGATCATACAGGTGAATGAAGCCGTACTTGGTGACGAGGTAGATGATGCCGTACTTCTTGGATACCTGCATCGCCACTGGGAAGTCGTTGGTGGCTTCGGGAGGGAAGTAGACGTCGACATTCTTCTTCTGGAATTGGGGGTTTCCGGCTTGATGATCGATCTCAACCACGTGCAGTTTGGCCCCGGTAGCGGTGCGAACGGCGAATGTGAACAGCTTGGAGTCTGCTGGTGCTCCCTCCAATCGGACGGTGCCGAAGGCGGCAGCGTGCCCTTCGATCGACTGGCTGATGCCACGAGCTTTTGAGTACAGTTGCATCGCACCGACGACACGGCCTTGTTGTTGTGAAATGCCTACAACCACGGACCACTGGGCATCGTCGCTCACTCGGTAGTTGATGATTTGACAGCCCTAGACATCACATTAGTCGAGACCGAAGCAACCATGGCCGGTAACATACCGATAGGTTGGCATTTCGCTCAAACACCTTGCCTGGTGAAGCGGTAGTGGGATCGAAGACGTCCCAATGATAAACGGCCGTGTCGGTGACAAGACCAAGGGTGCGATCATCGAACCATTTCCAGAACTGGACATCTTCGTTCATCGTCGCAGCACCCATCTTGCTCTTCTGCTCGAGATTGAAGATTTGTAGGGTCCGACCTTGTGCCTTCAGTGCTATGATTTGTTTGTTGAAGTGCATGATAGCACTGTCGGCCTTGATCGGGCGTCGAATAACATTGTTGTTATTCTTGAGGTCGATGATGATGACTTCCGGCGACGCATTATCGTCCACCTTTTGCCGGATACAGATGTAGTGGTCGGATTCTAAGGTCTGAAGCGCCCAACGTTAAGTTCACTCCCAATAATGCCATCGGGATAGACTTACACAAGTGTTGAACCCGATCGATTGAGGCTACAGTTCTGTGAGCACTCCCTTCACCGGACGCTACGGACCACATGGAACTGGCGCGCTACTCACAAGGACATCAATCTGCGTTAACTACACAATGTCAGTAAGGATCCACATCAGCATCGGGGAGAAATTCGCGTACCTGGAGAAGCTCCGTGAACTTTATGGGTAACGGGGCCATGGTGCTCAACGGTCAATGAGGATGGCGCACCTCATCAACGGGAGAAGGCGATTAAAGCAACCGGAGAGAAAATGGAAATCAAGGGACGTGCAAATGAAGAAGGAGAAACGGAAATAGTTGAATTTAAGGGTGGGAGAGTTGTGTGGGTGATGATAGAAGTTGAAGGGTTGAAGTAATGGGAGATCTTACAGAAGCTCAGGAGTTGGTTCGTTTGGTAGTTGGAGGCTTGGACCGCTGAACACGACGTGGAACTTTCACGAGTTGCGAGGTTGGCCCCTGTGGCTGCACGGAGCAATTGCCAACACAAAGCATGTGGTCATCGAATCACGTGGGGGTCGAGTCGAGTCACGTGTCTGAGGCTCAATGCAGCCTCAGGCAGTAGGGCACCAATTATCAAAGGAGGAAATATTAGTTCCATGTTTTATCGGGCAGGAACGATGGGTGAAAGCGGACTTTCGTTTTTCGGGTGCCCAACAGGAACCCGCACTTTCCCAGCCTTAATCTCCTCCATCGCGCCTTCCCTCCCACCATCGTCTCAAATCTCATCAAATTCCCCTTCTGCGTCACGCAATAAACATCCCACCACCACACCCCATATACATCCTTCCAGTCGCCTCCAGACTGATCGCGTAAGAATCCTGACTTTCATCGTTCAACTCAGAACATTCCCGCATCAAAGGCCATTTCACGACCAAGAACCATCAACATGCCACCATCAAAGTGGGGTGCGTCATACCCAACGCCAACTTCCCTTCCCCTCATGGCAGCGTGTCAAATCGCTGCAGATCCCCCATCCCTCAATACTGACCGGCTTTCTAGACGACGAAGATGAGGAAAGCACTCCTCCCACCTCTCCTCCCCCGATCGCCCGCCGCAGCAAATTCGACGATGAGGAAGAAGACTCCGACGTGAGCACCCCACCCTTTGTTCGGCCCGATGTCGCAACTGACACGTCAGATAGGTGCTAGAGTCATGGAGCGCCGCAGAGGACTCCGAGGTGGAGCGAGAGAAGGAAAAGAAAGCCGCCGAACTCAAAGCGAAAGCCGACGCCGAAGCCAAGGCGAAGCACAAGTCCAAGACCCAGCGGATCGAGGAGCGACAGAGGGAAAAGCAGCGACAACGCGAACTCGAAGAGGAGACCTCAGATTCGGATGAAGATGAGCTGGACCGGAGAGCACGGCTGAAGCAGGCGCAGATAGATGCCGATCTGCGCAATGCACAGGACCTCTTCGCCGACGTCGCAGTTTCAAGTAACCGGGGTGGGAAACACATCACGGTACCAGACGCCAGCAACCCAACGAACAGCATCGATCTCTCCTCCATGCCTCTCTTCAACCCACACACCAAGGACCAGTTCGCCAAGATGCGCGAAGCGCTGGTTCCCCTCGTCTCCGCGAACTCGAAGAAGCCTCAATACCCGCTGTTCATGCCGGAGTTTGTGAAGGGGATCTGTAAAGACATGTCGAGCGATCAAATCAAGAAGGCGGCGAGCGCGCTATCTACCCTGTCGAACGAGAAGTTGAAGCAAGAGAAGGCGGCCGACAAGGGTGGGAAGAAGACAAAAGTCAAGGCAAAGGCCACCTTGTCTGCTGGCAGAGATATCTCGACCAGGGCAGATACCACGCTCTACGATGACGATGGTCTTGATGAGTAAGTTTCGAACATCATTGACAGGTGTACTGTCGCTAACCTAGGCAGCGGCGATTTCATGTGAGAGGTGAGCGGGGGTCAAAACAAAAGAGGGATATCACGTTTGATATGCGACGGCATCGCATGCTTCAAGCAACCAGTGCAATAGACGGAGTATGGAATTCGCACGGCTTGAAAGGAAGCATGATAGCCAGACGATTGATATTGCTTTTCCTTCATGTAGTATTAGTCTATGCTTGATAGCGCACGTTCGGCGACACTGCTAAAATGCATTGCTTCGAAATTTATGAAACCAACCGTCCGACCCAAAGTACCCTGCTGAAATTGTATGCCAGAAACGTGTATTTACATTGACATATTGGTTCCCATAAAGCCCAATCAGATATGAAAATGACCTGGTCCTAACAGGGGTCCCGCAAGCTTCAACCTCAACTCCAAGCTGGCAACTTTCCCTCACAAAACAATTCCCAACTCACAACGACTATGGCCTAGACCTACCAACAATCATGCCAACTGACGACCAGCTGGCCGACGCCATCCTCCAGTCCGTCGAAGCCAGCCAATACCCCGACTCCGAAGCCGTCGTCTCCGCCGAGCTCCCACCTTCCACGTTCCCTACGCTCCTCGATGGCATCGAGCAATCGCGTGCGAAACTAAAGGTATACTAATCATCCCACCCTATCTCGCTCCATTCCCGTCCCTAATACTTATCCTCACAGGCCGAAATCCGGCACATCAGCCGTACCTCCACCACCGATATCGACGCCTGGATCGCCCAAGCGCGCCACCTACAGCAGGACATCGACGACATCCGCGAGGAGACGCGGCAGATCGACCATGCGACGAACGAGGTGCAGGGGTTGAAAGGGCGGGCGAACGATGCTGGCGCGAAGGTGGGGTTCCTGAAGACGGAGCTGGCGTTCAATGATGCGCTGGTGGATACGCTAGGGTGCATCCAGCGAGTGTCGGGGGACTTGGACGGGTGTTGGGAGGCGGTAAGGGGGGATGATGTGGGGGGTGCGTTGGGGGGGATGGGGAGGGCGGTAAAGGGGATGGGGGATCTGGAGGCGTTTGAGGGAGCGCATTTTGTGGGGTTGTTAAGGGATAGGGCGAAGCGGGTGCGGGATGATATGGTTGAGACGGTGACGGGTTACTGGTGGGATATCGTGCATGTCAACCAAGAGAAGCGGGCATTGGTGGTCAAGAAATCGATAACGAGTTCGTGGTACAGTTATGGACTATGGGGATTGCTGCTGACCTCTGCTAGGGAAATCTGAGATCCTGGCGGAAGATACTGTGAGGTTTGCGGAACAGCTCGACATTTACGATGATCTGGTGTCGAAACTACAGCATGGACTAGAACGATCGATCATAGCTGCGCGATTCGGTCCTGAAAACGCCGATGACTCGGCCGTTTTGAGCGTTGACGACAACACACTCAGCGTATCTACGGACGGAGGTGCTGGAGGCGCGCTCGCCGCTATCGAAGACATCAAAAAGCTCACCCGATTCCTCAGCTCGGAGCTGCCAACCCAACTGTCGCTCTCCCTCTCCCAGAAACTCGTGGCGTCGCTGACATCCCATCTTGTCTCCACGTGGCTTCAAGAAGCCATCCCCATCTCCTTGGACGAAATGAATGAGTTCCAACAGCTACTGGACCAAGTGCTCTCCCTTGCTGAACACCTAGAAGGTCTAGGCTGGAGCGGAAATGAGGAGCTGATCAACTGGGTGGAAACCGCGCCTCGCTCCTGGCTTTCGAAACGGAAGGAGGCGATGCTCGCGGCGGTTCGGACGAGCTGCTATCGGGGAGTTCGAACGAGAAAAACCGTGGAGCGAGTGGAGACTCAACTGATCTCCCATGAAGACCTCATGGGCCCGCCACCTGATCAGAGTAACGACTGGGACGCAGAATGGGACAACGATGGCGCGGATGCGGATCAGCAGCCAGCGTCTGAGCCGACGGTAGAGGAAGAAGATATGGATGCGAGTGCTTGGGGTTTGGAAGAGGAAGGCCAGGACCAGGTGGAGCAGAAACCCGACGAGGATGAGAAAACGGAAAATGATGACGAAGGCGGAGATGAGGCTGATGCCTGGGGATGGGGAGAAGATGATGCTGAAGATGCAACGACTGTCAAGGAGTCGGCACCTGCAAAGCCTGCTGCAAGCAAACCACCAGCAGGCCATGTACACGGCAAGGAAGCGGTGCATGAGAACAAGGCCGAAGAAATCACACTGCGAGAGACATACACAGTCACTGCCATTCCAGACGAAATACTCCAGCTCATTCAGGAAGTGGTTTCAGATGCGGAAACACTTTCGCAGGAGAGGTACATCCTCCATTTCTTCTGAGCAACAACGGCTAACTATATTACAGATATGCCGACTCACCCATTGCAGGAGCTGCCATGGGTCTCTACTCAATACCTACATTAGCCTTGGCCATGTACCGAGCCACCGCCATCACGTACTACAGCAAAGACAACGCAGGGAATATCCTCGTCTACAACGACTGCACCCGTCTTGCCGACCAACTCCACAACTACCTCTCCTCCCTCGCCCAACGCGACGAAACCTCCCCTCTCCCCCCCAAGTCCCGCCCCTCCCAACGACTCCGCCTCACCCCCGACCTCCAATCCCTCTCCAGCTTCGGGAAGCGCGCCTATGGCCGCGAAATGGACTCCCAGCGCACCATCCTCAGCGACCTCCTGGCAGGTGCCCAAGGCTTCGCCCACTGCACCGAGCCGCCCTTCGCCGCCGAATGCGACAGCGCGGTGCGCTTCACTGTCGACCGCATCCGGGAGGTGCACGCGGAGTGGCGGCCGATCCTCTCGCACTCGGCGCTGCTGCAGTCGGTCGGGTCGCTGGCTGCAACGGTCATCGGTAAGATGATCCTCGATATCGAAGACATGGCGGATATCTCCGAGGAGGAATCGAAGACGCTGAGCGCGCTGTGCGGGGTGGTGACAGGAGTTGGGGAGCTATTCGTGCAGCGAGACGACGCGGGGGAGGAGCGGGATATGACGGGAGTGTATACGCCGAATTGGTTCAAGTTTCGGTATCTGATGGAGATTCTAGAGAGTTCGTTGGCAGATATCAAGTTCGCGTGGACGGAGGCGGGATTGCGGGAGGAGTTTGAGGCGGAGGAGGTGGCGGATTTGATCCAGGCGTTGTTTGCGGAGTCGGAGCATAGGAGGAAGGCCATTGCGCAGATTAGAAGAACGGCGACTGCATAGATACCCTACCGATCAAGTATTAAACTACAAACAATCCTACGGTCAATCCTATGGCAAATAATTAGCAGATATAAATATCAGGGGGATCCCATTCAGCAACCAGCATCAGGGTCTCGCCGCACATCCCTGCATCCCGAATTCTGAATTCTGAAGTCTTGGCGCTGTAATTAATTCTTCCACCGGATTTTTTTTGACGTTCAACAATTCCGCTCATTGAGATTCGAACTTCCCAAACACAAACTTCTAGAACGCAGTCATGGACGATCAACCCACCGGCCCGTCCTACCAAGTGAGAGTACGGCTCTCCACTCGCCATGACGATCTTCAGCTGCCCGAGGACAGCCAGACCATTCTCGTCTCGACAAGTTAGTACCATGTAAAACCACCTGGGCAACATTGCGATCTCGAACTGCAGACTGACAAGATCGGCAGACCTCAAAAGATATGCTCTTTCAACACTGGTCAACTCGCTCCTCGAGTCGGAGAAGCCCGTGCCGTTCGAATTCCTCATCAACGGTCAATTTCTGCGGACCACCCTAGATGAGTTTCTCACCGCGAACGGCATATCGGCGGAAACCACATTATCGGTCGAATATGTTCGTGCGCTGCTGCCGCCGACGCAGACAGCGACGTTCCCTCACGATGACTGGGTGAGCTCGGTGGATGTCCTCTCTGCAACATCTCCCGCGGCACGATGGACGAGAGACGCCCACATCGACGGCAGCCGACAGCGCATCCTTTCCGGCAGTTACGACGGGCTCGTCCGGGTGTGGAACACGTCCTCCGAGCTCGTCGCCACGTCTCCATCGCTCGGAAATGGAGGACATACCGGCGGGGTCAAGTCCGTCAAGTTCCTATCCCCCACAAAGCTCGTCTCCGCCTCCCTCGACCGCACCATCCGGATATGGAGCTACAAAGAATCCACCACCTCTCCCGCCACCGCGACCATCGACCCCGCCTTCGAGCTCTATGGCCACCAATCCAGCGTCGACAGTATCGCCGTCCACGGCCCCTCCGGCCGCATCCTCTCCGCCTCCTCCGACCACACCGTCGGCGTCTGGACCGCCCACAAGTCCTCCGCCCCGGAAGCCCCTACTGACCTCCTCCCCTCCTCCCTCCCCAGCTCCAAGCGCCGCAAACTCTCCCGCGCCGGCCCCACCGTCCCCCAGCGCGGTCCGCTCGCACTGCTCGCCGGCCACGCCGCTCCGGTCACAGGCGTCGCGTTCTCGCCCACCGCGCCCAACGTCGCGTACTCGGTCTCGCAGGACCACACGCTGCGCACATGGGATCTGCTAGCGGTGCCGGACGCGCCGAATACAGCGGAGGTGTCGTCGCGGATGGTGGCGCATCCGCTGCTGTCGGTGTGCGTGATGCCGGGGTTGAGCCTGGTGGCGGCGGGGACGAGCGCGCGGTCGGTGGTATTGATAGATCCGCGGGAGGGGGCGGCGAGGGTGGTGGCGAAGACGTTGAAAGGGCATGCGAATTCGGTGGTGGCGTTAGCGCAGAGCCCGGTGAGCGAGTATGGGTTGGCCAGTGCGAGTCATGATGGGGAGGTGAGGGTTTGGGATGTGAGGGGGGGAAGTATCGCAGTGCAGGGTGGGGATTCTCAGGGCGATGAGGGGAAGGGGTTGGTGGTTGAGAGTGTCTTTACGCTACCGAGAGAGAGTATGAAGGGGAAGCCGCGGAAGGTGGCGGGCGAGGGGGTGAAGGTGCTTGGAATGGCGTGGGATAGGGATATTGGGATCGTGAGTGGTGGAGAGGATAAGATGATACAGATCAATAGGGAGGCTGAGTAGCTGTCTTCTTCTCTAATAATGCAAATGTTACTTCACATTCCAGCTTTGGTTGTATATTAACCCAGCATCTTCTGATCAACGTGGCCTGGCGAAGCTATCATTGAGTACGGCGTAGATACGGTAGCCAACCTCCATACCTACTTCGACAACAATAGTAGGTTGTCTAGCAAAGCATTTCCTAATAACTACCCACCGTTCCTTCAACCGGAAGTTTCCTTTTTCCTTTTATGGAATATCGTTGTGTGCTACCAAAATTGCCTCCAAAAACGGAGGTTTCTGACGCCGGGACTATCCTAATGAGAAGGGCACACAAGTCGCACCGCTACGCCAAAAAGGATACACCACGAGACTCTGCGTATTGTGAATCGCTCTATACGGACGACCTAACCCCAGCATTATACTCTATCACAGACGCGACTAAGAGGGGAGTCGGCTATCTATAGAAGAAGTGGACAGAGTATGTGTTCAAGGTTGAGATTTACCAAGTTCCTGACTGTCTATAACTCTGATCAGATATTTTTGGTGGTAGTAGCAAATATTCAACTGAGAACGTTGAAGACTGAAGTGGGGAAAGGTTCCGTGTGAACAGCAGTTGGACACGGGTCGCTCCGAATCTCTGACCCCGATGCCCGCCTGCGAGACATCAGCAGACGTCGCGAAGCTCCGTATAAAGGTTTCAATTATATATCCTTCAATATCTTGATGGTCCTAGCCTCGAATCCGCATTAATCCCACAATTATGTAAGTGCGTGTCTCATACCGGGGCCAGTCCGCATCCGTTAGCTCTAACAAAAGCGAAATAGTGCGCAGATCAGGTTTAAGGGCACTCCAGTCTTCCAGTCATAGTGCGATGATGTTGTAAAGCGCCGTATCATCTTATTCATTCTCTTCTTGCTCTTCTAAGTTGTCGGCGGCGATAATCAAGGACTGAATATGCCTAGGAGCCACGTCTTTGAGCTGGACCGCGGTGGCCGGTATGAAACTAGCTGCCAAGAACTGCAATGGGATCTCAAGCCTTTCTAGTTGACAGAAACCAACGAGAGCATTTAAAGATCCCTTTGTGTTCAGAAGTGGAGGGTAAAGGTACCTCCAACTGTCACATTGCGTGGAAATAGTCAACTCTGTTAACGTATTGCGAACGTGAAATAGAGAGGTCCCAACCTTATCAAGTTCAACCAGGGATGTATTTGGCGCATGTTTGGCTTCTTCGCTGTAGTTGAACACCCATCGTAGAGTTTTGAGTTCCGGAGTCACCGAGAGCAGACGAGAGAGATGTGTCTCTCGGATTGAAGCCAAGCTAAATGATGTGATTGTTGACGGGTTAGGGGACATGTGTATAGGCCAGTTCAACGTGACCGAATTATTGAGAAACGGAAAGACGCTGGACTTTTAGCAAGTATAAAAGGGTAGGACATTCGCACTGTTTCTACCATAGACATCCCCAAGATAATGATAGTCTCTAAGCTTATAAGTCACTTCCCGGAGATGCTGAAAAGTGGGCAACCCATGGTCGCCTTTCTTGCATACAGCCGAGTTAAGGAGCATACCCAAGAAGCACACTCTGTTTTGCAGAGTTTGGACCGAGAATGAGATATCTCAGGTAGTGTAGCTGTGACAACAGAAGCGCGACAAATGCATCCATCGTGCCGCTGCGGAGTTCCTTACCCAACGATGAGCGTAAGTCACCCTGGTCGTCTCGATGACTTCCACGGTATCGTTCAGGCTCAACCCAGCAATGGGGATTTTGGGAGGAGCATCGCCCTGATACGGCCCAGGGAATGATTACCTCCAAGGAGAGCCACGCTTCGAACATAAGCGGCTGTCTCCGGTCTACGCAGGATGGTGCGCAAAAAAGCAGCAATATGAGGAGGATCTTCTGGCCATGACCATCCGATTTTCGAGTACAGAAAAGGTACAGTAGTTGCACGTGAGCCTTTACTAACGAGAGACAATGCATGGAGATCGGCTCGCGATGTGTATTAGTTGGAGTACAGGGCCCAAGACATCATCTCCAAGGGGGACCAACAGAGACTCTCGTAGGACTATCTGTTATATATCAGCATTTGGTATCTGTTCGCCAACGTGCGTCAGCCTGCATACCTGCCTCGTCATTTGCGACGACATGAGGTGAAGCGTAAGGGAGTGGGGTAAGATTTCGGATCATCTTTCGCGCAGACTTGTAATGAAGTCAGAACCTCAAAGATAGGCGTATCTTACATACGGTTTCATTCGTGATACCTAATCTACAGGAAAGGAAGAAGGAAAGGTAAGATGGGGCGTTGTAGTGATAGAGAAGTACGCAGTAGCGTTGTGTGCTACCGAACTTGCCTCCAAAAACGGCTGTTTCTGACGCCGTTTTCAGAGGGTTTTCCGCCTAGGCGAAACGCTCCTATTTCGTTAATAGATGCTTCCGCAAAGTCAAGTACTGCGTCTAGGACGTAGCTGTCAACTGTCCAGCTCTTGGTTCTTCCTTGATCCTAAGGTCTCCCTCTAAGCATTCCGGTGATACTGTTGAAAGCGTCTCCTATCTTCTTCTGAGGCTGTTGTCTTAGCTCTCTGGGATTCGGACAGTCCACTAGGACATGTACCACCGTCTCTCTTGCTCCGCATTCGTATTAGTCATCATCTCGAAAGCCGTGGATTTTGGCATGAGATGCAAGCCACGAGTGCCCTGTTCTGAGCTGCGTTAGTAGGTATGTACGCCCTGTTCCTCTGTCGAGACTGCCAGAGCAGCAAGCAGGGGAGACGGGATGGGAGAGGCACTATTCCTTAAACACTCTGAATAATAGCACCAATCAGGTTTTAAAGCCTTTGGATTTCTAATCAAACATTACTCATCGGCTATCGCCACTCGTGCTATTCATGTAGTATATAAAAGACACCATCTGTAAGGAAGGTGGGCGGGGAGGAGGTTAAATAAAGCTTAAGGAAATATCACAAAGTAAATTCCATGGTCATAACTCTTCCAGATAAATATCCGAAAGCAACAATATCCCCATACACAGCAATGCAGTGTGGCCGATACTCGGGAGGAAGCCAAAGGATCCGCTCTGTATGGCTACTCACCCAGTGGTCATTGACAAAGATAGAAGATGGATGTTGTATACTGGTCACACCTATATCACCAGAGAGAGGTGGTAAAATAGGCAAGGATCCACGGTCCGTCTGGAGAGAGGTACCGTCATCGGAGAAAGAGAGAGCGTAGACGATGTTTCCAATATCGAGCGTCTGCCGCAGCGCGCCCGACCCGGCGTCCCACAGCTTGACCGTCCCGTCCC
>NW_022985069.1:1109037-1286439 GCF_010015585.1 Eremomyces bilateralis CBS 781.70
GGATCCAGTAAAGACATGCGTACTGGACTTCAGGAGGAAGACTTTGTTCAACTCGGCTTCTCTCGACATTGGCTACAAGCATGCCGGGGGCATCTACACAACAGATATCTTGCTTAAGTGATGTTGACATAAGCCGTATACAGCTGTCGGTTAATACTTGATAGGCTTGCTTCTCGTCTACCCAGAACTCTGGGTCTTTGCACCTGGCCTTGTTGAGGAGATAGTCCCGAAACGAAGGGTGATGTAGACGGAGTGGGTAGATGTCACCCTTCGGGATGTCTAGAATCGCATGAAGATCCTTCAGGATCCGATCAATCTTTTGCTTCGTGACATTGAGCAGCTTGCCAAGCGAGCTGGCAGAGAGTGGAGAGAAAAGAAGCGCAATACTTCCAAGAATCTGTCGTAGAGTGCCATACAACTCTTCCTTCTCTTTTGCTGAGTAACCTAGACGAATAGTCTTCTTTAGGACAGTAGTGTAGAGCTCATTGAGGTGCTCTTCTGGTGCGGTAGTAGACGTGCTACCTTCTAGCAGAGTTTGTACTCTTTCTTCTGCGAATAGGCCTTCTTGAATGAATCGACAAGCAGTTGCGGCCCATATGAATAATCCACCTGCAATCTGGATCAGGAGTTTGATAGTCTCTTCGCCTGGCCAGCAGGAACCTAGAGAGTGTTCCTGTCCAATGAGATTAAGATTGTGCTTAAAGTAAACAGAGATATCGTGATCTACGATCGATGGAGATATATTGTGGAGTACAAAGTCCTGGTGTTTACCATCTGGTATTTGAACGAAGCCGTTTCGGATCGGAACTTCAGGCCGGCTCGTCAGGAAGACTCGTAATCGAACCGTCTCTAACGATCGAGCTTCGGCCAAGAGATGTAGGATGATCCGGATGTCATTATCATTGTCGCACTCATCGAGTGCATCGACGACAAGGACGTACGCGGATTGGTTACCATTTTCGTTCAGCTTCGACAGCGGGCGTAGGACGAGTTGCTGCCACTGATCACGAAGAGACTGGCTCGCAATGTCGCGACGCTCTTTGAGAGCGTCGCATATATGTTGGCCAAGAGACGGTATGCTGATCGCTAGCTGCCACGCAATGCTCGTGACGAACTTGCCTGCATGACCGACGTCTCTACCGCCGCGCTCGAAGAAGAAGCTGGCTCCAAGGCGCTTCTGCTTAAAATATATCCGAGCGACAGTGCGCGTAATCGTCGACTTCCCTGTGCCGGCCAAGCCATTCAGCCAGAAGATGCAGCGCTCGTCTCGGCTACCAGCCCAGCTGTAGATCTCTTGAAGGAGGTCAACGCGGGTATCGGGAAGGCAGGTCACGTCATGTTGTCGCTGGTATGCGTTGAACGGCGCGTCCTCTGCGGTAGGGAGGGATTTAAGCACATCGTTCAAGTCTAGATTTCCAGTCAGCTTCTTGCTGCTTCGAGGCCATAGCCAGCTAAGCACACTCACTTTCGCTGCTCCCAAAGTTCACAGATCCATGGACAGTGCCAGCAACAACCTGCGAATTCTGGTTGGCGGACAAACCGCTAATAATGCGTTGAGTACTGCCTGACATGAGCTGGAGTAGCGACGCTAAGTTTTGCTAGCTGCCGGCTGTTGCTCTCTTCTGGAGTGTATTGCCGTGTATGTGAACATGTGCATGCGAACACCTGGGAGTGAGTTTATATCTGTACCCAGATGAGGTTCATCCTCAACTAACGAATGCATTCGCAAGGCTCGCCAATCAATACTCCTGCCTTGCCGCTACTGCTGGGGAGCAGCTGTCGGCTACAAAGTAGGGCGGACCTAATAACGCCAAGACCATTCGTCGACGTTTCGTCGACGTTTGAAGGTTTGAAAACGGAAAATAGCGCTATACCTGATAGGGTAGCGCTAAACTATAAACAGAATTTCGGTAGCACACAGATTACGGAGTAGGCATGTGTCGGCGCCCAGCGGAGGACAAAAATAGCGGGACTCACATTGGGCTTGGCGCCACCACCCGTACAGATTTCTATATAAAAACAGATATATTCACAATAACGCAGTCAATCCACGTCAAAGTGGAAGGTGACGTTATTAAGTCTTATACAAACAGTCTATATGTAAAAAAAGCGGCGGTTAGCCCCCCATTCCGCCCCCATAACCAATCAGTTGACCACCAGCCTCGATCACCTTTCGAAGTCGATCAGGCATAGAAAGTACCCGTTTATTAATCCATTCCTGTTTAAGCTCTCCCCAGGCCTCGATCGCTAATTCACGAGTCTCTTCGGGATTGAAATGGCGATATTTCCGTACGTATTGCTTCGTCGGTTGCCAACAGTCCTCGATGATCGCAAGATCCGGCGATCCTGCGCAATTAAAGTACGAATGTACGCCATTTTGCTCTTTCCATTGTTGTACGGCATTGCCTTTTTTCCGTGACCGCGGCGGTGCATGGCCTGAGTCTTGATCCTCCTCTAAAACGAAGAAATCTCCACGGTCGACCCATTCCTGAACTTCCATCTGGAGTATCTCCTTGGGATAAACGTCCTGGGTCATCTTCCCGTTTTTATTCGTCGGTATCTCGTAAAAGGTAAGGGGGGACTTGAAGTCGTAGCCCACCGCGGCCCATGCGTAGACTTTGAGCTTCTCTGCGTCGTCCCGTTCCTCCGCGCGTTGGATACACTTGGGACAGTACCGTTCGCCGCGTTTCCGGATAATAACGAGCTTCCCTTGAGGCCCCATCCCGAAATGGACTTCGTCGCTAAATCTGATATATTTCCAGTGATCCGGAGTCGGATACTTATCGAGCCAAAGCTTCGCGCGGTTCAATCGCATCTCGGCCAGCTGTTTGTTGCAGTACGGCTTCCGACACGCGACGCATTTGAAGTATCCATGCTTTTCCATAGCCCGACGAATTGTTCGGCTAGAAACATCGAGTCCGGCCTCAAGCGCAAGTGTATCCCAATCAATAGCTCGTTCTTCGGCGCAGTCAGCGCTCTCGAGGATATCGGTCATCCGTTGGATATCTTCGTCGGTGATTTTAGGCGGTCGACCTCTTGTTTCGAGTCGATTAGGGATATTCCGTTCCCTCCGCTCAGTTTCCGCTTTGGCGTACTCATATCCTCTGGTTTTGGATACGCCATAACGGCGGAAGATATCGGCGTGAGTGTAAGTCCGATTAAAACCATCGATACGTCTTATACCGTTAATATACTCAATAGCATCCTTAATTTTCGCTTTTGTAGGTGTTGTAATATGTTCTCGAGGCCTTTTTCTACGATCTTCAGCTAATAGAGCTGCTGCACGGGTTTGGGGAGCCATATTAATTGATTATCTAAATGGAAGATGAATAGAGATTTTGGTGGTGGTCTGCCAAGGCCTGAAATGAGTCCCGCTATTTTTGTCCTCCGCTGGGCGGCGGTGGGCCACCCTTGCATCGCAACTTTTCCCAGTTCGTCCCATCTAGCGCCGGCCTCGGCATGATTCAACATCGCATGATTGGATTCCTCGCTCCAACGCAGCATCACCGTCTGCAGCTCACCACACGTGTCCCAAAACCGCGATAACCTAACGTCGCCTACATGGCCAGCGTGGCTAGATGGTCCGGAAACGCGCCGTCCCTTGCCGCGACTGCGAAAAGCGGCAGCAGGCTGGAGGTAGGATGTGGTAAGCTATGAGCTATGAGCTATGAGCATGGAGCTGACGAGATGTCCTCCGAGCCCTCGGGGCAGTTGGTTGCGTTTCTTTGTTGTGCGGCATTGGCGATTCACAGTCGAATTGAGGCGTTCACATATTCTGGACCGGTTCCTACTATAGTGAGCCTGAAGCCGTCTCGTGGTTGTCGTTGAAACATTGTCCTTCGTCAGGTCTCTTTATTTTTCCAGTCGTCATAGTCAATTTCCAGACGTCCCAGTGACCTCGAGGAGCTCTATCGTCCAAAATCCCCAGCGACGATACGGACTCAATCGTCAAAATGGCACCCAACATCATGATCAGCAATAACATGCCCCTCGGCGTGGACACTAACACCTCCATCCCCCAGTGCATGCTCCGCTACAACCCCGACGACGTCGCCTCCGACAAGCTCGTCCACCTCGACACCATCTCCGGCAAGTCCCTCACCTACGGCGGCCTCCGCAAGCGCGCTGCCCACTGCGCCTGGGGCCTGCGCAACAAGCTCGGCCTGCAGGTCCAGCAGATCATGCTCGTCTTTGCGCCCAATTGCACGGATTTCGTGCTCCTCGCGCACGCCATCTGGTGGAGCGGCGCGGTTCTGTCGCCGTTGAACACCGCGTCGACGGTGAAGGATATCGAGCATGTTTTGAACCTGGTAGGGCCAACGCATATTGCGGTGGCGCCGCCGTTTGTAGAGAAGGTGATAGAGGCGATTCGGGGATCGAAGCTAGCGGGGTCGAGGGCGCCGACGCTGTGCACCTTATTGGAACGACATGGAGATCTGCCTCTGTTTCCAGAAGATGTCGAAGGCACTTCGAGTGCGGAGAGTCTACCGCCGTGGGATCTGGACGGCATGTCCTCCAAGGAGGCGGTCAGCAGTGTGTGTTTTTCTTCCGGTACGACCGGACTGATCAAAGGAGTGAAATTATCACACTACAGCCAGATCATGAACATGATCCAACTGCGCGTCTCCATGCCCACGCGAATCCACTCCGGCATGCGCGAAGTCTTCTTCCCTCCTTGTAAGTTCCCTCATCTCCCATCCTTCCACGAGCTCCACCAACGTCTCCGCAGTCGGCCACATCTACGGCGTCGCCATCATCATGCTCACCGGCATGTGGGTCGGTGCGTTCTTCTGCACCATGCCATCCTTCGACCTCCCCACCTACTGCGCCCTCATGCAACGCCACCGCGCCACCGACATGCACATCGTCCCACCCGTCGCCCTCCTCCTCACCACCTCCCCGATCGCACAGTCCCACGACCTCTCCTCCGTCCGCAACATCATGGTCACCGCCGCCCCGCTCAAACCGGCCCTGCAGACGAAACTCCTCACCCGCTTCCCTGACGCCGATATCTACCAGGGCTACGGCATGACGGAGACCTGCCCGGCGCTGACCTCGCAGCATCATCTCACGGCGACGAATATCGGCAGCGTGGGGAAGCTGGTCACAATGACGGAGGCACGGCTGGTGGATCCGAGCACGGGAGTGGACGTGCGGGATGGCGAGGAGGGGGAGATGTGGGTGAAAGGTCCGCAGGTGATGATGGGGTACATCAACGACGCGGCAGCGACGCGGGCGGCATTCTCAGACGACGGGTGGCTGCGCACGGGAGATATCCTGCGGCGGGACGGGAACGGGGATTACTGGGTGACGGACCGGTTGAAGGAGATGGTGAAGTACAAGGGGTTTCAGGTGGCACCGTCGGAGTTGGAGGATCTGCTGCTGGGGCATCCGGACGTAGTGGACGCGGCGGTGTGCGGGGTGTATGTGGAGGCGGAGGCGACGGAGGTTCCGGTGGCATATGTGAGTTTGGTGGAGGGAAAGGCGGGGGTGGTGGGAGAGGAGAGGAGGAGGGTGTTGGAGGGGATACGGGGGTGGTTGGATGGGAGGGTAGGGGGATATAAGAGGTTGAGAGGGGGGGTGCATCATTTGCAGGAGTTGCCAAAGACGCCGAGTGGGAAGATCTTGAGGAGGGAGTTGCCGGCGAAGGTGAAGGCGGCGAGGATGGCGAAGCTGTAGGGGTGGGATGAGATACGAACTTATGGATGGATGAGCCGTTATGAGTATGCTGCTCTCGTAGTCGGAGTGGGATCAGGGTTTCCACTTTATTCCGACAATAACGATAGACCAATGATAGATCAATGAACATTATGAGTTACAATAGGGGTAGTGTACCCTTCACCTCCGCTGTATCATCAAGGGCATGAAGACACATGCATGAATTAAATCCTCTACCTAACTAGCAACTAGACTAGGAACCGCCTTTTGCCCCGTTCCAGACCTCGTGAATTCGTGTCAATAGCTTTCCATTCACCCTCGGACCACAGACACGGTGATCCTCTAAATCAAGAACCAGCCACCTCACATTGCTACCCACACGATTTCTTAGCAGGCATGTAAGATATGTAAATGTAGCAACTCTTGATTCATTCGCACCACACTCTTCCCCAGGGATATGGAAGGGATATGGAAGGAATAACTACACGAACTGGTATAAAAGATCGATAAAGAACATTATGGTAAGGGTCGGCCCATGGTGCGGTATATGGTAGGTAAAGGTAAGGTCAGGGACCGTGTAGATGTCTCCGTATCCAGTCCGTGATATCGTCCCCAGAGTCTCAGATATCGGCTCCCCTTCCATAAAAGCATGGCATGACGACGCCTAGGTGGGGTGATGCGATGCATACATGCATGCGTGTGCGATCACCATTGAGTTTCCCGCCTTCTGCACGCCACATCGATATCGACAGAAATGTCAACAGCGAATCGGCGACACCTTCCTCTTTTCAGCACGCGTTGCAAACGAGCCGAAATCAACCCCTGGGGATCAACCACCCCCATCCCATCCATTCCATTCAACTCCCTTCCCACCGTTTCCCCTTTTTCTCCCTCTCCCTTCCACTTTCCATCACAACATCCCCCCTTTTCTCCCAAGCACACTTAAACCACCTCCTTCGCAACTCTCTTCGCCTGGATCTTCCGGTAGGCGAACAGGCTGATCAGGAAGATGGCGACGGTGCCGACGATGGCGAACACGACGATGACGCCGGGCTCCTTGGCGGCCCAGTTCTTGCGCTTCGTGAGCGTCGAGAAGGCGAGTTCGGGAGCGCTTTGTAGGGATGAGATGGCGGCCATGGCGATTGTGGGTAATGTTTTGTTCGGCGTGGGTTGAGGAGCTGCAGGCGCGGGGATGTTAGTTGGTGGTGGTGGAGGGGGGTTGGGCGTGGTGGGACGGGTTTGCAATTAATATTAGGGGACTGGATGAGAAGACGGAAAACAGAGAGATTGAGAAGGTAAACAGTCTCGATCTGTGCAGAAGAAAAACTTGAGAGGTGGAAATGATATCGGCAAGGTGCGGGAACTAGGAAGCGGTGATTAAGCAGGATCAACGTGCCGGTTGAATATGTTCTGCCAATTGCCTCCAATTGGGGTTCAGTGACGGAGACGAGTTCGACGTGCAATTCAACAATTGATCGCAAGTATTGCAATACAGTCTTCTCGTCGCGTGGAGTGGAAAGACGAAGCAGCAGCACGTTGGAGCGGTTTTGGTGGAGGGACAATTGCGGCTTAAGGTGAACAGAAACCCAGCAGCAGCAGAGCTCAAATCCAGGACAGCTCCCAAAACAATAAAAAGCTCAATTGCCCGATCAACGCAACGCCCAAAAAGTCCTTTTTTGTTTCTCCTCGGATTGGCATTCAAGGATCACTCGGCTTTTTAAGACGAATTCCTGGCAATTGGCAATGCGGTCTTCGCTCGGATAGCTCGGGAGCAGGCAAACTTTTTTTCGTCGAGGATTTTGGAGACTGCCCCGGAAAATCGCGCAAAATGCTGCTGCTGGGATTTGGTGCACCAAAAGTCCATAAACGACACTCGTCACTCACTCCAACGTTTCTGGTCTGCTTCGTTTCGCCTCACGTCATGCACGCATTGATTGCAGAAGCCAACGGCGGTGCAATGGGGGTGGTGGCGGGCAAAAGGAACGGAACTGAACGACGTGCATGCACATGGAGGGACCACCAACGCTCTCACTCACTCACCTGTTGCTAAGCTTCGGTAGCTGAATCGATCAATTCTCGCAGCTGCGCAGGGTGTCGGATGACCTTGGATCGCGGCGCGCAACGTAGGCGAATCGGGCGAGGGGTACGGGGCTCGAAAGCGTTCGAATTGATAGAAGATTTGGGAATTGATGAAGCAGAGAGATCAGAGAAGGAGAAGGTTCGAAATGGAAGTAGAAAAGAGGCTGGTGTTGGCGTCGAGGAGTGACGGAATCGGGTGGGAGCCGCGAGGGCGCTGAGGCGCTGATGGAGTGGGACAGCTGATTGGTTGGTGGAGGGGCAACGAAGGGGAACAGGTAAGGAGCTGGTGGTCGTTGGTGGGCACTGAAGGGTGGTGGGTGGGGGGAGAAAGAAGAAATTGCTGTCTGAAGGTCTGATTGCGCTGATCAACGGCCTGGGCGTTAAGAGTTGAGAAATGGGAGCTTGGTCGGAATTACATACTTGATGATAAATGGTGATTGTTCTTGGTCTTGCTTGGCTTCTCCGCTCCCAGGACAGAGAGGTGATGGAGTGCTAATCTATCTATCCGATTGACTCTACGTAGGATTCTATCAAAGAACAATCCCTCTACAACCTACACTCTAGAAAAACTATGTCAAAGGGGTCGAAGGGACTCTCATCTCAAGCGGAAACCGGCACTGAATTGCCTGTGGAAACTCGGGAGCTCCAGCGTAGCAGTGTCATTTTGGCACCCAGTATTCCTAGCGCCGGTTGTAACCCGGGCTCGTCGATGACTTAGCGTACCATCGCAATCCGCAATCCAAGATTTCAGCTGGGCATCGCTCGGCGAACGAAGCTTATCACGGCGATGTGACAGGGGCTTCGTTGTCATGCTCCAGTTTTCTTCGACCCTTCATTAAACCGACGATGATAATGTGCAGAAACAGGAACAGAAACTGATCATCTAACAATTCCACATACGTAGTACACGAGAACGGGGAGCTTTTGAGTGGATTGATTTTACCTGGACACACATGTACTATGTACGATAGATGACGCTCCTCTCAGAAGTATCTCGTTCCTGCTGATTTTATTTCAAAACATGTATCTACAATTTCGACGGCACCCACTTCGGCTGCTTCTTCTGCGCAAACGCCGCCAACCCAATCCGAATATTATCCCCCTTCATCAACTTCGCTCCATACTGCTCCGACGTCACCCGCGCCGCCCCCTCCACGCTCGCCGTCTCCCACGCCTCCCGCAACCCCGCCCGCGTTACGATCACCGCATCCGGACTCAGCGCTGCGATCTTCTGCGCCAGCTCCACCGCCTCGGAAACGACTGTCGCCTGCGACTGCGCGATCCGATTAATCAGATTGAACCGCAGCGCTTCCTCGGCTGTCAGTTGGCGTCCGGTCATCGCGATCTCCGACGCGAGCGGGATCCCGACGTTGCGCACGATGCGTGGGAGGCCGCCGGCGGCGGCATAGAGGCCGCGTAGGGCTTCGGGGAGGCCGAATTTGGCGGTGGGCGCGGCGACGACCATGTCGCTGTGACGCAGATAGGTCAGTAATGCAAGGAATATGATATAATATGATTACAGGACACATGTGGGAAGGAGAAGGCTCCTTACCAATTCAACACGATCTCAAACCCGCCGCCCAACGCCCACCCATTCACCGCCGCCAACACCGGCTTCTTTCCCACCCGCCGACTCACGCCCGCGAACCCGCTCGCGGGATGCGTGGCGAGCGCCCGGTCCGACGAGGACGCCTTCCCGCCCTTGATGTGGCCCTGCTCGATGAGGTCCTGGCCGGCACAGAAGGAGCGGGTGCCGGCGCCGGTGATGATGGCGACGCGGAGGTCGGGCTCGTCGTCGAACCAGCGGAACACGTCGTCGGCTTCCCAGTGGGCGAAGGAGGGGATGGAGTTCATGGCTTTTTCGCGGGTGATGGTGACGAGGAGGATGTGGGGAGCGGGGTAGGAGAGGGCGAAGGAGGAGGAGGGGATGGCGGGTGGGGGGGTGGAGGGTGTCCAGGTCATTTTGGCGGTAGTGGTGGTTGGATGCTGGTGTCGTTTCGTGCTGGATTCGCAATTCTTTTGATATTGAGATGCCGTATCGACCGTGGAGGTAAGTATCGGTAGGTCTTGTAGTTGGTAGTATCGCTCTGTTTCGTCCGATGTTATGAAGTATTCAATCCCAACGAGTAGATCAGTTAGGCACGCTCTGAAGACACCAAACCGAAGACAAGAAAGAAACAGAGGCTGAAAGACAACCCGTCATCAATATGAAGTCGTTCCCCCAGGTGAGATGGAGTTCTCTCCGCATTACACTACTTGAATGGGGGACCTCGGCTTCAAGCGACCATTGCCCTACCGAAGTCAGGGGTCGGCGGGATGTTTTGGTCATGATCGCCGTCGATTATGGGTAAACATTACCCACGTTTGTTGAAATATCTTCATGTTTACTGGTGCAGTCAACATTCTGTATTCTGAAACTATGTTACGGGCAACCGCAATAGGAGGGAGTACAGCATGGTGGTACCATTGTCTCAATGTTTGTCAATAACAAGACTAGACTAAGTCTGACTTGTGAGCTAGAGATATATCAAGGCATTAACTATTCATGCCTTGTTGCCTTATATTGGAGGCCAACATGAAGGGTGGGGCGCTTAGTCATGGCGCAGAGTCCCAGACTCCCAGTCAATATCACTTCAGCCTCACTTATGTCTTTCTATCACGAATTATACAACAATGCCTACCTCAGAGAAGCCCAAACGATTTGAATACGATACTATACGTAAAACGCGATTCTTTGATGCCTATGACACGCTTCCGAAAAGCTCTTCTTTTAACAGTCTTTGTAAAAGAGAGGGAATAGAGATTCATCCATCAACAGGTCGAAATTGGCTTAAACAGCGCGAACAGTATGGTCGAGCCGCATATCGAAAGACTCGTAAGCTTAGTACACATCTCGGACAGCCCTCTCGAATAAGCGATTCAGATATCCATCGCTTATTAGACCCTTCCAGTCCTCTCCATTACCAACCGTACGATGAACAAGGCCTCGAATTCAATGTTAAAGGGAAAACAGTACAACGAAACGTAAAGAAACGGTCAGGAGCCCAACAATTTCAAAAGCCCTATATCAAAGCTATCTCCCCGGCAAATAAAAGAAGACGGGTCTCGTTTGGTCAACAAAATGAGGGCAAAACATTGACAAGATTTTGGCGATACGTCTACTTCACGGACGAAGCCCATTTCAATCCTCGAGATTTCTCAGATCGACCTGAATATGAGCTTCGAGTCCCTAATGCGAGTCAACGTCTTCAAAGTCTTCAGGAAACCAGATCACTCCCACTCAATGTTACCGTTCACGTCGCGAGCGGAGTTTCATACGACCACAAAGGTCCACTTGTTTTCTACAACGATCCAGCTTGTCCGACTGTCCCGAAAGCCTACAGGCCGCGCGCCCCTCGCCGATCTGGCATTGAATCAGAAGAGCAATATGCTGAGAACGTCCGAATCTTTCGAGAAACAGCTGATCGACCCGAGGTCGAATTAAAGCCCAAAGGAAACTCTATGAGCCAGAGATTCTATCTAAAAGAAGTTCTTCCGCATCATATTAAACACATTAAATGGCTCGAGGCTAAATATAATCGGAAATTCCTCTTTATTGAGGATAACGACCCATCTCATGGAACTCACTCTAAGAACAATCCTGTTATACAACGAAAGAGAGATGAAGATCTCCTCTTACTTGATTACCCCGCTCAATCATCTGATCTTAGTCCGCAAGAGCCAGTTTGGAGAGCGATGAAACAGGTGCTTCGAGGTGGATCGTGGCATTCGGTGGAGGAATTTAAGCAAGCTATTCGGGCAGCCCATCGCTCGGTATCACAGCGATCAATTAGTGGATATATTAGTGAGATGCCTCAGCGTTGTAAAAAGCTCATCGAGCTAAAAGGAGGCCGAATTCGCTCCGATAAGTGGTAGAAAATGAATAAATTTGATGAATCTGAGCCTTTGCCAAGCCCTTGCACCATGAGTAAGCGCCCCCCCTTTGGGCCGCTCCAGCAAAGTATGTTCGACAGCGATCTAGACTGGATTAGATCTGGATCTGGATACCGCCGCCTGGATAACTTCATCCACCTTGGATCATTTGTAAACTGTACTCACCAAGAAATTATACCTTGCAACAGATGATTTCTATATAGGTACTAAGCCATACCAGGATACTAACGCTGCAATCCATTCTGTCACACGACTCCAGCGTTCCTCCAGTCAATTCAAGGTGTCGAATATGCGCCTCCAGGCAAGTCCGGTGAGGTCCAGCACAGCCCTTCCATGATGCAGGGCACTGCAGCATCACAAGCCTCATGGAGTCATGGCTGCTAACTTCAAAAGCCAGCAGCTGAGTCTAGATTTCGAGAGGGTTTTAAAGTCTTGCAGATATCCTTTCCTGTCCATGTAGCTTTTGTTTCGAGTTCTCGGCTTTTTTCTTCGTCTCTTTCAAGTCCAGCGCTTTGTTTCACCTGCTATTATTCATAGATGGCATCCAGAGAAGAAAAGCTCGCCACCTTTGCAGACCCGTCCATCGTCTCATCTCATTCGTTAAACATCATCGAGGGCTGGATCGACTCGCAACAACGTCTACAAGCACAACGAGGCAAAATCTCCTTCCATAACCTTCCCCGCTTCCTAGACGGTACCTCCAGCCCGATCGTCCCCCAAACCCATTCTTCCCGTCGACGTTTCCGCATCATCTCCTTCCCCCGCCTCGAAAATGGCCGTCTCAAACTGGGCTTCCCCCAACCCACCTATCACCAAATCCGACAATCCTGGTGTCTCCACGACCTCACCCTAGAAGCCTTCCTAAACAACAACGGCATCCTCTCCAGCCTCGAGACGCAGGACACCACCTGTATCCTCATGAAAGTCGCCGCATCCCGCTCCACCGGCTTCGATACCGTCTCCATCTCGCACCACCGCGCCGCGAACCTCACCAATGTGCTCTACTACAGCCTCGAAAACGAAGACGGGGTGTTTGACGCCCTCCTACAACACCCAGAGCGCTGCCTGCAGCCGTCGTTCTTCGCCGCGGTGCTCTACCGCTGCCACCAGCAGCGCATCGAGCGCTTTCGGGTAATTCTCGACGATGAGATCGTGGGGGTGGAGCGGGGCTCGAAGTTCGGGGGGCCGGGGCGGTTGTTTGGGCATCGGTATCGGCATGAAGAACCGGTCGTGGAGATGCAGGGGGATAGCATGACGAAGAAGTTGAGTTATGTGCAGACGGAGTTGGCGGTGTTGGGGCATTTGGCGCGGTCGAGTTTGGAGATGGGGGGGTGGTTGGTGGAGATGGCTAGGCAGGAGCGGGAAGGGGGGCTGGATACGGACGCGAGTGCCGTGACGGAAGAAAAGGGAGAGAAGGAATTGGGGATGCGGATGTCGGAGAATGTGAGGAAGACCCTCGATGAGGCGGAATACGTGCGCCGGCGTGCAGCGACTGTCGTGTCGCAGATCCAAGCTGTCAACGATCGAGTGCAGAGTCAGACGACCTTCGTAAGTCCGAGCCGCCACTGAAGTCTACCGATGAAGCCGTCCCTAATCCTCCCACCAGCTCCTCAACAGCTCCCTCCACAACCAAACTGACTACACCGCCGCCATTGCCCTCGAGACGAAAAAAGACAGCTCCGCCATGAAAGCCATCGCGGCGCTGACCATCGTCTTCCTCCCCGGCACCTTCGTGGCGACGGTGTTCAGCATGAATATATTCGACTGGAGCGGCGGTGAGGGTGCCGAGCCGCGCATGTCGAAGTATATCTACGTGTATTGGATCGTCACGATTCCCTTGACGCTATTAGTGATGTTCGCCTGGTGGGTTTGGCTTAGGAGGGATCTGGGGAGGTTTCGGAATGTGAGGAGCTTGAGTGACTTGCGGACGATGGAGAAGAATGTGTAGGGCTACGACTCTTATGATCTATAGATGGATGGACTAGGGAGGCATTATACAAACGAAGATAAGGTAAGGTATGATAATATTGTCTTCGGGATGCAGTCCTCTCCGATGCTGACGTCCGCAGAATAGGTAATCGCTGGTTGATATTAACTTTTCAGAAATATTATGCGGGAATCATCATTAGTATCATCAATATGAGCATGTGTTTCTTCCATTTACAAATCATTTTCCCTTGGTCCTTCAGAACTTTCCAGTCCCATCACAACATCGATCTCATGAAAACAGCATCCTCTCTTTTGGGATCCGACGGCATTAGCAACTTTGGAGCCATTATGCAAGAGTCATAGCGTTGCTCGCGGTAGATGTCCACCAGGCAGCAGTCAAACACAACGTCAACAATCCCAACTATTGCATACACCCTTCGCATCTGTCCGCCATACTGAAAGCGCAGAGATTTTGGGTGTCGAACAAGGCGGATGGCAGCAAATATATTCGTTCAATTTAGTATTTCCGAAGTATAGCTGTAGTCCGGTGTTCAGAAACCTAGGATCTTTCTTGCCGCGATCCTCTGCGGAAAGCCTGGAAAATGATCAGGCCAGGGGGATTGTTTATACAAAACGATCGACCCTAGTTTTGTCCTCATTGACTCGTATCATTTCTGACTCTTGCCTGTTATTTTCTTCAGTAATCATGCTGAATGGCATCGGGGCTACGTGTTTTCGTATATCGCTATCGCTCGCCGGGCTATCGGTGATATGAGCAAACTAGTTCACCCAGTACATGAGCAAAAGAAGTTGTTAGTTCAATCCGTGCGGGTTATTATTAACAGGCTTTTTTCTATTCACTAGATTTTCCCAGAGTTTTTTTTTTCTCCTTTGTCGCACATCAGCAATAGTGAACCTCATGCTCGATCAATGCTCCCTTGCATGCACCCGGCATTTGAGAGGACAGGAGTTTATATATTGTTTCCCCTTTATTCCCTCTTCTTTGCCGCGCATCAACAAGAATGACCTTCATGCCCGATCCGTCCGACTCTCGGAATTTGAGATGACACAAGTATCCATAAATTGCTCTCTCATTACGAAGACGTCTTCAATCTAGAATTAACACTAACCTTGAGTCCGGAGCTTCCAGGGCTCTCTAGTGGGGTATATGCTTCTTGAAGCTATTCGACGGACTAGATAACCTCTCCCTTATTCTCTGGGCCAACGACCTTCCCAGCAAGATCAGGATCCTAGAAGTCGTTGCTCACTATCGGATCACTCTCCGAGAATTCCGCTTCAACGACCAACAAAATATGGACCATTGGTCTACTTGGTTGGTTACTAACTTATGTGACACGGATAAGAGCCATCGTGGCCTCGTGGAGAGACACCATGCCTGAAGTGATGTAGGATCAAGCATTGAGCTCAATGATCCGTAGATGGAGGGAGTGAGAGGCTGGGCGGGTCCTTGAGCGAAGCCCTAGAGAAGGAAAGGATACAAATGGAAATAGAAGTTGATATTACACATAATTAATGTTTTTTGGCCTGACTTGAACTGACATAAAAATCTATCGTTTTATTTTAAAATAAAAAAATAAATGTCCGCCGAACCAGGATCGAACTGGTGACCTTTGGATGCCATGCACGATCATTGAAGATCCGATATTACAGTCCACTGCGCTACCAACTGCGCCACCAGCGGCAGTTCAATTAATTTTTCTACCTCTGCAAAGCCGTTCCCATGCATTCTCATCTGGCTCTTCAGTCCTTAGCCAAGGGTGCAACAGCCAGCCTGATCGTGTTTCTTACAGTGCTTGAATATTAGAATATCGCTCAAAATATGTCTTGAAGGCTGGCGAACATGCTCGTCGACCGTTGTGGAAATGAATCCAAGAATCTAATTAACTAATGATTTTGCTTCTAAGTTAGTCTCCAAGCTCCCTAAGAACCCCTCCTCGATCCATCATTAGCAATTCGCCCAGAACACCAAGAATTCATCGGAAAATAGCTAAAACAAAGGAAAAGCAAGGAGACAATAAGATAGCAGGTTGACAAGGACGAACTCAGCCAAAGCGCGGCAGATGAGCAGAGCCGCTGAAGATTGGCACACCAGTGACCAGTCACCAGACAGATCGAAACCGAATTAGGGTCACCATGGCAGCACAACCCTGTCAACAACGGGTTTTCATGCCCGCTAACTCAACAATGCTCCCATCCAATCTGGGGCGATAGCTTTGTCGGTACGCTCTGTCAATTGAATCTTTACGAAGCGTTCATAGATGCCCAGTGCTAATTCGGCTTCCAGCCTGATAGGAAGCACTATGCCCCTGTCACGAAAATCGTTTTCGATCTAGCTGGTCTTTCACAAAACACCACTTAGCTAATTTTGGTATGCATGAGGGTGATGTCGGATTTTGACATTCTTGGACGAAATTCGCCTTTTCGTCCTTTGAGAATGAATTTATCGATGTTTCTCCTGACTTATTAAATTTATTACTGCATCCTTTCTATGGAGCCGGAGGGACATTCGTTCATACTAAGACATACCTTTTTGACGTGAATAGCGGCATTTATCAGCGGGCTCCCAGGGTGAATGACTGTCCACTATTCACACTCGTGGCGGCATGTATGAGCCTTGAATAGATTTATTAAAATGTAAATCGACCACCTTTGACAATGCAACTGTATCCCTTGTTGTTATAGGCTTTTCTCTTTTAGTCAGGAGAATGAATTCCTCTTGTACTCATTATGGGCACTACTCAAAAGACACCCCTTATTTTCACTCAAAGTGCAGCCCCAGCACTAGTGGCCTATTTAAGAATATTGACAATAAAATCAAGGTATTCGTCGCGGTCTGGCGCGAATAAACTAGGGGCCGCAGAGCAAGCACGGGACGGACAGTCAGGAACCCGGAGTGGGCCGTAAGGAGTCGGCAAAATGGGTGGTAGCAGGGCGGCCTCAAAACAAGTGGAGGAGCCAAATCGGGTAGCAGGGGGGTACCCGAAGCAGGTGGCTGGAGGTGCCTATAGTGGGCGGTATTTTGGGCATTTGTTTTGGACCGTTCGATAGACAGCACCGCGTTAGATTCCAAGGTCACGCGATAGTGTGACATCGATAGAGCATTTCAGAACGCATGTTTTAACTTCTCTTTCGAGGCTTAAGAGTTAAGCACCCTGAATTCACTACTCGTGCCAGGCTTCCCCCCCCTCCAGGGTGGGTGCGCTACAGATCAACGCAAACCACACAACAACGCAAAGTCTGTACTCAACTCAAATAGTTAATTATCTCAACACCAACATGCCTCCTGATTTTCAATGGCAGTTTACTGCAAGCGGAGCTCGGCACGCAACAAGGCAGTGACTTGGATCGCTATTTAGATGCCAGCCACAACCGCAAACGAAAAACAACTCGTCGACGTGTTAATGCAGGAGGTCCTCTTTATGTTAAGGATGCAAATGGCCGGATTGAAGAGCGGAAGGCTACGGAAATGAGGGAGGAGTGGGAGAAGCGTGAGCGACGCCGGGCGCGCGATAAGAAGAAAAGGCAACGTGAGCTCACAGAGGAGGCTCGCAGGGGAGAAATAAATGGTGAAACAGCTGCTACAGCTACTGGAGATCAAGAAAATCTCCCTTATTTTATAGATACTCAACCGTGGTAGAAGAAATCGATTGTTTTGTTGCTTGATGTACTCGATTTTGCGTTGATTTGTGGCGCACCCACCCTGGAGGGGGGGAAGCCTGGCACGAGTATTCACTATTCACATGGTATTTCCAGGGTCTTTACTCCTTTACGGGCCCTGGTCTGTTGCGTGTTTGCCCTTTTATTAGCCAAATCATAAGGTCAAAGATGAAAGATCTGTGCGCCGAATTTGCTAGTAAGAAGGCACAGACACGGCAGACTAGGGCTGGTGAAGGAATGAATAATGCAAATGAAAAGTACATGACAGGATTCTTGAAAAGATTGATTAATATTCAACGGCTCAATGTATTATTCCGATCCCGTACCAACAATGGCTCAGAACATAAGAAACAGTTGGCTGCCTGCAGGGTTTGATGTTACATCTAAATATGGTAAGCAAAACTTGGGGATCACGATGGAGAGCAGCCGGACAACGGGAGAACGATACTCTGGGGCTATCCGTTGCAACTTCAATGGCTTACCAATTGCTTCGTCTGTAATAATGGATTGCCACTTTGGTAGAGACGCTGTCCTTCCCCGCTGGTCGGTTGCACAGATCGACGCTCAAAGCTCTGCTTATTATCAGCCCAATCGCACTTGTGTTTCTGGACGGAGATATCAGACTACCGCTTCAGGGTTAGGGTCTTCAAATCAGGGTTTCAATTGGTCGATGGCATCGTTAAATCCCTAAATGGTATATATGGCGCCACATCCTAAAAACCTAACCCCGACGCTAGCTACTACATACGTACGTATCAGTTCGTCAAGTATTTTAGTTGCTAACAACTCCTTATGACGACGCTTCCTGTTGACATGTCCTAGGAGGCTTGGTCGGACCAGCACGGAATGGACAACTCCCTTTAAAAAGGGGCATAGAATATTATTAAAGAGCATGGATTCTAACGCTGTTGAGGGGAGGAAGCAGACCGATCTTGGTCTGACACCACAACCGAACATGACCGGCATCGCTGATTTCACAAACATATTTCGGGCTTATCCCAACCCAAACACAGCACGCAAAGTCATTAAACGGCCGCGCCAGGCGTTTTCCTGCACAGCATGCCGAACCCGCAAGCTCAAGTGTGACCGAGAACGCCCATGTGGGATCTGCATCGCAAGAGGAGATGACGAAAAGTGTAGATATGCGTCGACGCCGAAGCAGCAGAAGGAGTCGAGGCTGGGCGTCCAGGGGCAGTTGCAGAGATTGGAAGAAATGGTGTCAAAACTGGTCCAAGATGGTAGTGCTGTTGCGAACTCGAATACAGCAATTACTCCGGATGATTCCACTTCCAGTTCCAATATGTCTACCAACGGCACGCAGCTGACGCTGGACTCTGAAGGGAGAGGCAGTGCGGAACCCGGCCCTAGATCAGTGTATACGGGGGCGACACATTGGACCACAGTCCTCGACGGTATCCGCGATATCCAAGACTGGCTTGACTTCGAACCCGAACCCATCCCATCGGCCCCGAACCCCCCGTCTAGTGGCGGGTTGTATGGCTTCATCTTCGGCGATCTGGAGCCGCTGAAGGTTGAAGAAGCCATCGAAGCGATACCTCCTCGTTCAGTCACCGATCCACTTCTGCAATTGTACTTCAGTTCGAAGTTCGCTTCGCCTACGTTTCTCCATGAGGGGAAGTTTCATCGTGACTACGAGCGCTTTCGAACTGACCCGGCTAGAACAAGCCTCTTCTGGATCAGTCTGCTCTATTCCGCACTCAGCATCGCGGCGCTTGCGGCTCACGGCAGCAGACATTATCTAACCAAGCAATCCTACAATATTGACCCTGCGGCCCTCCGGAAGAAAGCCGGCCAGTGTCTGGTGACTGCCGAATATCACGAAGCGCAGCAGTATACTATCGAGTCGTTGGTACTATATTGTTTGGCGGGATTTTACGCCACCAGCGAGGCTGATTCGTCGCTTTGGTCGTTGTTCGGATTGGTGACCAGACAAGCCCAGAGGATGGGCTATCATCGTGACCCAAGTCACCTAAAGAGCAATGATATCACACCTTTCGAAGCCGAGATGCGGCGACGCGTATGGTTCTATCTTGAGACGTTCGACGTCCTATTCTCTTTTCACCTCGGGTTGCCTCCAATCATCCACGAAGGTGTCTGTGACACTACACCACCGAGCCACCTCCTGGACGAAGATTTTGATGAACACAGTGAAGTACTCCCAGAGCCTCGATCGGACGTAGAACCGACGCACATGCTCTACCAGTACTATAAGTCGGCGTATATGCGAGCCTTCCGCAAAGTTGTCCGACACGCCCTCGCCGCCGGCAAACCGTCCTTCGAAGAGACCATCCTGCTCACGAACGAAATGGAGGACTTTCATAACGGGCTCGCTGAAAGCTTGAAGATCCGGCCCCTTCAAGTCACACACTTCACCGACCCACCCTCTACGATCATGCATCGACTGATGCTCGAAATGTGCTACCTGAAGAGCATGTGCGTGCTGCACCGTACCTACCTTAATTTCGAAAAACGCAATCCCAAATATGACCGATCCCGGGAAATCTGCCGTGCGGCTGCCATTCGGATCCTCGAGCTACAGTCCGAGTACCACCGCGAGAGCCAACCGGGGGGTCGACTGCACGAATCCAGCTGGATGATGTCGAGCCTGAACCATGACGACTTCCTGCTTGGCGCCATGATCGTCTGCCTGGATCTGCGAGAGAACGAGTCGATGAGCGTAACGGACCGAGCTCGGAAGATTGAGGCGCTGGAGATTTCGCACGATATCTGGTCGGAGCGGAAGGATCGCTCGATGGATGTGCAGCACGCGCTGAAGGTCCTGGGATTGATTTTGAAAAGTGTGAAGGGGCACGAGAATTGGCATCTGGGGATGCAAGACTCAGAGGTCGCAGTGATGGCATCCAGTGCTTTACTGGCTGGGAGTAGCATGCAATTTGAATCGCTGCTTATGCCGGGGACGGTGCAATGTGATATGGAGGACCTGTCCCTGGCCTTGATAGATTCTGAGGGATTCGATGAATTGTTGAATGACTCGGCGAACATTGATTGGGTGAGTTGACGTACTGAATAGCTTTGATTGCTACGGTAGACACTGACTTGCGTAGAATGCTATCGACGGATTCATTTTCGATCGTAATGGCAACCTTGATCACTCCGTGTACTCCTAGCTTCCAGTGCCAACCCGCCATTCCCCTGAGGCAGCTATAGATGGATACGTACGCCTCAACTTTTAAATAACCAGTCTGTAACATAAAGCACATATAGGGAAGTCCAAATATCCCAAGCAAAATTGAGGCGTAACGACAAACCACGCCACAAGGATTGGTGCTCAAAAGCAACCTGAGCTCAGAGGAACGCCAGGTCAGAATCATCCCCGATCGTCCCGTCAGCATCCAACTTCAGTATCTCACAAACCTGCTGCAACATCTTCCGCATCTTCTCCAGTATTTTTCTCTTGTTCCCCCCTTCATTCCGGCAGCGCAGGGTGATGACCTGTAGATTGAGATTTAGGCTTCGGTATGCCTTCACTAGGACTTTGATCTTGCGATAGTCCAGCTGTTGGAAATCGGCCCAACTCAGCGACCTTCCTTTCCCCCTAGTGGTGATCCCATTTAACCAGTCGGACGGGTGGTTGGTGAGGATCTCGGTTAGCGAGTCGAAGACCCGCATCTGCGTCTCACGGATGGACTTGGCCGTGGCGGCTAGGCTCTCGGCGCTGTCGACGAGGTAGAAATCGTCAGGGTCAGAGGAATCACGCGTAAATGAGATGGTGGAGGAGGCGTCCGATACGCGGCTGGTTGTTGAGGCGGTAGATATCGAACTGCGGTGGTGTGGTGGAGCACTGGCCCTCCCTGAGTCGCTGGTTTCGACGATCATCGGCTCCTCACATTCCAATTCTTCGAGGAGCGGAACCGAGGCACGCATTTCGTCTTTCAAGTCATATAGAGCGGATCGTATGGTGGTTATATTCCCATTGCGGTTGGGCTGGGCGATATTTTTGGCCAGATACTCGTCCAAATCACTGATGAAGCGCGGTTAAGACACTGATAGCCCCATCATGACGCGGAGTTGCTCACTTACCACTTGAAGATCGGTAAGAATTCCTTCAAAAATGTGGTCCTCTTCATCAACGTATTCGAAAGAGGCACCAGCTTTTTTACCACCTGCTCCGCGCTCCGAATCTCGACAAACCCTTCCTCATGCCCACTCCCCTCTGCCTCCTCTCCTTTCTCCTCCATGACGCCTTCCAGCAGTTGCGCCGCCTGGTCTCCCAACTCATTCACCGCCGCCAACGTATCTTGCACCCAATCCCCAATGCTCGGGTCCACCGGCGGTGGAGACCCATCATATCCACTACTCTCCACCTGCAGCGAGTAGCTGCCGAGGATAGTCTTCAGCTCCGTCGACAGCTTGGAGAGCTGGCGACATTGCTGCTCGAGCGTTGATGCAGCGGAGGGGGAGGCGCGGTCCTGAAGTTCGGTGACGAGGGGCAGGGCGGACTCGGTGCAGTCGATGAGCGCGGAGATGCAGCTGGTCAGGCATGGGATGTCGACCGCGACTTGCTCAAGGAAGGAGGCGACCATTGGGCTAGTTTCGAATTCAGTGTCGGTCATGCTGTTCACGTTGGCCTCAGTGAGGATACGACAAAAGGTGATGTGAATTCTGAGAGGAAGATTGCGGCCTTGCGATCGATTCGACACTTCAGCTGTTGCCTAATAATAGCTGCGATCGATTCCGGCTGTGATGCGGTATCTTGATACTACCACTTGGGTTGGCGCCCGCCAATTGACCCGGGTGTGGATTCTCTTTTATATATGTATATTTATATAAACATCTGGAAAACGAACCTGCTGAGGCGTTTCTTCAGTTACTCTAATCCATATACTATTCTCACCTACAGATCCCTCGATCTCTTAGAATCACACCAGAACAACGCCACTTGCTGATTCGAGGTTAGAGTAGATGCGGGGAAGGGAGCTGAGTTGACCCCTGAAACCAGCCAATGACCGGAAAGAGTTTCCGTAGCCCTACCCAGCTTCCGAGCATCCGGAGCTATGATCGGGTCGGAAACTACTACTTCAGTCACTGGAAGAGGACCATATTGAGGCATGTAAACGCTAATATTACTGTTCGCTATAGTACAGTCGCGCCGGATCGAGAATATAGTCCTATTACCCGGCAACACCTAAGACCCAGCAACCCCTGAAAACACAAGCCGATTGCGTTCCGCATACTCCTCGAACGCTTTAGCGTCTCCCACTAGGTCAGCAACGGCAATATATGTATCAGGACGTATCAAGTATGCTGCGTCGCGAACCAACCCCGTTCGTTGGTATTGATCCTGGTGCCATTCATACTCGTGCAACTGGACATTCGTGCTGCCGCACCATTCTCTGAGTATCCCCTTCGCCAGCCCATATACATGGACCTGCCACCCGATTCGATCATCAAAGCTTGCGAAATTGTCAGATCCATTTGCATCTGCAACCCACGGCAAACGGTCTCCTCCATGGACATCGCCCGTTGCGCCTTCCGACAGCAGAGTGCTCCGGTAATTGATCCCGATCTGCGAGACGGCGCGGAAGAAGAATTCACGGGCCCGTCCGATCGATAACACGAGCGGGACTATCAATGGCGCGACCCGCCTCCTGACAATCCCCGCCACGACGCTCTCCGCCGTCAGTGTGGTGAAGACGCGATCGGTCGTTTGCACGAGCTTGAGCGCAAATGCACGTCGCTCCGTCTCGTACGATGGAAGTAGGTCTGCCGTCGCTTTGCCGTGGATCACGCTCGCTAGTTTCCACGAAAGGTTGATGGCGTCCCCGATGCCGGTGTTCATGCCTTGGCCGCCCGCAGGGCTATGGATATGAGCGGCGTCTCCAACCAGGAATGCGCGGCCCTGGGCGAAATGCTCCGCAACGCGGTGATGTACGCGATATGTCGAGAACCAGTTGACCTTGTCGATATGCATGTTTAGCTGGTCGATGGCACGGCTCCCGACGGAGTCGAGAGTGAGAGCCTCCGGGCGGTCAACTCGCTCATCATGCACCATGCCGATAAGGCGGCAGTGGCCAGGTTTGTCGTAGGGGAATACGCCAATGATGTCGGCCTCGTCTAGATTCATGTGTGTTTCGTTGTTCATGCAAGGACCGCTGCCTTCAATGTCTGCGACGTAGAAGAGATGGTGGTAGGCGTCGCCGACGAACTCCATATTTAAGGCATTGCGGACGGCGGAACGAGCACCGTCGCATCCCGCGATATAGGAGGTGGTACATGTCTCTTTTCCACCGTCGGGCATGCGGAGCTCCGCAGTAACATGAGTGCCATGATCGGTCAAGTTCAGTAGCTCGGTGTTGCGCTCGACATTGATACCACACCGCTCAGCTTCTTCATTGAGTATACGCTCGTGGATGTCCTGTGGCAGAACGAATAGGAATGGATAAGGAGTGAGACCCTTTCCAACTTCAGCCAGAGGGACTCGCCCCTTGATTGCTCCTGCGACCCAGATGTTCGATGCTTTAGCCGGTTGTCCTTGGGCAAGACACTTTTCCGTCAACCCCGCGAGGCGGTAGAGCTCGAGAGTTCGTGCATGTACAACTGTGGCTCGTGAGGTCTCGGCTGACATGGACATCTTGTCGATTATACGAACTCTGACGCCTTGTTTGACGAGAAACAAGGCGAGGATAAGGCCAGTCGGCCCGGCGCCTACGATGAGGACATCCATGGGATTTGCAACCATAGTAATTCAGAATCCAGAATCTTCAATATATAAATATGTTAAAACTAAGAAAAAAAGGGTGCTCTCTCGTGAAAAGGAAAGCTGCGGATCATAGCATAGGACTTGGTTGTGCTGAACAACACAAAAAAAAGAAGACCAATCTACAAGACATATACCTCCTAGTCACTCTTTATCATAAGCCTCACCTTACTATAAGCGTGTCTCGAGAATGTCACTCACTAACATCACGGCAAATGCGATTCCTGTCGGCCATTAGGATGAGTGATGACTGATCAGACCGATCTCCTCAACACGCAAGGCTGCTGCCTTCCGGCACAAGGAGATCGCAAAAGTTGACCGAGAGCCGTGTAGTGTATATGAGAGCGGAATAGAGTTCCATGATCGCCCGAGCAATACCTTAAAATATGTCTAAAATGATATCTCGAGCAAAGTGCAAGATGACGCGTCCCGCCCATCGCTCGGATTTATGTGCCCGGCCGCAGGGAGCGGCGGAATAGTCTTCCCCCGTAGGGAGTAGAATTCGACGGTTGCCGAAAAGACCCTGCGCCTTGGCAAGCGGCAGGGGTTGCCGTGTGGTGGTTGATTCAGGAATGACAGGCCTCAAATCAGGCATCGAACTTCACATCAATTCTAAAGATGACGATGACTGGAAAAAAAATAGCGATGCAGAAGGAGAAGAGCGCGGAAATAGAAAACGAAAGGTCAAGGACGCAGTGTGCATGTGCCAGCACCGGGTGAATCTTGTTCCCTGCCACCATTTTTGCCTCCTGTTGCCGCTCGTTCACCAAGATGGCATGACAGTATCCTCGAATCTCCGGTGCCTGTCCACTCAGGAAGTCGGGATGACTCCTCGCCGCCTATACGAGGATGCAGCCTACCCCTGTGAACAAAACCTGATATCAGAGGATAAATCAAGACAGCGCTCCAGGCATGCACTCGAAACGCAAGTAACCCTTATGTCGTCGAGGGCCGCCGGTGAGGAACCGAGGAAGGCAACGGTTGCCGAGACATGTGTCAGGAATAACTGGCCAGCAACAGGATATCCTGTTGTTCAAGAAGGCCCTTGGGAATAGAGTTGCTGCCTGCGGCGTTAACAGGACGATTTGATAAGAGTGTCCACGTGGACAGGGCGATGTTCTGGACTATCACTGATCGCCTCAATCAACGTCTTCACACAGGTCGCCCTGTTCCCCACCATCATGCGAAGCGATGAGCTAACATCTCTTATGGTTTGAAATCGCCATTGCGTACAGCCGCAAACGGATAAATGGAAGCCTGTCATTGCGGTGTATCCGATGAAACCATCGTGCGAAAGAAATGGAAATGGAACACCTTGTCAATTGTTGGAGATAGTGACATCGCCCATTGGTTAGCTGTCGTGTCGATGACTCGAAAGTCGACGTTGACGCGCCCAAGCGGCCCCTAGCTGGCGCGAAATTGACGCGATATCACATGAGGCGGGGTCGCCTCCACTGAGGCGTGCAAGAGCCGGTTTGGGGCTCGGATGGATGAGGCTGTGCGGGTCGAATGAGTAACTTTGAGTGAGTCATTGGTATGGGAGGAAGGAGGGCATCGAGATGGGATTGGAAGTTGGAAGAGGGAGAAATGGTATTGATACCTAGGAGAAGGATTTCGTGGAAGGAGTCGGGCAGTCAGGGGCTTTTGGAATCAGGCAGCAATATTTCCAAAAATAGTTAAGGACTAGATTTTTATGGCGGAGTAGTATGGATGACTGCTACAGGTGGAATTACGCACACCTGATACAGAATGTCAAATCATGCCCGTTTTGGGAGTCGAGTTGAGCCCGTTGAAGAGTCCTCGAAGCCAGTCGCTTTGGAGAGAAGTCCAGAGAACTTTTAGCAACCGTTTCGAATTCTATGATACGTACACTTCTACGTTGAGTCGGATGATGGAATACAGTTCAGTATTGAGTAAAGTGTGCGAGAAAACAATTTGAAACCTCGTTGATGAGCGTAAAAGTTCCCGTTCGAAAGCACCCGTGTCCGCCGTGAAAGAAGAAATCGCACCGTAATAGAGACCCCCTCGTCTCAGTTCCATTCGACTCCAGTCCATGCCATGATACACCGGTATCAAAGGAAACCCACCCCGCGGGCGTGTTGAGTCCCGCAATGAATGAAAGAAAGCCAGTCCCGTAATGAAATAATCCCACCGCTGACGCGAAAACTTTCATCATACCCATTCTTCCCATTATGCGTGCAGCCCCGTCCTCGTCCCCAACTGGGCCACCAGCTCCTCCAGCCGGTGCAGCCGATGATCCTTCTCCGAGTTCTCCAGCTCCAGCTTCCGCAGCCGCGAGTCCTTCTCGGCGTTGTCGACCATGAGCCGCTCGATCTCGCTCTGCTGATCCGACTGCACGGCGTGGTAGCCGTTCATCTTGCCGTCGTCGGTCCGGCGGCGCTTGCCGAGGTTCGGCTCGATATTCGGGTCGGTGGCCGCGGCGCTTGCTTGGAGTTCGTCGACCATGTGCGAGGTGTCGGGGTTGCCGTCCTCGTCGATGAGGCCGGGGGAGCCGCCCATGGAGCCGGATTCGCGGCGATGGACGCGGCGGAGATGCTCCTGGAGGTTCTCCTTGCGGGTGAACGGAGGGCCGTGATGACGCTTGCACGCCGGTTCGGGGCAGTAGATAGTGATCTTGGTGCCGCCGTGGAGCTTGTGCACTTCTCTTTGGTGGCGAAGCAGCCCGCCGGAGTAGGTGAAGCCCTGGAGCTTCTCGCAGCCGGTCTCACGACACTTGTAGGGCCTCTCATGCTTGTCCATGTGTTTTCTGTGGTTCTTTGTTAGCTTGTGTTGCGGTCAATAAGGGGTGTTGTAGGGGGGTGAAAACGAACTCAATCGAGCAAAGAAGTGATGTTTACTTACCCCCATTCACATTTGCGATCGAACATCAGGTGCGCGCACTGAGGATGAGCACAGATGAACTTGTTCTGCTCGTTCTTCGGAGGTTCTCCTTCTCTTTTGTACGTCCAACCTCGACGGTTGCTGAACGGTTCGTTCTGACCAGGTGACATGGCCGAGTCGTCCATGTGCTCGATCTCTTCCTCAGCATCAACTTGACCAGTTCGGCTCAGTAACTTCTCGTCAATGGGAATCTGTGCGGCGTTTGCGTGATCCAGAGCCGGGTCGGTCATTTGCTGCAGCTCGGGCGCGATGTTGTGTTGAAGACCCATGGTCGCAGTTGCGACGGCTGTTTCAGGCATCCTTCTTGAATTTATAGAACGTGAATTCACAGGGGATCGGCTCAGGTTTTGACTGTTCACTGGAATTGATGCCTCCGGAGTCGATGCGTCATACAAATTGGAACAAATGTAGGAATGTTGCTGCGCCTCTCGAGGTGACCGAGAACTCAAATACGGTGCGTAATTTGGCTGTGGGAAGTACGCGGTTATATGAGTACGACGAGTAGCAATGCTGTTTCGTTCCTCTTGATGCCACCGGGGATCGTTGAATGATATAGCGGGCGCCTCAGGCAGATTTCCAGCTGTCGTGAAGTGGTCCTGCAGCAGACCTTGACTAAATACCTCTCAATGCTGTAGGCAGCCTGGGTGAGACGTGCCACTTAGATCGTGGATGGCGGGATGGGAGCCTGAAGTCCAGTCAGAGGCTTGCGAAGTGATTAATTTGCCTCGGATGGTGGAGGTAGACGTTATGCCGCGTCTGAGTCAAAGCCTCCCTCGAATGCGTACTCGATATGAGAGCGCGTCGTCAGGTATCAACTGAAGAAGACTGTGGCCTGGCAAGGAAACAAGGAGATAAGGAGACAAGGTGTCGAAAGATGATGGGAAGGCAGGAAAAGTTGAGAAAGTGGAAAAGAGCGGGAGGAAAAACGAACCTCGGGCAGCAAGGCAGAAGTCGGCGTGGATTGGTGGGAAGGGAATGACGGCCTGAGCGGTTGCCACTGTCAGCCCCACTTCGGTGTCACGTGTGGTCCGTGCAGAATTGATTACACCCTCAATTCCGGTGGTTGGATTGGGTTCTTCAACAACTTGATGATGATGAAACTGTTGGTCACCGAAAAAACTTGGCTCCCACGGGAAAGTCACCGAGTTTGCCTCAGGCCGTATTGGTTGTGGAGTGGTGTTCGAATAATTCGATGCGAAAACACTGCCATTATGTTCTGTTTTTCCGTTAGCCGCCCGGGTCACTCCGAGTGTTATGCACATTTCCTAAAATCGCCTAGTGTGAGTGATGGACATATCAGGTCACGTGGGCATGAAGGATCTCCGAAGTTTAACCAGAATTGATGCCCCAGTCATCAACATTTCTGTCGTGCCGACTATGGTTCATCACTCTCGCAGGTCTCACTGCCTGTCGTCGCTGAAGCCCAAGTCCGTTATGCATGGCCTAGCTTTCTTGCAAAGTATGCGCCTCAAATGTTTTTATTTCCTCTTTTGTCATCATCCGCGAGGTGGAATGTCATAGCACCATTTGAGAGAACGCCGATCCATGGCGGAGCCTGAAACATAACGAGAACGGGAGACTTACGTTGCGTTGTGCGTACGTGGCCACCACCCCATGGGCCCTCCGTCCGCAACTGGCCGATTGCGCCGCCCGGTGGGCAGTAGTACTGCCAGCATACTCCCCTTCACGTTAGGCGGTTAGCAAAACTCGGTCATATTAGGGTGGAAACTTCCTTACCAAAGTACGGCCAACGCGGGTTTGATACTCCACGGCCACGTCGTGCTGATCGGTCGTTCATTGTTGCGGTACTCCGAACACCACAGGTCGCCGCCGAGCTTGCCCACCGCCTTGAGTCTTGCCATCCAGGAGCTGCATCGGCCTTTGAACTCCTCGACAATTGTCTTTTCAATCCAGCTGATGAACCAGTCGCTTAGGATCCGTAGCAAGTGCTCCAGGTTGGCGAGCGCCGAGTCGCTTAGCTTGTCTCCCACGGCCTGCTGGTATACGAACAGCAGGGCTGTCTCGACGTGGCCGAGTTTGTCGGCGACGTTGAACAGGCTCAAGTTCTCGAACAATTGGCCCCCGCTTCCGTTAGCGAGGACATCGAGGAAGCGCTTGTCATCGGACGCGATGTCGCGTAGCGCTTCGGGGGCGAAGCCATTTCCCTTGTCATCGATCTCTTTCAAAAAGCCACCGCGAGGGTTAGTTAGGAACTTATAGGTGGGATATAAAGTGATGTTACGGACTCCCCTATGTCATGGTTGGTTGTCATGTCCTTGAGTTGGAACGCTTTCTCCCCCCATCGTTTCTCGGGGTGCCAGTTTCGAGACTTGGTCACTCGGTGAGCTGGTTCCAGAGTAATACTTCGTGATTTCTTGGTTCCTCCTGGGACCTTGCTTGGCGGGGTTGCTTCGGTGCTGGAAGCGGCATCCTTTGCGAGGTCTTGGAAACTAACGCCTTCGATACGGCTGATGGATCCCCGTACGCGCGGTTTGAGCCGATTACGGAGCTGGTTGATTAGTTGGTAGACTCGGATCGCTCGATAGATGTCTGGATGCTGTTTTGATCCTGACTTCAACCCCAACTCGCTGGGGGATGGCATGGTGAACGCGCTCCCTGGAAGCAATACTCATCCGCACAATGAACAAAAGATTGTTCTGACTTGTCGCAGCGAGATCGCTCCATCTTAACTTCGCCCACGAAAGGTGGCTATGTTTCTACTGTCCTCAGGACGGTCATCGTGATAAGCGATGGAGGTGGTTGAAGGCGAGATACCCAAGAAAAGGCAACTTCTGACATCCAGCGAAAATGAGCACTACTATTCATGAGAATATCGTCTGCCGCTTTAGGTAATCAACGGCCTCATGTTTGGGGCTGTGAAATTTCTGATGAGGCTGCATTCGGTGAACCAGGTTCTAGATATATTTCCGGTGAAGGTGGGAGGCATCAAGGCGGCGATGGAATTGAGGCATCATTTTTGGATAAGGCGCCATATTCAGCTACTTCATGCATTTAACCATTTTTCTTCTCACTACTCCATCAGACCACTTACCGATGCTGCCATATAGCACAGGAACATGGAGAACAAAACCCGGAGGTGTACGAACTACACCACGAACCACCTAGTTGTGGTGCATCAAACAGGTTGTTTCCATGCTACGGTATCGTTGAAGCATCTCCCAAAGTCGCACGGTCGACCCGTTCTGGTTGCTGTCATTGTATACCGTACATACACTGTGCCTCATCTGCCTGATACGGGTACGTACTGTATAGTATCGCCTCTTTTGCCTAATATCGCCTCACGAAAGTTTTCCTGCTCCCGTGGTTCGTTCCTCCATCCATCACCATAAGACAATGGAAGATTTGCCGGCTATGGATGCTCCGTTGCTCTAAACATTGTTTAAACAAATCCAGCTCGGACAGGCTTTTTCTCAGGAGACCCTTTCCATAACCTACACTATCTTGTTATCAGTTGATATTCTCTCGGTCTGGAATCCTGTCACAATGGCTCCATCGGTAGCTCTCTACAACCAAATCAATACACGCCCTTTCGCAACCAGACTTCTGGAAGTCCTACCATCAAACGACGAAAATGAAAAAGCCGCTTGTCGTTTCATAACTGCATCACTGGATGCGAATCCTGCTTATATCGCGATTTCATACACCTAATATTTGCCCTTGGACACGACCGAGATAGTCGCAAGTGGCCTCACTACTATTGTGAGGATGAACCTAAGTTCAGCACTTCAACATATCCGCAATCGTCGTTCGTGAGGTGTTACATTTCTCACGATTCCTTGATGGGCCAACTGACTATTGGCTTTTCTCCAAATGCGTCTGCTGTAAGCGTCGCACCCATACGTAGTAGCATTATGGGAGTGTACTTTGTTAGAGAAACAATGGACGGTGCTGCTCATTACATGCGACAAGCAATGTGCTGGGAGCTCCAAATGGGTCTGATGCCGATCTCCAAGGGACGAATACTAGGACATCACGATTAGCTCCAAGTATCGAAATGGGTCCATCAATAACGTCTGCATGACCGCAGCCAGCGCGCCAGGTGTTATAAGTCTCACGTCTTCTGGTCTCACTGCAGAGAGGCAAGTTTTCAGAAAACCCTCCTCACCAGACGAACTCCGCGGTCACAAATCTCATAATACAATCGGTCCGCTAGATTACATCACTAGCTTCTTTGCCAACCAATCTATCTCTATCGATACTGGCACAACCTTAGCAAGACCCGGATCTTTGACTTCTCGGCAGTCTGTCAGCAGTGCGTACATTCCCGGAGACACACCTGTAACGCTTCCAAGTGCGACGAATACCCTCCTACGGCCAGTCCGTCCCACACCCACTGTAACCGAATCATTGTCGATCATCCTTCGTGGAGCTGACTCATCTTGCAATCTTTACTCGTTTTCGGGCGACCTCCCCTCGGATGATGAAGTTAGAAAGCTCTTCAGGGGGGTTTCTCGGATTGATTTCTTACTATACACGTATAATTTCGAGTGCACGTTGAGAAGCTAGCAGCTGCTCGACCACCATTTCGTGATTATGAGCTGCAACTGCCTGGATCGCCGTGCCGTAGAGGCCTCCCTGCGCCGTAACGTCGGCTCCCGCCTTGAGGAGCTGCGTCACGACCTCTCGGTGTCCTCTATATGCAGCCGTCTGGAGCGTTGTGCCGAAGTGGCCTCCCTGCACCGTGACGTCGGTTTCCGCCTTGCACAAGAGAACCTTTGATCAAATGCTGACAGCCACGAAAGGACAAGATATAAAGAAGTCCCGCATCTATGCTATTTACTAGCCATCGATGCTCCGCATCACCGCTAGGGTTATGAAGAAATATTATCCACCACTTAAATCAATCGCTTTGCATTCGAAGCCACTGTATAATAGCCACTCGCGTGACTCCTTCAGATAGTGCCTTCTCTGCGTGGTTGAGCATATGACTCACCGCATACCCCAGAAAAGGATATTTGCCGCCCAACTCCTTCATTTTCTCCTCGCTCGTCAGTGCCCAAGTCATCCAGATCAAACTTACTGAGGTTCCCATGCTCATATTTCAAGTTTGAAGCCGGGAGAACCAGCACGATGCCCATGAGACAGTATCCATGAGATGGAAGGGAGAGGGAGCTGAGATACTACTCAGTTCTGCTCGAAGAAGTCAAGAGAACTGCATGACTGGTATAAAATCAGAGATGCGGAGGTCAGGGAACTGTTCTGGTAAAGAGCACCATCGTTGTTGCATCTCAGCCTTTCTGCGCTGCAGCCAGGCCGTGGATATGCAGATGTCTGCTCGCTCATCAGGCGCCTGGGAATGGAAAGAAGCCGTGAGTGTCACTAGAATTTCGGGGGAGGGGGTGGGCCAAGGATCCGCCATTAGCTCGACCTAGGAAACTCGCTCGAGTCTCCTGCAGTGGATCGGTTAAGTGTTTATCAACCAAGACGATTCGGATGAGAAAAACGAACAGGTGCAACTAATGGGCATGGTCTATTCAAACGCATCGCTGGTCATCTCGTGGCTGGGCTGCGACCAGGAGAGAGAACTGAGCTTCCATCCAACTGATCCGAACTGTGGCGCTTGAGGCCGATTCATCAGGAAGCTGGCTAGACGGTCTTTCGTGGATCCAGAAATAACCGTGGCTTCAAGTCTTGAACGTCGTCGACGAGCGAAGTAACATATTCCTAACAAAGCATGGAGATCCCTCTAGGCTTTTATTTTCGATCCGCTCTGGACTCTCGTGTGGATTGTCTAGGAAATGGCACTCGCCAAGGATCTCAAAGTCATGGTTGGAAGTCATTTGATTTCCTTTAGTGGGATTGAATCTTCCGTCAAGCTATTGCATGAATATTGCGATTATCAAGAATCCCGTGTCCACAAGTTCGACAAGACATATAAGAAGGGCATATATTGTATACAGGAGATTACTGGGATCGGCAGAGACTTGTCGACCGGCTGGAAATAATCGAACGTCAGTTGGGAGAGGTCAAAGAACAGAACAACTCACCGGGTCCAGTGTCTCGAGACACAGATTGAAAATTTGAAGGGGTGAAACTCGCGGAACTAAACGACGGACTGAAGAACAGTCGCAACTCATGGCTCCACAGCGAAGGGGATCAACCGCGACAGGGACGATCGGAAGAGCTAGAAGCACCCGAATATCATCTGCAATCCGTGCGGATCATCCCCTCAAATCAGTCCGAACAGTAGACATGGGCGCTACCCGTCAACAGAGTGCGTCGAGAGCAGAACAGCGCAAAACCGCGAAAGGAGCGAAGAACCACCAGGTTTCGAGACCGAAAGAGAGAGATTCGACTGGACTCCGGCATAGCGAGCGCATTGTCAAAATTCGAGAAAATCGGAAGCCCTGAGAAGAAGTAACGATTTATTTCCATATAAGCTGTAGCAAGACCAGCTCCGCAGAAGAATGTCTACGAAGGCCCTGCTTCTTGCAGGACTCTGACTTCTCTCCGTGAGACTTCCCCCCGCCTAGGCATATGCATGCCTCGCTGATTGTCTTAAGCCGCATTCATTTTGTGGTACTCGTCTGAATCGATCGTGTCTAGGTTGATAGAGGTCGGAAGGAGTGGGGCTGAGTGGTAAGATATCGCAAGACTGCGATTGCAAACATGACATGCATAGTCCGTCGTTGTGGGCGCGTTATTATGAGATCCGAGAGTGCCGAGATATGGATCGAATGGCAATCCATATTTGCAGTGATATTGGTTGGTTTAACATTAATTCACCGTTCTAGATATTCAGGCATTTATGGTGGGAATGGCAGCCATGACCGTTTCGTCAACATTTGGGAGCAATCGCTTGGGGCATTGAGATCATCACGAGCGTCGAGGACGAGAGTCGGAGTATAGGTTCTGATCGCCGAGAGAGCTACGAGACGCAGTTGACACATAATTAGGAGATTGGGTAGACCGGATCATGGCTTTGCTTCTTATTCTGCTGCAATATGCAAGCATTTTGCCAAATTCGATCAGGTGAGGTTTGCTGGAATCACTGGAAGTATGAGGTTATGTCTGGTAGACTATTGAGAGAACCCCTAACAAAGCTGACGATATTATTATCCCCACCGTGGATAGCATCACGAAGATTGAACGATAGATCCAATGAAAGCACTGGATTCAGTTCTATATTTGCTTGCGTCGTGCAGCTTCTTAGTGATTCGTCCCTATTGACATTGATCCTCGGATGTTCTCATTGCACGCGTGTCCTGTCATCCGGCCATACCCCCATGAACCCGAATGTAGTCTCCCAAACCCCAACGCTATGCATTTCCCATCCCAGACATGAACCTAAGGAAATACGTCTCGTACGATGTTCTGTCCGTCGTCGGGCCCTTGCCGTCGGCATGCGTCTGCTCTAGCATTCCCCGACATAGTTCCTTGATCAGCTCCGTGACGGTCGCCTCCGAGACCTGCATGGCCGTCAACTCGCCCTCCAGCTGCCGGACGTACAGCAGCCCCGTCTTCCGCAGCAGCTTGATCTGCATCTTCGAGATCTCGATCGCCATGCCGCGGCCAAGAGGATACTTGATCGTGAACCCGTTGGACGTGGGGACCGCCCACGCGAGCGGCGCGAACCGCTGTAGGGCGAACGTGTCGAAGCCGGGGAAGATCGGGCTGGGCTCGGACGTCTGTCCGTTGATTTGAGGCTGGTTGGGCTTGTGCAGGCCGAGATTTTGGAGGAAGCTTTCGGGGAGCGCGACATCGGGGCCGCCCCAGACAGAAATGAAGCGACTGAGCACACCGAGCGACATTCGGGCGCTCTGCATGTCGCTAGCGTCCCCTGCGTACGTGCAAATAGCGGTGATGAGGGTGTCGAAAATGGGTTGGTTGGCTACATTGAGTTAGGCATGGACGTCAAATAGCCTTACCAGGGCATGGGTGGGGAAAACTTACTTTGACTCACAAAGACCGACGCAAGATCGTTGTTGAGGATGCACGAGATGAAGTCCAAGAACTCCCGACGCAATTCCGCAAGCTGGATCTCCTCGTCGGTCCCGGTTGCCGGCTCCCCTAGGCCGGAAAAGATGCGTTGAAGCAGCGGCGTCACAATCGTGTCCAGAATGCCGTAGATCTCGGTTTTGAAGGCAAACACGATCTGTTTCAACGATCGTAGGATCGGGGTCATCTCGTCGTTCGTCGAACTCTGAGATAGCAAGCCTTGGATCCATCGGGGCAGCTGCTGGAGGATGTTGGAGCCCAGCACGCCGATGAGGCGCGAGAAGGTAAAACGCCCTGCCGTTCGGATGGCCATTTTCGGGGCGAGGGCCTCTAGGGCAACGAGGGTAACCTCTGCCGCGGGAACAAATGCTTCTGAAATGATCGAAGGCGGTGCGTTGCCTACCGATGAACCCGGTTGCCAATCAGAGAAGCCACGGGCTAGCGTGCCCAAAGCCATGATATCGTGGTGTAACTGTAGTACGGCCGTCTCATCGCCCCCTTTCGCAGCAGGCAGATTCTTCTCCATATCCCCGAAGATCGGGTTCATGACCGATTGAGCATACAAGATCTTCTTGTCAACCTCCACGGTCGTGGCCGACAGCATGCAGCCAACGGCCTCGAAGAGGTTCAGCTGCGCCTCGAACTTGGCGTCCGAAGATTGATCCTCTTCGGATGACGACATCTCCTCATCGGCGGACGCTTCTGGCAGCTCGGCTTTGATGACAAGCAGGTCGGCGATCGCTTCGATCACGTTGGAGACAATGCTGCCAATGTGCGTCTTGAGCGGCTTCACGAGCTTCAAGAACAGGTACCAGGACCGGGTTCGCACCTTCAGGTGACTGCTATGAAGGAATCGGATGAAGTTCTCCAAAATCGGTGGGATAAGGCCGGGATTGATCTCCAAGGCCTGGCTGTATCGGTTGCAGATTTCCATATACTGCAACTGCACAGCAGGATGCCCATGCGTTCCGATGCCTATGATAATATTAGCATGACTGCAGAACAGCCTCCATTAGCTACTCACCTAGCTCGATCATCTTCGACAGCAACCCAATTGCTTGAGTCTCCGATTGTGTAGGCGCCCCGCCTGGTTTGTGTTTTGAGAACATCCCGCTTCCTTTTGATGGCACAACCTCCAATACGAGGAACAGCTCCTGCAAGGCTAGATCCAACTCTCTCCAATCGATACCCGATTGGTGGACCTGGAATTTCTGAAAGCTCTCGGTCACGATCCGAGCAATCGTCTCCATAACCAAGGGTTCGTTGATCGCAGCCACGGTCTGCTGCAAAACAAAGAGTCTTCTTCTGAGGTCTTGGAATTCGGCTTCGTCCGTCTCCTCCCCTTCCTCGCCCCAAGAAGCCGTTTCGTCGTACTTCATCTTTGCGATGATGGCGTCCAGAATCGATGGCAGCATCCGCTGATACTGATCGGGTAAGGTATCCTTTCGTTTGCGGAAGAAGGTCAGGAGGTCGGTAAGGGAGGGGATGACGGTCGAGCACACTTCGTCGAACTCGTCCGAGAAGAACCGGAGCAGGAAAGGGACGAAGGTCGAGAGGAGGAGGTCGGCTTGTTGATGGACTTCGGGGGGGCATTGGGTGTCGAGAACCTTGACGATGTCGAAAACGACATTGTTGACGAGGCGAGCGACCATCTCAGCCAGATCCGTATCGTACTGCGAGGTGAAGCGGAGCTGCGATAATGGTTGGCTGGCAATGAGCTGGTCCACGACATTGCTGAGGTTGAGGTAGACCATCAACTGGATTTTCTCGGCGGGTTTCATTTTCTTCGCAACCGTCTCGCTGAACGCTTCGATGGCAACGTCTCGTAATTTCGCCCTCCCCTCGTCCGATTCTCGTGATATGACCTGCTGACCCGCGATGTCGAAGAGCGCCGAAATCAAGGTCTGGTTGACGATGAGGGATATATCCATCCAGCTCACCCATCGGCTGATGGTCCGAATGCACATCTCGACGATAGTTTGGTCTATCCGGCTCCATTTCGAGAGAATATCTTGCCATGACGTCGCGATCGCCTGAGCATCCCGTTCCCTGATTAAATCCTTCAAGTCATTGTTCCGCCTTTGCTCCTCCCCACTCCGCGGCGCCAGCACATCAGCAATCTCGTCATGTATCGATCCCAGTAGCCTCAAATACATGATCGTGCCAATCGGGTTGCTTTCCGCGATGTTGGGAGGCTCTCCCTCTGCGAGGCTGCGGAAGTCTGCCAGACATGACGTCCAAGATGTCGGATATAATGAAGCAAACAACGCCGTCAGAGCCTGCGTGAGTTTGTTCTGGATATGCGGTGTCTCGACCTTGTCTGCCGTCGGAGGACCGCCATATGTCCGTTTCGTATATTGCATCAACTCGGAGCGGATGTACTCGAGGGTCTGCTTATCGACCTGGGGCGATTGGATGGCATTGTTGATGACTTCCAAGCAGAAGTGCCGCACAATCTCCTCCGCCTTAGGCGATCGAACAAAGAGAGTGAGGCAGTACTGTCCTGCCGAAGGGTCGGAGCGGATTTGGTTGAGGAAGTTAATGGCCTGGGTCTTGAGATTTGGATCCGCGGCTGGGTTCCAGGCAATCTGAACGGCGTTTTCTATCTGGAAGGTGATGTTGGTGAGCAACATAGGACTTGAAAGTTGGACAAGGAGCATCTAGTTACCTGGCCGTCCATATCCACCCAGGCCGCCCACCGGTCCTATACGTATAAGGATGAAGGTCGTAAGAATGTCAGGTGGTTGTTATCTGACGCTTGACATCGGTACCCGGCAGGTTATGGGGAATGGAGCGGATTTAGCAGGTGTACGCCTCGGGAGATAATGAAGGTCGTCGACTAAACAAATTGGACTGGACAAATGGTCGCAACAATGATATTCATTCCAGCCAAAAAGAATTGGTGAGCTGGCAGGGAACGGCGTGACCGGGGCTTTGCCGTTAGTACAGACAACCAATAATAAATGAGGCCTTTCGATGATCGATGAGGTCTAGACAGGCGAGTCTAGTGGTGGCTTTCGAGAAAGGACGGTGACACATAAAATGTAGAAGATCACCTTGGCAGTAACTTCGTTGAATTGATATTGATGATCGATAGCCCAGCAATGCGAACTGTGAGCTCGTTAAGTTTAGTCCCCAAATTTTCCCGAGCTTCAGCAAAATGGCCAATCTCGCCCAATCTCGAGCTCCACTATCCAAACTGCGGATATCGATCCTTCCCCGTCATAATGCGATGCAGCTTGCCGTGAGTCTCTACATATATGTTCAATAATGCCCTGGGTGTATTCCCTGGAAATGTTCTGTATCCTTGGATTATTTTGGTTTAAGTTATGCATAGGGCGTGGTTTACAAGGCTCCGCTCACTCATTCACTCACTGTATCCGTAGGTGATACGACAGTAGACACACCAGAATGAGGACCTTATCCTGGACCCAAATCCTTCTCCAAGTGGTCCAAACAAGAATATTTTCCTATAGGTATTCCTAAAGCCTCTGCTTTGATGCTCTAAGCTCGTCTTTAGAATTAATCCAGGGGTGTGTCGAAGGATTTCTATACAATTGTAGTGATATTAACCAAGATCCCTTCTTTGGAGGGCTTGGTAGACCATCTAGTCCAGATACTTACAGGATATGTTTCGAGGACAGGAACTTCGCAGCATAACTGACATGGTTATCGGCAAAGCTCGAAATGAAATAGTAGCTGTGGTCATAATCTGGCTGCATGCGGAGGGTGATATCCGTATCGTTGCCCGCCTCCTTGGCCGCCGCAATGAAGTTCTCTGGAAGCAACTGTCCCTGCTTGTAGAAGTTGTCGCCAGTTCCCTAAGGTTGATAAGCAGGTGCGAAAGTCATCATATCTAGCTTACTCACCACATCGATCAGCAGACTCAGCGGACCTTTCCACTTCTTGACCAGCTCGGTCGCATCGTGCTCTTGCCATTTCGACTGATCTTCGCCGAAGTAGCCGTTGAATGCCTTCTGGCCCCAGGGGCAGTTGATTGGATTGGCAATTGGCGCGAATGCGGAGCATGACTTGTACATCCCAGGGTTTCGGAGGAACTGGCAGAGATATTAGCGAAATACTGAAGACTTTAGTTGTAGAGAGTCAAACCAGTGTCAAGGCGCCATGCCCGCCCATTGAGTGACCTGTGATACTGACTTTTGACGAGTCCAGCTCTGGGAACGAACTGAACAGCGCCTTGGGGAGCTCATCGGCAATGTAGGAGTACATATTGTAGCCCTTGGTCCATGGCTCTTTTGTGGCGTCGACGTAAAAGCCTGCACCACTACCAAAGTCATATGCATCATCTTCCCCTTCGATTTTCAAGCCCCCTAGATAATATCAACCAGCCATCCGACGTCTGAGAATAAAGTCTTGCGTAAACATACGTGGACTGGTGTCCGGATAGACGATTGCGATGCCGTGCTCACTTGCGGGCTTTTGGAAGAATCCCTTTTCGGCGCAATTGTCTCCCGTGCAGGTCAGGCCGGATAGATAGAATAGGACCGGGACTTTCCCCGACTGGGCCTGTGGGGGAAGGTAGAGGTTCAAATTCATATCGCAGTTCGTGCTAGAAGCCTTGTGGGTGAGCTTCAGGAGCTTACCGCCGCACGAGGCGATGGTCGCGTTCGTGGTGAAGGCCATTTTGGCAGGCAATGGTCCTAATCTCAAGTAGATCGAAGGAAAGGAAGAAAGTCAAATTGAATATAAATCACTGTGCAGATTTGATCTATATAAATCTCGCATGAGATGTAGTTCGCCTGCAAAACTGACGTAGCGCGGGGTGGCAGGGTTGATGGGCTTTTCCCTTTTAGGTCCGAATGTCCCCGTCTGTATCAATATTATCGAACCCCTGGGTGAGGAAATATAAAGGTCTGGTTCTTTGCGAATAAGATAGTAATGCATTTCGTATAAAGTGTGTGCGAAGTCTTTGTATCTTAATCGCGCAGGTGCTGTGCTATCTCGATTCTGAGCGCAGATGTCGATATCGCTTGTTCCCAGGAGACTACCATCACCTCGCGATGTTTGCATTTGGGAATAGAAAACCCGCTGACTACCCAATGTCCAAATGCTTGATGATTCCGATTACCACAAACGCCTCATACTGCCTGGATCCGTGCCTAACCATTCCAGCTCGTGCCTCGCCATGTCCCTAATCGCTCACAGCAGCTCTTCGCAGGTCCAATCTTCGTAGCTGTGACGGTAAGGTTAGCATTAGAAATAGGCAGTAGAGAAAGTAGAGAGACATACCAGCCATCCGGGAGATATCTCCGCACAACCAACGGAATCTTCTTCTCGCGCAGCTCCTTGATCGCAATCTGAAGCGGATCCGTCTCCCCCTCCAAGTCCACCAGAACCGGCGCATTCATACTAATCGCCAGGAACACATTAGAAAACCCTCCCCCCTCGCTCAAGCTAAACCTTGGTTGCGTCTCACCTGATCTGCAGCGCCCTCGTCCCCAAGATCCTCGCCCTCTCGTACTTCGTCATATACGGCGTCGTCATCCGCTTATCCTTATCGACCTTCTTATCCTTCTGCGCGGCGACCGTGTTCGTCGGCGTGGGCTTGTTGACCGCCTTGCCGTTTTCGCTGTGCACGATGTTGTTCGGGTCGGGTTCGCCCTCCGCCCGCCGCTCTTCCGGGTCGACGATGTCCTGGCCCGCCGCGGGCGATTCGTAGTCCTCGGGTGTGAATGATTCGGGGGCTTCGTCGTACTCGTCGCCAGCGGGGCCCTCACTATTGGATTGAGTCAGTAGAATTGGAGGAAGCGGGAGGCAGGAGATCGTACTCGAGTATCATATCATGGTCGTCGTCGCCGGCGTCTGACATGTTGGCGGCGTGTAAAGTCACTTGAATCGGCTTTAGGAAAAGTAAAGAAAGCGGCCACGGGTCAAGGTGAAGTGGTAAAATGAGATGGAAGCACAGATATTAGTAGTTAATGTGACCGTAGCAGAATAGAACTGGTGAAGTCTGTCTCAGCACGTCTGTTCGCCAAGAAAAAATGTTGGAATGGGTCCCGTCGTCAGGGTCCGCCACACTTTTATTCCCCCTCCCAAGGGCAATAATATATTCTACAACAACAATTGTACACCAAGTTCAGAACACGGTATTCTCCTTTAAATTGTGCTATGAGTTAGAGAAGGAGTCGGAATTCGGAGATCCCTCTTATACCGAGGACCTCAAAATGCTTGCCCAACCGTCCCTCAAGCGACATGCATTTGATTTCCAGGACGCAAGTCCAAGTAAAAGGACACGCAGAGGTAAGATCGTCTCCCATGGTATCCATCGATTTACTCACACAATTTCTAGCCTCCGACGAGCTCCCAGACATAGATGAGGACATCATCTCTCCAGAGCATCTCATATCTGAAACAGAATGCACCCCTCGCACCACCCGCTCCTCCTCCACCGCCTCCCGTCCCAAGATCTACGACTGCCCCTACGACGCCTGCGGCAAGTCCTTCAACCGCCCCTGCCGCCTCTCCGACCACATCCGCACGCATACCAATGAACGCACCCACGCATGCCCGTACCCCGACTGCGCGAAGACCTTCTTCCGCGACACCCACATGAACCGGCACATCAAGTCGGCGCACAAGCAAGAGCACAACTACGGGTGCACGTGGGCGGGGTGCGGCAAGCGGTTCAACACGGGGACGCGGCTCCGACGACATATGAAAACGCATGAGGACGTCCAGTTCCAGTGCACGGAGTACCCGCCTTGCGGCGAGATGTTCAGGAAGCATTCGACCCTCGCGGCGCATGTCTCGGAGGTGCACCTGGGCCGGAAACCGTATCCGTGTCCATACACCGACGATAGCACCGGCGAGGCATGTCCCCGGGGCTACGACAGCGCTGCGAAGTTGAAGAGCCACATTGAGCAAAACCACGAGAGCAGCAAATCCTACTGGTGTCCCACCTGTACCCAACACGCCTCGTCCCAGCTCTCCGATCAGCTCTCCGACTCCCCCCAACAACCCCCCCATCTTGCTCCATTCCCCACATACCGTGCCCTCCAGACTCACATCCGCGACGCACACCCGCCCCAATGCCCACACTGCTCGACGCCCATCCACCGCGCCGCGGCGCTACGCGCGCACATCGAGCTCCACCACCCCGACGCCCCGGAGCGGCCGGACCCCGCGGACTGCAAATACGCGTGCGACATGGACGGGTGCGGGCGGGCGTTCACGCGGCAGGGGATCCTGGCGGAGCATAAGCGGCTACATCATCGGAAGGCAGGGCGGAAGGGGGATGCGGAGGTGTATGTGGCGGCGAGGAAGGGGAAGAGGTCGGATACGGTGATGCGGTTGACGGGGGCGGGGTATGAGGAGAGTGGGCGGGAGGTGGGGTGTCCGGTTGGGGGATGCGGGTGGCGGTTTTTCAAGGGGAGGGCACTGAAGGGGCATTTGGAGGGGTTGCATGGGATGAGTGGGCGGGAGGTGGCGGAGATGGTGTTGGAGCAGGAGGCGGTGGTGGGGGGGCAGTTTTGGGTGGGGGCGAGGGGGATGGGGTTGGGAGTTGTGGATGAGGAGGAGGACGAGGATAATCGGTGGTTGGATCGGGAGATGGGAATTGAGGAGGGGATGGAGGGGATGGAGTTGAAGAGGGCGGAACCGGTAGGTGAGGACATGATTGATCCTATGATCTTAGGGTGAGGGATCAGATGTTGTTCACGGTGATGGCGTTGCGTCACGAGGTCCTGTGTTTAGCGGAGCGTTGATATATTGATATATGTGTTGAAGGATCATCCCAAATCACCTCTTTGCGAAGCGGTGCTACCATCTGGGAGAGGATATATATAGGTCTTCAGTACTATATGTGTTTCAAACTAAGTAGATAGAAACTTGCTCACCAGGGCTTCTACAGAGCCGCAATATCACGCAACATACCACTCCACCAATGTGACCCATCCTCCGAACGTACCTATCTTTCGAATTTGCTATACTATATCACTGCAATAACTACATGTGATATTCTGACTTGCCTCCATCATGTCAACCCTGAGCGCATCTCCAATATAAGCAGCAGTAGTGTCAGCAAAATAGACACTAAACGTTGTCAGGTCATCTCGGGCGTCATTTGATAGTCGGTCCGGAACCGGAACCGAGCACCTATATCGAAGCCCTAACAGCTGTGATCGCCGGTGCAACATATATTGCTGCTCAGGGTTGAGGGGTTGGCAGTCACTATGTGGTATGGATGCCTTTAGGTACGTGGTGTTGTTGGCTGGCTGAGCGCAGGGAAGTCATCCTAGAGGAGAAGAAGAGTCGAGCCGACTTGTTTCAGTTGGTGGAGAGGAATGGTGGTAGAGCTGCTCTTTCGGAAATTCTAGGTTTGATCAGCACAAAGGATTGAGTGATGAGAGGTATCTTGGCATACGGCGTGCGGATCTCTTCGAGAACCGACTGGAAACGAGACGTTCTTAACTTTTCCCCGGGCGTTGATTGTCCTGGTCGAGATATATCACTGTCCATTTCCTCATCGTAGCACCTCAGTGCAATCGGCCTCACCCTCCTCCTAACATGTCGCCGTGATTCTCTTCTAGTCATCATCGACCATCTACTCCCTTCATAGTTCATATCCCCCAAACCCACTAGCCGTCTTCTCTTCTCGTTTCCGATCATCATCTCACCCGTCCATTCAGCACAAAACCCCCAATCTGTCAATCATGCCGATCATTCATGTGCAACCACCCCATCGTTCTAGAAGATTACGAAATCGGGGTGGCTGGGACCGCATGTGGGTTATCATCCCGTGCTATCGACAGGGTTCGAGGGCTGCCCCGGTGGGGTGATCGGCGCCGGTTATTGGGATGGAATATATATCCTGGTACGAATATGTAACTCAGGTGAGGGCCCCGGGATGGTTGCCAGCTTCAAATCAGTTCTGGCGACTCTTTGTTGGGGGCGGGCAGGGTATTCGACATCGGCAGGGATCATGGCGAGGAAAGGACAGGCGATGAGGCGAGGTATGGCACGCCGTCTTGGTTGACGCACATAACATCATACTGTTGGGGATTCCTGGTTCCTGATGGCGGAATAGGACGGCATCGTCTTGGCTGGCAATGAGTGGGCGCAGAATCCTGCCAGACTGGTGGCTATGGGACTCTTGGTATACTGGAATTGGAGGTGCAACTAGGCGACGCATAGAGGTATTTGACATGGGATATAGGTAGGCAATAGTTGGATAGACGGACGAAATGATGCGCATGAATAAAAAGTGGTATTAGGCGATGTCTGTATAGCCGGGAATGAGTTGACGGATGACGAGATCAGCGCAGCTTGCTAGCGCCTAACATACCTAGTCTATCAACGTCTGGGCGATGATATGCCTCTTCTGCTATGGATGCATCATGCATGGAAGACTAATCGAATTGAAGACCTGTGCGAGATCGCTGCCCTACCGGAAAGTCTGTGATGCCAACGATTGACAGAGTGTAGATTGGGTTAAGCATAAATATGCGGTGATCGGTGAACAATGGGACGCCATGTCGAGAAACGGGCGAGCGACACAAGACTGGCGTACAAGATGTACATTGTACCGTGGTAGTTCTGTGCTGCTGGTTTGGGGGTCCCTGTCGTTATAATCATCGTCTCCAATGATCATTCTGGTAGGTGGTATTCTGCTATTGCGTCTCCTGCACGATTTCTCAACTTGTAAACGCTGAGTACTCCCAGTGCGAACCAACCTTCAAACCATTCGCAAGGACTTACCTACCTACCTGCTTACCAAGTTACCTTGGAGGTGATGGGAACACATGCATGCGTCTCGTAAAGCCACCGTGACACAACCGGCTGGAATATCTGTCCATGTCCACGTTCCCCTGTGGGAGGTTGTGACAGAGCGCGGTTTGATCAAGCAGCTCATTTCGGGAGTTGGGTCGTCGTGCATTTCGGGTGGTTCAAGGAAGTACTTGGATATGTAGGTACACTGGAAGTACGCCCGGTCTGTTCATGCATCACGAGACATCCAGAGTTGAGGCCCGAGATGGTAGTTTGCTGGTGGTGGAAGGGTGCGCACTTGGGAGATTTCCAGGGGGGGGTCATGGCGGGAATGCGGAATATCGTCCGCGCTGGTGAGGTAGATCGTTTAGTTGAATAATAAACGAACATGAACTAAGATGCATCGTAACGAATATGGGACTGATTTGAAGTGTCGTTTTCTTGGGTAGTCGACCCACGGTTGGCAACCGGTAGGGCTGGAGAGTGATACAGGGCAGATAAAGCGAGACAAATATATTCTGCTCAAAGAGTGGTATGTAATTTGAAAATGTTGAGCCTTAAAATAATAATAAGTTAGCAGGTTCCCATCCTAATTAATTACCGTACGCCACCTTGCTGATGGCTTGATGGGGCAAATTGAACCTAAAGAGACTCCTGGATTCCTGCAGTGTGGCCTACATCAGCAAACATCCCGCTTCGTTTGCGCAGCCACCGAAGTGCTATTCCGATTCACGATGCCACTACCGACGAAGTGAGGACGGACGTGGCACTCACATGCTTCCCGTCGCATTGATAGGATGAACAGGCGAAAACAAAAGCAATTAAACCCCCTCTACGGAGTAAACCAACGCCAAAAAACGAGGCTGAATCGTGGTACTAACTCTTAACGATCTTAGCGGAAGCATGTTTCGAACGGGTGCAAGCCACCACCAGGGGTACGAATGTACGATTGATGAACCGGCCGGCGATTGGTCGGATTGGACGAGCGCCCGATGCATAGTCCGTGAGTCAACGGGGTTTAGCGGCACCAGCGGCAGCATAGCCCTGCAAAGTGCAAAGGGACAAAACAAAAGATCGCCGGCGTTGCTTGGAAAGAGCTTGGAAGATGGGGGAGGCGGGCTTCCAGAAGGTTTCCACCCCCAGTCGCGTGCCAACAACTGCATGGAAAGCATGTCAATTGTTCCCTTGCCAAGTGCCGCTGGTCGAATCAACGGGTCGAGACTTGATCCCCGCCTTCGTATGATCGATAGAAGGCCAGAGAGTCTCATCCATTCTGGAGTCCTTCCAATCATCGAAATCTCTATCGAATCTTTCGAATCCTCGCTCCGTTGCTCCGTGGTTCTCGATTGGCTCGAGTTGTCTTTTCCGCGTTCCGCTCCGCTGGACTGGTGTAGGAGCGAGTCCATCATCTGCTTGTCCTTCTGTGCTGCATTTTGAAAGGCGACGCACCTTACTATTGTGGATCGTTGCTGGACGGTGGTGGTGGCTGCTTTGTACCCGCCAGATCTCGAGTCCTTCGAAAAGCATATCGCATCCATCCTCACATTCATTCTGTCCCATCTCCTCTCATCTCATCTTGACTCGAGCTTGGCTCTTCTCTTACCATTGTTGCTTCAATCCGAGTCGATTCCATCCAAACCTCTGATCCATCGCCCGAGACATTGAATGGTCGGTTTGACACCTTGGATCGGTTCCTGCATCTGCATCGTGGAACACCCCAGCCTTCGACTCCCGTGATAGTCAATGGTCTAGTTCGACGCATTGGCACATCAATAGTGAGACGATCTGTCTTCTGTCTTCCGTGGTATTTTCTGTATGTACAAGTTTTATATCTTATGCTCCGCACTCGCACTGTTGCACTCTGCTGTTCCCCTAGACCCTAATGGAGGTCTGGCTCTTTCTTTAGAGTTTAGAGTTTAGACACCTTCCCACTTGGGCGTCCCTCGTCCCCAACTGATCCCATCCTCCCACCGTTTCTCCAATCCGCGAATTCCGATCACTTCCTCCCACACTTCTTCAACTCGACCGATTCCGCCGTGGAGTCTTTGCTTCGGCAATTGGAACTGGCCTTAGACACTTTGTCTCTTCGCTTCTACATCGAGTCGTCTTCTCGTTGCGGTCCGCTTACACCCACTTCTCCCGCACTGACACCTGGCCCTCTCCGCGTTGCTGACGCCACCAAGAGAGCCAGACTTCCGGACTACCAAGCCCATCGCCAACCTACCTGCACCCTTTGTTTCACCTTCATGCCACTCTTTTCCTCTGTTCCTCGGGTCTTACTGTCTTACGCCTCATCCTCCAAACCTAACCCGATCGCCAGCAAATTCGCGCTCGATAACCCTTCCCCATTGCCTCCCGTTGCTGGCTCGAGTCTACTTATCACCGGCGCTCCACCTTTGATCTTCGCATAAACCATTGAACCTTCGGAGCTCACGTCACGGACCTCGAATCCTTCCGCGTTCGGCACCGCAACCGCTCTTGACAAATACGACCTTCCTGCCCGGTGTCTGACAACACCGGGACTCGACAATTCGCGGCTGATCACTCGGAACATCGCTCAACAGCGTGTGCTCAGATTCAATCCCGATTATCACCCTCGAATATCGGGTCGAGAACGCCAATTGCCACTAACGTTCGGTGAGACGCATATTTTCACGCTGTGGACGCAACTTCCCGAAACGAACCAGTCGAGATCGCGCGTTCCATTTCTGATATCGGTTTCCTCCAGCGGTCACTCCCTGCTCCACCGCGACTCGCTAGACTCTCCCCGCGACTTCTACAATTCCGATCGATGTCTCTGTCTTCGTAAATCGATCGTCGCATTGCATCCGCCACTATCCGCCTCATTCAACTCAATGCGACAGCCTGCGTGGCCTCCCTCTTCCGTGTGCGACATCATATCCGCCTCGACCTCGCCGTGGTAAACGTCTGGTGCAGAACCGGGCGCACGTTGTTTCCACACGGCCATGGAGCATGGGGCCTGTAACGTGATATACCTCGACCGGCGGGCGCAAGAGGGTCGCGTTGGCCGCGATGACTTCAAATCGATGCAGAGCCCGCCCAAGAGGAGGAGTTCAGGGAGCGATTCGCTGGGGTACTTCAAACTGGCCCCAGCGACATCGGCGGAAGTAGTATCGAACCTCGAGAATATCTTGTCGACATTTCATGAAGGTAAGTGTTAAGTTGTGGGGTTCTGCGCAAGAGTGAGACATGTCTGGGATGTGGAATTTCTGACTCGTCGCATAGTTCATGTTTTCCGCTCCGGCGCCTCGTGTCTTGCGAAAGTCGCCCAACTCGACGATAACAAGGACAAGAAACTCCCGACTCTTGTTCTTATTGACATACCGTATGACGAAGAGCAACGACTTAAAAGACTCTCAAGGGAGCCACGGATGTTGTCTCCCACGGCCGTGCGAAGAACCACGAACGAGTCGGTCGAGGGCGACGAATTGTACGGCATCCACCTCTTAACACACATCTCGACCGAGATACACTCGCAGAATCTCTCCAGGCTCGTCGTACCAGTGGTTGTGCTCAGCGGCTTCGAGCGCGACTGGGGATCGACGAATCTCGCGACCTCTTCTGCTCAAGGATCGTATGTTCTCAGCGACAACGCGCGGTTGATGCGATATCTCGATGCCGGTGCAGTCGATGTGGTAACGAGTCCACTCTCCAAGGACCACATCCAGAGTCTGGCGGTGCATGCATATCGGACCTATAAGGAATTTATTAGAGATGAGCAAGGGTTCCTAGCAAAACGACGGGCGAGGAAACGATCGTGGGTCGGCGTCAGTGAGGACAAACCCTACTCGTATCTCCGGGAAGCAATGGTGTCAAACTTGATGAGTGGCATCTGCAACCCCGAGGAGGCTGCGGATTCGATTGACCCAAGGTAAGTGTCCAGGGCGTGAACCTAGTGCAATTAACTAACACTACTTAAAGCGACATCCTAGTCAAACCAGATCGCAGAACGAAAGTGGAGGCTGCTGTTGGCTCCTGGGCATTTTCAGCGCACGAATTCACGGACGATGAGTTGCTTTACGGCGCACTGGTGATGCTGGAACATGCATTGCAAATGGAAGAGCTTGCGAAATGGCGACTGCCGAAAGGTGACCTCGACTACCCGCTGTTCTCCATTCCTCAACTAACCTTCATTTCTAGACGAATTAGTCGTCTTTCTATTAGCTAGCCGGATGGCGTACAACGACTTTGTATTCTACCACAACTTCCGTCACGTCGCCGACGTGCTCCAAGCCGTCTTCTACTTCCTCCTTCAAATCGGTACTTTGCCTCCATATCCTTACAATACTCGCCGATCCTCTGGCCCACCATCCGCCATTGCTTCCCTTCTCAAACCTTTCGATGCGCTCACCCTTCTCATCTCCGCGATCGGCCACGACGTCGGTCATCCGGGAGTCAACAACGCCTTCCTCGTCGCATTGAACGCCCCGCTCGCGCAATTATACAACGATCGGTCTGTGCTCGAGTCTTTCCACTGCGCGGCATACTCGCAGATCCTGCGGCGGTATTGGCCGGACGCGTTCTCGGATATCGACATGCGGAAGCGCATGATCAGCGCCATCTTGGCTACCGACATGGGATTGCATTTCAAATACATGGCCGATCTCGGGAATCTGCAGGAGAAGCTGGATCATAACGAGAGCACGCTCGATGGGTGGAATTTGAAGATCCTTGAGGAATATCGCGACCTAGCGTGTGGGCTGTTGATCAAATGCGCTGACATTAGCAATGTGGTAAGTCGACCGTGCGGATGCTTGACCATCCTCTAGAATAGAGACCAACGTTTATCTACAGGCGCGAAAATTCGACACTGCTAGGCAATGGGCTGAAATACTCACGGACGAGTTCTTTAACCAGGGCGAAATGGAGAAGGAACTCGAGATGCCCACGACTCTCTTCGCTCCCCCGGAACGCGACAACTTGACCAAACTCGCCAAGTCGCAAATCGGATTCATCAACATCTTTGCTCGTCCTCTCTTTGAACAGGTTTCCCATGTTCTACCGGGAATGGCATTCAGCGTCGAGGAGCTCATCACCAACAAGCAAATCTGGGAACACAAGATTGCGGTAGAGAAGGAGCTGCAAGCAAAGCAAGGACCGGCACGAGAAATGAAGCTATTAGCGCCTGGCGCCTTGCATGAAGATCATGCCCCGAGCCCCATGACGCGAAGCCGAGAGAACTTGGCGGATGTTGCACAGGTCGATGAAGAGATATCGGATCCGATGGAGACTGGCGCTCCTTCTCCTGGTGAGAATGGCGGTACTCCGCTTGCACACTCCTCAAGGGCCCAATCCATACCACTCTCACCACTCTCTACCGAACCTCCATCCACCACATCCGTCATCTCCTCTGACCAGGCACCTACATCATCCACAAGTACTGATCATACCACCCTGCAAAACTTCATCGTCGAACCTAACCACCTCCCTGAAAGAATCATCCAATCCGAGATCATAGACCGTCCTTCCAACCCATCACATACCTTTACCCCCCCAACAAAGAAGAAGGAAAGGGGAACGCTATTAAACAACTCTGCAGTCCCTAACGAGTCACAGGACAGTGAAAAGGAAACCTCGTCCCGTCCTCGCTTCTTCCGCTCTCGCAGTAAGGATAACTCTCGGAAAATCAAGGGCAATCCCACACTCCGTAGCAAGTCCGCCGACCGCAAATCGCTCCCGTATCCCGCCACCACCATCCACCGCCAGCACCCATCGCACGGGTCTTCGACCTCCCGCCCTTCAGATTCATTCACCGACGCCACCTCTAGCCCTCGCCACTTCCCTAGCCACCCGAACCTCCGCTCCAACGGTGACTCCCACTCCGCTTCCCAACCCGAGTCATACCCACCCCTCCCAAGCGCCCCGAACGCGTACACGAGCGCCGTTAATGGCAACACCGCCCTCACGAACGGTGTCCCTGTCTCCAGCAACACCGGCCCCGGCGCCGATGCAAGCACGCATCGCACCGGCAGCCCGTTTACCGACAGCACGCGGCCGACATCCCGAGAATGGAGCGAGTCGGCCGCGCTGACGGACGAAGTGGACGAGGTGCCACCGTTCAACGCTGATGACGTGAAGCCGTACAGCGGTACCTTTGGTGGACGGGACGGGAACGCTGGTGGTGGGCAGGATGGAACGAATGGCGCAGATTATCACACGGTGCCGATGGCTGGTGGGACCGTGGAGAACGGTGATTGGAAAGGTGGGGAGGGGCTGGGGAAGAAGGGGAGTCGGTTTCAGTTGAAGAAATATTGGAAGCGGAAGTGGAAGGATGCGGTAGGGATGCAGGGGCAGGGCCAGGGGCCAGTGAGGGAGGGGGTGCAGGTTCGTGGTGGAGGCGGGGATGTGAAGGGGTGAAGAAGCAGCGAGGAGACGACGAATTCTAACAACCCTCCTCTGTTCGAGCCGATCGAACTACCACGAGAACCACTAGCCGCATGACAATGGCTCGGAAGCGCGCTGCTCACCTGCCATCTCCAGTCATATATTTTACCACGACTATTATCCGGCGGACGAGCATCACGACGCGAATCGAACGGTCCCGCCGATCCATCGATTCTTGTGTATATACCTCTCCCCTCCTCGGATGACACATGCGGATTAGCTACCGGGTCGTTTATCCGCGCATCTTGCTCTGGTGGAATTCCCACAGCCTTAATTGAATAATGCATGTGGCTTGCGTTTCCGCTTGGCGCTGTATGATGACGGACGGCTAGGAATCGCAAAGCAGGTACCAACGGAAGTTCGAAAGCCATTCATCGCGGTTCAGAGTCAATTCCGCGTCTTCTCCCCCGGATCTTCTCCACACAGTCGGATGAGCGCTAGATATCCGCGATCGGCGTTTCGATATGTATCTCTCGAGCGGAAGTCATCGATGGGAGAACGGAAAAGCTGGGAATGGGAGACGGAGTGTTCAGCGGTTGACGCATGAGTGTATCAAAAGGGAGGAAAAGGGGAGGGAGGGGTACTTCGGATAGATGTTATGATGGGTTGGGGACGTGTAGATCATGGGTATTGTATACGTAGGAATGAAAGCATAGCTATGATTCCGAAATTGCCTTGTGGTGTTGTGGTGTATGATGTTGATGTAGCGTTCGTTGAGATCCTGTAGTGCTGGTTCACACACTGTTCGGAGGAAGTGATGTTATGAGAGTTGGAGAGGTGAGTGATGTCTAGGGAAGCTTGGGGGTGGTAGATATAGCAGTGTCACAGTGCTGTCTATGATAAACAAAGGGAGGGTGAATTCCCACTTCACTTCATATACCAAAATAACTCAATCCAATTAAAGCAGGAAATGGCAGAGTGTCTTAGTGGTAGCCCCCCTCAGTCATCATTTAAGATGGCTCGGCTTCCACTTCTCGACGTGGCACACGGATGCTGTCAAGTACTAGCTGGAAAGGTGCCTCTGGAGCTTGAAGAAGATCCACCCGTTGCCGCAACGGATGGGGACTCGTTGAAGTGCTCGGATTAGAGGTACTCCCTAGGGCTCCCGGAGCTTATAGATTTGCTCTTTTGTTCTATGTTTTTGAAACGTAGAGGGAACTGCTTTTTGTGGGATGGAGCGGTGATGGGGTCATGGAGGGTGATGCTTCTTGAGAGGGGAGTATAGAGTGGACAGGAGGTACTTGTGAGGTACTTGTGAAAAGGTAATGGGGTGGATTTCAGGAGGGTTCGAGTCTGGGTAGGGGCATTTCTTTTTGTATTGATTCATAGCATAAATATACTTCAATCTTATGCTTGCATGAACTAATCTGATAATATTCCTGTATTAGTATTTCATTTTAAAATGTTATTAATATCGAGATGGGCAATAATAGTCTAGTCAGTCTGATCAGTCTCTCTCCGAAAATGAATATATTGCTGCCTGAGGCATTAATTTTTCAGGATTTCCATGTCTGTTCAACATCAACTGCAGTGCTTGATTCCATATGGATATACGAAGCATTCTACAATTGGTTGCATTGATACCAGATTCGAATGTCACTCTTTTACCGTAGCCTCCAGCACGCGTATATCTCTAAGCCAGGGATTGTACGACCACGACGAATCCGCACTCTCCTCACTCTAGCAGTTGAGAGCTCCTGCGACGACTCCGCCGTCGCTATCCTCGAAACCCACAATGTCAAATCCTCACTCATAGCCTCTCAATCCCCCTCCGCCTCATCTCCTCCGACCGCCCACCTCCACTTCAACCATCGCATCTCCGCCACCACCGCCAACCTCCGCGGCATCCACCCCGTCGCCGCCGCCATCTCTCACCAGCGCTCGCTCGCCTCTCTGCTACGATCCGCGCTTCCCTCCCTCCCCGATGCGCGTGATGACGTCGATCCTTCGAAGACGGTATTTATAGATGTGGAGGGGAAGCTCAAGCAGAAATGCAAACCGGACTTCATCGCTGTCACCTCTGGGCCGGGGATGATATCGTCTCTGACGACCGGGATTGAGAATGCGAAGGGGTTGGCAGTCGCTTGGGGATTGCCGATTGTGGGGGTGCATCATATGCAGGCGCATGCGTTGACGCCGCAGTTGGTGCACGCCTTGGAGAGTGGGCGGGCGGGGAAGCAGGTAGAGGAAGAGCATGTCGCAGCGGGCGTGAGAGCAGCATCGCGGTCACTTCAACCCGCATTCCCATTCCTTTCGCTGCTCGTGTCTGGTGGGCATACAATACTCGTTGACTCGAAGAACGTCACGCAGCATCGCGTCCTTGCAAAAACAGCAGATAATGCTGTTGGAGACGCGCTAGATAAGATGGCGAGGATGATCCTCCCGGAGGAGATCATGGCTAGTGAGAAACAGCTATCCAACTACGGGGCGATGCTAGAGGAGTTTGTATTTCCTGGAAGCAACCCTCTCCCGAGCGGTCAGGCTGGCGAAGATCGTTCTTATGACTACGGCTATGCTCCCTCATCCGCGGCCCGACGAGTTTCACAATATGGCTGGGCTCTGCCCATACCATTAGCAGCTAAACCTAAGAGCGAACAATTCGCGTTTTCGTTTGCCGGCTTGATTAGCGCGATGGAACGGAATGTCGACCCGGAGACGCGGCTGGTTTGGAATGATCAGCGGCAGAAAAATGACCGTGTTCCGCGAACCGAATCGCCGAGCGAGGACGAGAGACGGGAACTGGGAAAGCTGGCCATGACAGTGACCTTTGACCATCTTGCAAGGACGGTCATCATGGGATTGGAAGCCATGGAGGAACGGGGCGATCGGGTGGGCACGCTCGTCGTCGCCGGAGGCGTTAGTGCGAATCAGTTTTTGAAACATGTGTTGAGGGTAAACTTGGACCGGGCAGGGTTCGGGAAAGTGGAGATAGAGACACCACCGTTGGCGCTGTGTACGGATAATGCAGCGATGATTGCCTGGGCCGGGTCTCTGTTGTTCGAGGAGGGATTTAGGGGCACGCTTGGAATGCTGGCCAAAAGAACTTGGAGCTTGGATGATTACGATGGGACCGAGGTGAACCTCAGTGTTTTTGATGGTGCGACAGAGGCATGAGCATCCTTTCCATCAGTTGGTGTTCTTGGAATCGTTTATACTTCATTCTAATACCCATGTATCATAGCCCCAGAAAACGGGCCTGTGTAAATATGTACAACACTACTGCATGAACACATTGCTTCCAAACATTGGATGCCGTCTTTAGGATCATAACTGCCTCCAGTCCTCATACTCCTCCTCTAAGTGCCTTTTCAACTCAGCGAAGTGCGAACCGAACTTCTTCTTACAACGCCAGCACTCCAAATCTCCCTTCAAATACCGTCCTCTCCCCTGTCCCTCTCTCTGGTCCTCCGGTAGCGGGAACTCATCAAGCCCAACAAGGAACCTCGTTTGGAAACTGTTATAATGCTTCTTGTGCTTCATCTTTTCCGAGAACCGGTCCGGTGTCAAGATATGGATGTGGACATTGTACAGACTAGGATGTGCATGCACCCCGACCAAAATCTCACTCTCCCAGTCCCGACCAGAGGGTAGTTGCGCTTCCAGCTCGGCCTGGCGCTCCTCAGGGCTCATCTCCTTGTCTTCGCCGATTTCATCTGCGGATTCCAGCAGCTTCTCCATCGCGTCTCGTCTCGCCTTCTCTTTCGCGCTCGTTGTGCCCCATCGTCTTCGCGCCTCTGCAGCAACGATGCTCTTGGCGCGTTTCACTTCCTCCCTGGCTGCGGCAAGGAATTTTGGTTTAGATAAGGCCGTGCAAGGGTGTAATTCTGAGATTGCAGGATCCCGTGACACGAGGAGGCAGTGGATTTGAGATTTCGGGAACTTGTCCTGAATGAACACCCAGTAATCGTTGTGGTAGATGACGGTGTCTGCGGGCTGGGTAGTAGGGGATTGGATATATGACCGAAGGACAAAACGGAAGGGGTCAGATTTCAAATGACCTTTTTTCGAACCTGGTGTTGGAGACGAGTTAGAAGGCTCGGGCTTGCGGCTCATCAGCTCGGTAACTGAGCATAGTCAGTTGTGGATTGTGAAGAAACGTGTTTCACTATTCCGCTTTGACTTGGTTCATCTGAGAACCTGTTTGTAGGCCACTAGCTAGAAGCAAAAATGGAAACAAGAAAATATAGTGCCGAGGGAAGAAGACGTAAATGCTCACAGGCGTTCTTTGCTCTATTACTAGGTCGTTCCGTGGTATCCTTCGAGCCATCCTCCACTTGAGGGGCGCCATTACGTGCCTTAGATTCCGCTGCAGGGGGGGCTGCAGATTCGACATCCGATAATGTCTCCGAATCTGGCATCATAGATATTACCCGGACTTATGAAGGTGGTGTTGATAGATGTCCTAGCTCTTATACCAAGGTGATAATCTCCCTCTTTGGCTTCAGAAGCTGGCCATCTAAACCAGGACTCCGGTTTAAGATTGAATATGTTGTCGCTTGGCCCTTTATGAATCGAAGTAAATTTATCAATTACAAATCTCGAAAACTGGCGTCTTCACTATTCTTCAACTTTCACCATTAGACGTCGTTGAAATATTTGCACTAACCCGTTTACAGTTAGCCCCACATCTGCCCTGATATTACAATCTTTCCACCTTCATTGATATTGCTGACTTTTCTCTCCCACAATATCTCAAGAAGATGGTTAATGATTCCTAAAGTATCTTCAAATTCTGCTGATGCATAATGGGGAAGAATACGCATCCTCCGCGTGGAGGTGGTGCCAGCCAGAAAGCAAAAGCTTCTGGTGGCAATACTCAGGCTGAGGCCTCGAAGTCGAAACCTTGTCCGGCGCCGAAGGGACAAGATTCGAAAGCTAGCAGCAGTAAGAGCAAGGCTGCTCAGAAGGCTCAAGAAGATAAACCTGTCGAAGAAGCGCCAAAGAAACCGGATACTCGAACCTTGATTGGGGGCGCGTCATGGACCGGAAAGCTTCCCGTCAATATGCTGTCAGAGCATTGCCAAAAGCAAAAATGGGGCAAGCCGGAGTATACGATGATGAAGACCGCGGATGGCTTTGTTTCTTCAGTTATACTGCGGAAAGTCAACACCAAGACTCAGGAACTCACTACACTTGCACCAATTCGGACGCCTCCATCTCACAGGCAGATCTCGGCACAGAAAACCGCAGTCGAAGCAAGGCATTTCGCAGCAACGTACGCTTTGTTCCGGGTATCAAGCATGAAAAACATTCATATGATGATGCCGCCTACCTATAAAGATTTATGGAAAGGCGAGTTTGCGGCCCTGAAAGCTGAAGACGTGGCAAATGGCCGAGGCTGGATGTATGATGCCGATCCCTTTGGTGTTTTGAAGGACCAAGAAGATGCGAAAATAGCGGCTGCGAAGAAGCGAGAGATGCAGCTAAAGGATCAGAAACCCGCAAGTGGGCCCGGTGCTATCAGACCTGGAGAGTCGAGCAAGAACAATGACCGATTGAAGGGTTGGACACGAGTACCAAAGGTGGAATTGGCAAAGAGGACCAGAATGGAGATCGAGAAACTCCTGAAATTGAACAGGTGGAACCCGCATTCTGTGTCCATCTCACAGACTACCCGCAAGCAACTTGAAGATTCCATCACACGACTTGGCTTCCGACGAGCACACGTTAAAGAAGCTATCGACATATGCAAAGATAGAGAAGAAGTGTTGGAATGGCTCCTGATCAATGTACCGGAGGACGACCTACCGAAGTGGACATTTCCAGAAGGGTACACGGCCGGTATTTCCTTGGCTACAGCCGATCTGAAACGCGAAGGTGCTGTTAAGCGACTGGCTTCTGCAGGCTACTCTATGGATGTCTGCGAAGAGGTATATGATGCCTCAAAAGGAAATGAGGATCTTGCTGCCGCTGCCCTTCAAGTGCGACTGCTTGGTGAAGACGACTCGAATCAAGGTCTCTCCGAAAAACTTTCTTCCTCAACATTAAACGAGTCTGCCGACCAGGAAGTATGGGCGGAGGAGCTGGAAGTGCTCCAGGCGATCTTCGGTGATCGCATCTCGATTTCTGGATACGCATGTGAGGTTGGCCTTGAATCAGCAGATGCTCAGAGGTACCGCACAACGCTCCGATTCATCCCTCCTACCAAAAATTATCCAAGATCTCTCCCTGTGCTTTCAGTGAAGGCTGAATTACCGGCCTATATTCGCCTGAGCATAACAAAACAGGCCCTTGAGTGGGCAAGCGTGGAGTATCTCGGCGATCAGATGATATTCAACATTGTCGATTGGATCGAGCAATCTCTACCTTCGATAGTCCAGGATCCAGGTCCATTGAGTGATATCTCTCGTGGTACCACTACAGCGGAGGCAGCAACACAGGCGAAGAGTGAACGAAACATCAACCGAATAAAGAGAGCACCAAGACGAATTGAATGGACGCCAAACACTGCGCTCAGCAGGGATATTTTATCATCGTGGCAGAGCAAACAAGGAATTCCTCAGCAACGGAAGATGATAAGTGGCCGACAGTCGCTGCCAGCCTGGAAATATCAAGAAAAGATTGTCAGTGCCGTCAACAATTACAGAGTGACCATTATATCCGGCGAGACAGGTTCCGGAAAATCGACCCAGTCCGTCCAGTTCGTTCTTGATGACTTAATACAAAGAGGACTGGGTGCTGCAGCAAACATCATTTGTACCCAGCCGCGCAGAATCTCCGCTCTTGGACTCGCAGATAGAGTCGCCGACGAGAGATGTTCTGCAGTGGGACAGGAAATCGGCTACACGATCCGTGGCGAATCGAAGCAAACCCCCGGAAAAACTAAGATCAATTTCGTAACGACGGGAGTTCTCCTTCGGCGAATGCAGACTTCCGGAGGAAGTCCTCAAGAAGTGGTTGATTCTATTGCAGATGTCAGCCACGTCGTTGTCGACGAAGTGCATGAGCGCAGCCTTGACACGGACTTCCTACTGGTCCTTTTGAAGGATGTCTTGGCTAGGAGGCAAGATCTGAAAGTCATTCTGATGAGCGCGACACTTGACGCGGACATGTTCGAACAGTACTTCCGGCCAGTAGGAGAAGTTGCCCGGATTGAGATTGAAGGACGGACCTTTCCTGTACGAGACTTCTACCTGGATGACGTTGTCCAGATGACTGGATTCAGGGGCCTCAATTCGGAGTTTGACGAAGACGACGGGGGCAATGCCTCTGTAGGAGCCACCATTCGTTCTGTCGGAATGCGCATCAATTATGAATTGATAGCACAAACTGTTCGACAAATCGACCAGGATCTAGGATCGACCGAAGGAGCCATTCTGATCTTCCTCCCAGGCACCATGGAAATCGACCGGACCATACAAGCATTGCGTCAATTTCCAAAAATTCATGCCCTCCCTTTACACGCTTCACTACTCCCTTTCGAACAGAAGCGCGTGTTTCCTCTCGCTCCTCCCGGGAAACGCAAAGTCATCGCATCTACCAACGTCGCGGAGACGTCGATCACCATTGCCGATATCATCGCCGTCATAGACACTGGCCGAGTCAAAGAAACCAGCTTTGATCCTCATTCGAATATGGTCCGTCTTGCGGAGGTCTGGGCTTCTCGAGCCGCATGCAAGCAACGACGTGGTCGAGCCGGTCGTGTCCAAGAAGGTATTTGCTACAAGCTGTACACCCGAAAGGCTGAGATGGAGCAGATGGCGGAACGACCTGACCCAGAAATCCGACGAGTTCCTCTCGAGCAGCTATGCCTGTCTGTCAAGTCAATGGGGGTCGCAGATGTCCCCTCGTTCCTCGCTGGAGCGTTGACACCGCCGGCAGCCACTGCTGTGGAAGGCGCCCTAAAGCTTTTACGGAGGATTGGAGCAATGGATGGTGACGAACTCACTGCACTGGGGCGCCATCTATCTATGATCCCAGCTGACCTGCGGTGCGCGAAGTTGATGGTATATGGAGCAATGTTTGGCTGTCTTGAGCCCTGTCTCACAATTGCATCCATTCTCACCACGAAAAGCCCCTTCGTGTCACCAATGGATAAGAGGGATCAGGCGAAGGCAGCAAGGGCCTCATTCGGTGGGAATCAAGGTGACCTGATTGCAGACCTACGAGCATTCGAATCCTATTCATCGATGCGAGAGAAGGGAATCTCCCCTCGAGATATCCGTGCTTGGAGCGGGGAAAAGTTCATCTCCATGCAGACGCTCAACGATATCTCTTCCACCCGCGCTCAGTATTTGACATCGCTCAAGGAAATCGGCTTCTTACCTCTTCGGTACACGTCGAATAGCCCGGATGCCCGATCGTTGAATGGCAACAGCTCCTCGACTTCTCTCATCCGAGCGTTGATTGCAGGCTCCCTCCACCCACAGAGTTCTCGAATCAGCTTCCCCGACAAGAAATTCATCGCTGGAGCGGCGGGCGCAATTGAAATCGATCCGGAAGCCCACATGATCAAGTACTTCACGCAGGAAAATGGAAGAGTGTTTATCCACCCTGGCAGCACGATGTTCGGCATCCAGACCTTCCCCAATGACTCAACCTTCCTAAGCTACTGGGTGAAGATGGAAACCTCCAAAGTCTTCGTAAGAGACGTCACTCCGTTCAGTGCCTTGACACTACTGCTCTTCGCCGGAGATATCAAGCTCGATACCGAAGGGAGAGGACTAGTTGTGGACGACTGGATCCGGATAAGGGGATGGGCAAGAATCGGTGCGCTCATTGGTAGACTGAGGATGATGTTGGATGGCGTTCTGGCGAAGAAGATCGATAACCCGTCATTAGATTTTGGCAGCATTGGAGAAGAAGGGAAGATCATTGGGTTGGTTAGACGGCTCGTAGAACTAGGTGGACTAGACTCATAGATTATTCGGAATAGATCGTGGCTTCCTTCAATTCGGTTCATTTCTCCTATGATGGAAGGATACTTGCCTAGAAACCATTTTGCCTTGATAAGAGGTGCGCAGGTCGATTCCTAGCCCAGGTGCGACGAAGTAGGAGGCTTTAAATATTTATTTCTGACTCCTTATCTGCTCTCACAAGACCGACCTGTTTTATCGCATATAACGATGCAAGTACTCGATAAAATCCCACACGACATGAAACCGACCATTTCTCCCGCTAACCCGAGTGTTTCAACGACGAGTACCCGTAAAGCTCACCAGCGCCCATGCTTGACTACTTCATTCACATAAACGCATTTAAAGTTCGTCCTTCGCCGGTTTCTCCGCCGAGAATTGTCGGAGGATATTCGACCTCGACGTCAACTCATCAACCTTTTGCGATGCCAGCCCGCCTTTGGCCAAGATACTCTGGAGTCTGCTCAACTCCTTGACGGCGTGCTCCTTGTTCGCCTTGTACTTGTCCCCGACCCGGACATAGTATTCCGCGAACTTATTGCCGGTGAACTCTTTCGCCTTCGTTGCGAGCTCCTCCGCTCCAGCGACAACATCACCACCAACCGCAACCATGCGCTGGACGACGAGGTTCAGGTCTTCGATCGTGCCGGCCGTCGCGCTCAATCCGCCGCCGACGACGCGGGATGTGCCGGCCTTCTCGTTCAGGTAGTTGATGAATGCGTCTTCGCTTCGACCTCCCTCGTACGCTTGGGCTTCAGTTGAGTGGGCGGGGAAGAATTTGATGGTTGGGTAAGAGGCCACGCCTTGCGCTTGAGCGGTAGCTTTGGAGCCGGGGTCTTCGGCGTCAACCTTTGCGATGAGGACATTGGGTTCGTTCACGAAGTCTTGGGCGAGGGTCTCCCATATAGGAGCGAGGGTCTTGCAGTCTGCAACATGAATGTCAGCAACTCCTCCTGCATCTGGAGCCTAAATACATACGTCCACACCATGGTGCGGTGAATGCAACCAACACATGCTGGTCTGCTCCAACAGCCGTCTTGAACTTGCCATCATTCAACATCACCACGTTGCTCTCCGGCTTCTTCGCCGACTTTGGCTTGATCCCCGTCTTCTCCTTGATGAATGCCGTCAAGCTATCGATATCCCTCCCGCCCTTATAATCCTCCGGCTTATCGCTTTTCCCGTCGAACCATTTTAGGGTGGGGAACCCTTGCACCCCGAATCTCCGCCCCAGGTCCTTATGCTCGTCCGCATCGACCTTCGCGATGCTGACCTTGTCTTCGGCAAAGGCGAGATTCTGTGCCAATTCCTCGTAGATGGGAGCGAGGGTCTTGCAATGTCCGCACCATGGCGCAAAGAACTCCACGAGGGCGGGCTTCCCGGATTTGAGGACGACATTGTCAAAGTTCTTTGGGATAAGGTCGATGACGGCGGAGCCGGCTTGGGCGCCGAATGTGAAGAGAGCGGCTGAGAGGAGGAGGGAGGTGAGTCGTGTCATGATGGATATACTGTTACTAATATTTCGAAGGAGATTAAGGAATTAGGAAAGTAAGAGGGGAGTCGATGCGAGTGTTCTGCTATGAAATAATATCACCAGCCTCCAGCTACGTAACCGTGTCAGACCCTGGTCGGAATCCTGATAATTTCCGCTAAACTATTTTCGGAAAAGCTACTTGTCCTTTAAACCAGGAGGTGGCGTAGAAATCTAAAGGGATGTCTCGACGATAAACTGGATCTGACGTCCTACCTTATGCCCGAATACCTTAACATAATACAGTATTAAGTCTCATAGCTGTTGCTGATTTGATCTCGGAGTTGCATTGCTAACACTTTTTCTAATATACAGTTGCCAGATATCCTACACAAACATGCTCTCTTTGAGACAAATGAAGATCAAAAACAAGAAATCAGCAGCGAATAACCCATCTCTCCCCTAGTAATCCCTCTCCGGAGCATGGAAGCATGAAGTTGCAACTCGAAATCAACTCACAAATCGTATCCAGGAATCTAATCCTCTTCCGTGCATACTTCACGTGCCAAGCACCTGCCGATACTCCTTCATCAGCTCCCACAACTGCCCGTCTCCCTTGACCATTCTGCGATAACGTTTCCTCGCCTCTAATATGGTCATAGTTTGTTCGCCTTGTTCATGGGGTCCGTCCTTCTTGCAGAGCAAGACCTGCGTGGGCGAGTACCTTCCTCCGTGCGAAAAGTCTCACCAGGAAATGATGCGGAGAGAAAGGATGCCCTCTGGACCGAATTCCCACTGTGCTAAATCGTGGAGTTCTTTGGAGACCCACGACAGGATGTTTTCTTCAAAACATCGACTTTTGGGGGGATGGCTGTCTAGCTATTTGGTGTCTTGGTCACTGATCGTGATACTACGTTAATCTAGCCATGCTTTCAGATACTCATTCGGGGAAGTGCACGTCCCCTTGAAATCGTATGTCAAACCAAAGCACCTCTTGCCACACCCGATGGCCCTCCAGGCTCCCTGATGTAGATGACCTCAAGTGGGTTTTCGCGGAAGGACTCGGTCAGAGATTTCTTCTGCAAGAGTTTAGTCGCTAACCCAAAGATAAGGAGGCATTATACCTACCCGGGCTCCAGGCGCGTCATTCAGCCCGAGGAAGCGGAGATTGAAAACAGGAATCTTGTTGGTTGGACCGCCTGGCCAATACCTCATTGATGAGTCGAATACTGCCATTCTCAGGGATGCCAACAAGCAATGGACTCTGGCTCGAAGCTATTCTGACTAGCTTGGATAGGTGGCCAAGATATCACGGCAACTCAGAAGTTGTTCTGGTAGTTGATGTTGATATTGATGTGGAGAAGGAAGAAGAATAAAGGATGGAGAATGACGAATGAAGGACAAAACAAAAACAGAAGGATAACGATTAGGTATCATGATCAAATATGATAATATATCTCATGCTGTGCGGTTAATTCGAACTGAAAGCGGCTCAGAAGGGAATAACTGACGATGAATTCTTTGTGATGGAAGATAGGGGATCAAACCCGAACTAGACTCGGCCTCCAAGCAGCAACCTGACCGCCATGCAATGCTATAATTACTAAAGAACTAAACCGAGAACGCAAATCAGTGTACTGTGACCTTCCACCGAGTGGATATCTAGGAAATGATGTCCACTGATAAGTTGGCGGCTTGAACTGGATAAGTGAGGGGAGAAGGTGAAAGGAGCAAGAGGAAGATTGTTGATATTATCTCCATTTTCCTTCCTAACCTTAAGCAGACGTCGTGCCAATGCTTTCTGGATACCGGGATTTTACAGGTGAGGGCTTTATAGGGAAGGCCTGATAAGGAAGATCTTGAGATAGGTGTTATAAGTAAGAACGGAATATAGCTAGGAATTCTTTTATATCTTGAGAATTGGGGCAGAATTTGGCGGTAGTACGAATACCGACAGCGATAACTATACCTTAGGTACTAATTGTCGAACCTTGCTCTATCTACCCTTCTTCTAGATTCCCAGGGGCGTCCCTTTTGGGGGTTTGGCTTGGTTGGGTAGATTCATCACTAATATCATGTAAATCTAAACCTGAACCCGCGATGTGTACGCTTCGGACCCAGTATGACAGACTTCTGTTCCCCCGGCCCGAACCAGTTAGGGGATATCAGACACAACAGCGGAAAGGCCCGCACCGGATGATCCAGAACGAGTATCGAGCAAAATGGAGGGAGAGATGCCAAGCCGAAGCGGCCAGACCAGGAAGGAGAGCAAGGACATGGAAGGACCCGTGGGAAACCCAGTGCCTTAACCGGTACGACGGCCTTCAGAAACACGAGGCCTCGGCGCTCATGGCACTACGGACTAAGGTAGTTGGAGTTAAAGGATGGCTCGCAAAAATTGGTGTCCCTGGAATCCACCCAGCGTGTGAGTGCGGTGCCCCCCGACAGTCTCTCTACCATCTCCTTGCATTTTGCCCGCAGCGGACCGACCAGAGGATCGCGCTCCTCCAACGAGCTGGAACAACGGACTTTAAGAGGATATTGCATGACAGGGACAAGGTGCGCCACGCAGCAAGGTGGCTGATCGATGCGGGAGGCCTAGAGCAATACCGGGTGGCCAAGGAAGTTGAGGAGGAGGTAATAGAGGACTGGAAACCGTTCCAGCTCCTCCACGACGTGCCAGAATAAGCTCTCCGCGTAGGCGGAAACACCGACTCGTACGGATAGATGATAAACGTTTGAGATAGTCTACTAAAGGGAGGAGGCGGGATTTTATGTACCCGCAGCCTCAGGGCTACGGGGAGACTTTTGCCCGCGGCAGACCAGATAGAATGCCGTGCTCATAGACCCGAAAGGGATCCAGATAGTACGTTAAATTGATTCTTATTATTAATATCATGTAAATTGTGAATACTATTTGCTATGTGTTTGCCAATGATTTTGGTTTATGGTAATCTAAGCTGTAAACTAAGGCGATCGTATTACTACCATATCGATGAACGTTGGGATATGGGGACTTTATAGGTGAGTACTTATCCCCAATTCTTGACCACCACATTCTTTCATACCCACCGGTATCTACCTACTTTACTATCTTATTATCGCAATTACAGGTAATGAGGTGCCGTATAGTAATCTTGGCCCATAACACGATGGCTTACTAGGGAGCAGAGAGATGAGTATTGGCATGTGCCTACTACCCCTTGATCATCAATTGTACCCCATATCAAAAGCCTTATAGTTCAACGCCGAGTCCTCATTGGACAGCAAGTATCAAAACTCGCTCATCTATAATTATCAATAAGCGGCCAGGCTTAATAGCCATTGGTTAGTCTGCAGAGATCTCTAAACACGAAGATTCACACCTCGTCAAACATCCCAAGTACTTTCCTGGACACTCCACATACAACGAGATGTACCATGACCTTATCGCCACCGAGAGAACCATCTATGAGCGCCTAGGTGACCATGAAGGTATCATTAAGTACCTCGGAATTAACTATGAGAGCACTGGGGCGATCAAATTGGCGTATACGAGACAAGGACGGCTGTCAAAATACATCAAAACCATGATACCCCATCTCAATCATTTCGCGATGCATGGATTCGCTCCTTGATCGAAATATTCTACCACATCTATTCCTGCAAGGTTCTCCACCAAAACATCAAGCTCAGTCACATCCTCGTGGGGGACGACTGTTTGAAGGTCACCGATTTTGCCAACGGCGCCATCCTTCCCCCCGATGCCGATATGGAAGCAATTTGCGCCGATGGTCCGCTGTCCAAGGTTGATTTACTCTGCCTTGGCTGATTCATATATTCCATAACCACCTGAGGAGTCTTTATGTACGATTATTTCGAACACAAACGTTGGTTGGAGCCGGGAGAGCTACCACTGATAGGCGACATCCCGTTGGGCCAAATTGTTGGGAAATGTTAGCATAACAGGTATAGCACCATGGCATCACTTTACGAGGATGCCATTGCTTGTCAAGGTCAGAGACGTCAGATGAGCACGGAATTACCGGACACTCGTTTATCGTCTCGTCCAACGAACGGAATTGTGTATGTGACTGAGAAACGTTTCTTGCAGACTTATGTAAATTTCCCTCTTTCTCGATCCGCGGGTGGTTGGGTCCCTGCCTAAGGAATTCAGGGCGAATGCTTCGAGACAACAATGCAGGAGGAGATGATAGCTCTCAGTTTGCTCGTGCCAGACCACGAACTAGGCGGCAAGAACCAGTGGAATCAGTGGACTGATCGAGTTATGCAAACTCAAACCAGGCATTTCTCAGGTCGGCTAGAAGCGGAGCAACGATGATACTTGTGAATCGTGGATCTGAACGCCATTCAATACTATCATAAGCATAGAACGGAACCGAGGACCTGAATCAGTGTGCTGTGATCTTCCATCCCTCTCTCAAAAACGTCCGAACCATGAAAATTGCCGACAAAACCACTCCCATCAAACTCAATGCAATCGCGATATAGAACGCGCTTCTGATCCCTTTCTCCAACCTCGCCGGATCATTCCTCGCAATACTCACCTCCACCGTTCCCGCGATCCCCAACGCGATCGAAATCGAGTAGTTCACCACCGTATTAATCAACGACCCCGCTAGCCCCTGATGTTCCGGCGGCAGATGATTCGACACGATCACGCTGGCTGCCGGAAACGACATGTCCATTCCAAACGGCATGATCAAGATGCTGACGAACAGCTGCGCCCAGTACGTCTGCCGCACGGGCATCATCGCCGCGACGACGATGCCGACGCAGAACACCAGCATCGAGAGCAGCATCGGCAGCGTGACGGGTGCGTGCGTAAGGAGGAACCCTGTGGCTGCGGTGCACATCAGCCCGCTGAAGATCGCGGGGATATACTGCGCCGAGATGGTGAGTGGCGATTCTCCACGGAGGGAGATGGCGAAGCGGAAGACGTAGAACACCCAGATGCCGAAGGCGGCCCAGCCGAAACCGACGAGCGCGAGGACGTAGCCGACGGTGCTGTTGAGCGCGTGGAAAGGGACTATGGGATCCGTGGCGCGCTGCTCGACCCAGACGAAGGCGACGAGGAAGAGGAGGCCGATGAGGAGGAGGAAGTAGACGTGCGGGGTATCCCAGCCGAAGAGGGGGCCATTGTTCCAGGCGACGTTGACGAGGATGAGCCCGGTGACACCGACGACCGAGCCGGTGGCGTCGAAGGTGGGAGGGTTGGTCGGGCGCACGCTGAGGGCTTTGGGGATGATGATCGTGGAGAGGACGCCGAGGCCGAAGCAGGCGAGCGCGAACGACCAGAAGGCCCACGGCCACCATGCGTATTGGGCGAAGACGCTGCCGCTCAACGCACCGATGACGAACCCCATAGGCGCGAGCCCACCGAACACCGCGAAGGCGATGTTCTTCTTCAGCCCCGGGGGATACGCGCGGGCGAGCAGCGCCATGCCGTTGGGCATCAGAAGCGCGGGTCCAATTCCCTGCATGGCACGGCAGATATCGAAGAACACCTGTTTTCTGGGATACGCGCTGAACCCGGCGAACGCGCTCCAGCACCCGAACCATAGCCATCCGACGGTGAAGATTCGTTTGTGGCCCATAATATCTCCCAAGCGACCGGAGATCATGATGAAGGTGCCAACCGTAAGCGAGTACGCCGCGACAAACCAAGACAACTCGCCCGGGTTTGTACTCGCAAACTCCTCGCCGATGTTGTCCAGTGGTGCCAGTGCTTGGCCCAGTGCTGCTTGCGTCATGAAATGGGAGATGCCGATAAGCACGATGAAGAGGATGTCCTTGGGCAAGGTCGTCTGGATCCCACTGTGCGGGAACTTCTGCAGTTCTTTCATATCGGGTGGAGCCTTCATCTCCGGACCTGGATAGGATGATGACGGCGGCAGCAGGTATGGGATTGACGGATCGGGATGGAGCGCGCTCTGCGTCGGTGCCAGCGTCGTTTCGCTGACTTGGAAGTCACCATGACTATCGGCGGCGATGGAGTCGACCCTTGATTGAAGGGGGACGTGTCGTTGCTTATACATTGAAGAGATGGGGCTATAGCCGACCGGCGTGGTGGTCATGGAGGGAGGGGGCCTGTATTCGCCTAGGTCGGTCCTGATGGTATTTCGCGGTTGGGCCATCTTGCCTTTCGATACTGATGGAATATGGCCTTCTGGGTTCATCATTATGGTGTGGCTTAGGGGATAACGGATTATATAAATTCGAAGGGCTGAAGATGGAATGCAAGATACAGCATAGCAATCAGGGAGCGACTAAATAATAGAATATATAGACAGAATAAAGCGAACCACCATAAAAAGAAATACGACGATAAAAGAATTACGTGTTCCATATATCCATACTTCCCTTCTTGAAACTCGCCCGCATTGTGGTGCAACCCAACAAGCACCCACAACTCCATCTGGATCTTTGTTAGACATCTGGCCCGTTGAAGAACAAGCGCGGAAGTTCGAGATGCGAGAGCGCTCTATTCTGGGTGCATCAGCATAGGAAGCAAGTCTCCTTCGATGCACAGCGGCACATCTGGGGTTCTGGGGAGCCGGAGATCAGGCTGCCTGTACACTGTGTACGACGGTGGCCTCGATGTCAGACCCGACTAGGTGGTGGTGGATAGCGTAAGACTTTGGGACAACCGATCATAACTCGAGGCAGCGTGTAATGTTACAGATGGAACGTAGAAGAGGAATCGTTGACATATTTTTGGCGCCAAGCGTCACCTTTGGCCCTCTCTTCACGAAGCTGGGATGGAGTGATATTGGAGAGGTTTTGCAACCTCGAAAACCATTTTACAACTCCACTACAACCCACCTTTCTGTTAGCCATAGGTCCTAATGGAGTTTACGGTGTAAATTTTAATGACCCACAGTTGTAACTCATTTACAACAGTTGTAATCGAGTTACAACTGGTTGTAAATGTGCTAACGAACTTTCGTGAAGTTTGATTGGCCGGAACCAAAGGTTTTTATGCCTTAGGCCACAATGTTGATGCCTTAAAATTATTTTTTACAACTTTTACAACTTTTTGTTGCCTCGTTGCCTCAGGCTCAATATTATAGTTTATACGCTAACTAACCTTATATAGAGATATTAACCGCTTTTTTTGTGGAGTTGTATATCGAGTTGTAAAATGGTTTTCGAGGTTGCAAAACCTCTCCATTGAAATGTGGCCGACGTGACACGGTCTGGATGCGCAAGGTCTGCGATTACCAAGTTCCATTAATCTAAACTGAAGAGAGAGAGAGAGAGAAAAAATCTCCCGGCACCTTTGTGCGCGAGATAGCGACTCTCCTCTCCAATGCCCTACTGCTGTGTTACCATGTTTGTTTGCTTCTCTGATATAATCCACCAGCCACGTCTTCAGCCACAACCAAGGGAACAGGCCGCAGGCCTGGGACCATAACACGACGGTTGGGTTTGGCGCTCGGTATCGGGCCGGCGGTGGGTCTGGGCGGGTTCTCCCCTTCTCGGAGTGCCAAATTTAAGTCAACAGCCCCCGTTTTCGTGCACCCCTGTTTTCGTGCAAACCAAAATAGGTAAATTTCTGTAGATCTATACTCTACTTCATCAATCAATTCAACATGATGAGATGCTATACTGAAAATGCCTCGTGTGAATGAAGTCGCTATACAGCTCGCTATACAGGCATTTCATGATGAAAATTCGATTCCTTAAACCAATGCGCGGATGAATACGGCATCAAGAGATCAACGCTTCGCTCCCGACTGAATGGCTCAATATCCCACCAGGATGAAGCTAAAAGGTTTCAAAAATTGTCTCCAGGTCAGGAGAAATGGCTCGTCGAGTGGATTATAGAAGAAGATGTCGCTGCTAGGGCTCCTTCGCACGCAAGAGTCGGTCAAATGGCAGAAGCAATCGCCAGAGAAAGTGGAGATGACACCCCTTGCGGCAACCATTGGTCCGAGGGCTTTATACGACGAAATCCCGAAGTAAAAACCATGGTAGGGCGATCGATCGAGGCCTCTCGCGTAAATTGCGCATCGAAAGAAGTTATCCAGGAGTTCTTTGAGACCTATCGACGCGTTTGTACGAATTACAATATCAAAATCGCTAACCAATGGAATTTCGATGAACATGGACTCTCCCTTCGATGCGGGACCAACGGAAGAGTAATCGCCCCTGCTCAGACTTCGTCCAAAGGACGTAAAAAAGGCCATACGTACATCAAATCGCCAGAGGATCGCGAATGGGTCTTGGTGCTTGAGGCTATCTCCGCGGCCGGCCGCACAATCTCCCCCCTGATCATTTTCAAAGGAAAATCGGCCCAATCTTCATAGTTTCAACCACAGGAGGAATATATACCAAACTGGCACTACACGAGCTCTGAAAACGCGTGGACTTCTAACGAAATCGGCCTTCAATGGATGGAAAAGAAGTTCTTGCCCGAGAGCAAGCCCCTAGACTTCCCCGCGGACGAATGGCGACTTTTAGTGCGCGATGGACACGGTTCTCACGCCACGGTAGAGATCATGAAGTTGGCCAAGGAAAACCGAGTATATCTTTTGTTTTTGCCCGCTCACACGTCCCACCTCCTGCAGCCCCTGGATGTTTCGGTTTTTTCGCCCCTGAAGTCAAAATACTGCAAAGAATTGAGTCAATTGTCATCTCTTGACGACTCTGCGCCTGTAAAGAAGCATAACTTTATTTCTATATATCATAAATCACGAATACAGGCTCTGAATATACATAATATCCGTGCGGGATTCCGTGGCACCGGCATGGTTCCGTACAACCCCGAAAAAGTCCTGAACAGCACCCATTTGAACGAGAATCACGTAATACAGCGTCCTATTACCTCTGAGCCTACTTTTCCTACATTGTTTCATACGCCAAAAGGGCCCCAAGACGTATGTCTCCAAAAATATGATGGGATGGGGGGGAGGGATTTTCGGGGCTTTCAGGGGAAAGTTGCGAAGGCGTTTTCGGCGAAGAATACTGAAATTGCACAGCTGAAGGCGGAGATTCAGAAACTTCAGAATACAGTGACAGATCTAGGCGGACCTATAGGGAAAAAGAGAAAAAGAGTTCAGCCCGATCTGAACGAAAGATTCGTTCAACTCGATCAGATCCTTCATGCGCAAAAGGAGGCGCAAAAGGCGGAAGAAAAGGCCGCAAAACGACGAATGAGCTCGGAGGAGACATCACGAAAATTACAGGAGGCTACCTTCGAGTTTATGTGTTTTGAATTCCAAATTTAACTATACAAAAATAATATGGCAGGCGTTGAATTACCCAAAATCTGTCCCATACCGTGTCTGGTTGAAGTTTTGAGGGGGTGCACGAAAACAAGGGTGCACGAAAATGGGGGCCGCTGACTTACTGCAGCACGCCGTACTGTGCTCGACGGAAGACGGAAGGGCCGAATTCCATTGGCTTTTGAATGACGTATGCCGCCTGCTGTCCCTCGACTTCAGCCTCCTCCTCCACCCTAAAATTAATCACTTGCCAACCTCCTACAGCACCTAGGCACCTCTGTTCCCGTGTCAGATCCTACATCTGCACCAGCTACGACTGCTGTAACTACTTCTATCCCTCTCTCAGTCCCTGCGCCTGTTCCCATGCCAATTCTTACATCTACACCAATTACGAATCCTGTAACTACTTCTGTATCTTTGTCAGTCTCTGCACCTATTCTAGTGTCTTCTCTTACCCCTTCTCCTTTGTCTTCACCGTTGTCTGTTACTGTGTCTGTTGCTGCGGCTCCATTTCATCAACAGCCTACCTGGCAACCTCTCTCGTTAGAAGAGTTCTTAGCTGATCTCGAGCATCGACGACTTCAGCCCGTCCTATATGACTGTAGTAACATAAACTCATTGACCAATATTTTAGCTGAGACAGGACGGGAAAATGACCCCACTGAACTGGCTGAAGCACGGAACATATGGCTCTCGGTACAAGTGGAGTATACGCTTCCTGCACCTCAATAATGGCATGGAATTACCATTTTGGAAATATGGAAAATTTCTACGCCGAAAGAATTGCACAAGTCGATGCACAAAATTCTCTTTTTGGGTCTGGGGATGTGCGCAGGCAGCATCCTAAGCAGAGTCGGCTTCAAATGCTTGGAAAGGACTTAGCCCGCGCAAGAGACAGCGACGTCAGTAGAATATTATAAATGACGAGAAATCGAGATGCGCTTCAAAGTCCTTCAGTCGGACGAGAGTTCAATAGTGACACATAAAATATTACTAGTAAGAATTAATTAGGAAACGGAGAGGACAAATCTCAAAAACAGGGGGACAAAGAATCTCAGCAGCCTTCCGAGGTATTGGTACAATACAATGCAATAGATACTAGTTTTATTGAATTATTGTCGCAGGCCAAAGCATTAGCTCTAGGAGCATGAGGCTACAAACTGCATTAATAATCTTGTCGTGAGTCTCGTAATTATATCTGCAAACCTCATCGACCCGGCATGACTTTCGGGTTCGGCAGTCGCACCAATCGGCGAATCGTCGGCATAAAGTGAACCATCCCTTGGCGCCGCAAATCGAATTGTGGTATTTTTCCAACAAAAACTTGCACGGACTCGCGCTGACTAACCGCACTGCCCATATACAACACTGAACACGGTGTATTGAAAGTGATCCCCATGATTAGGATGCACCCACATTGCACTCGCGAATTCTTTCCTACCAACTTCATCTTTGAATGGTGTCGTCCATTGCCGACCTTTGGCCGTCCTGGTCTATCGAATGGGAAAGACGGTCTAGGATTGCCTAGGGCACATGCCTGGCAGCATCAGGGAGATGTGCCGCTGAAGGAGGCGGGAGCCCATTCCGGCTCGCCGGTCCTCCTAGACGGCTCGAGACGTATTCCCCTGAGTGGGCTTTCGAGGAGATGGAGGGAAACATTATTAGTACTATGTTCTCTTCTTCGCCGCTTCTCGGCGCTCTAATCGTTAACTCTGTCCTGTTCTTTGGTCGTCGACCGTCATTTCCTACCGCCGTAATGGCTCCTCCAAAGAGAGTGGCCGTTGGAGAATCGGAAGACGAGGCCTTTAATGTGGAAAAGGAGCTTGAAATTATTGAGGGTTACGATTTACAACCGCTCGATGATAGTCCTGAGATTGCACTAGAGACTACGAAGCGGCGCGATCGCATTATGGAACATTGGAATGGGTAAGTGGACTATGGTAAAGTACCCGCATTGAAAAAATCCCAACGAAACCTTCATCTCCCTCCTGTCTTTACGCCTGACGCCTTTTATCTACCTTTTCCTAACATGTTCCGCGATCATGGCGACATAGTTACTTCCGAAAACTCAAGATCGACCCAGATAGTATCTGGCTTGATCCCTGCCGCGATCTGGACCAAGCAAAAAATAGGTGTCGTGGGTTTTTGCGGTATTACGTCCGGACTTCTGTGCAGAAGTTTGTCGTCCTTGGACCCGAAGAGTATGAAACCTGTCGAACAGTTAATTCCGCCTATACTCTCCTACAATATTGGAGGAACCTTATCGCCAAAGCCGACGCTACGATTCTGCAAGAGAAAAGGCGGCAAGATCCAGCAAACAAGCGACTCTGGCGGCTGAAGTTTATAGATCATCAGAACCAGCGTGGGGAAGGTCCTGTTTTCGAGATATCCAAGGTTGGTTGAGAATCCTGATCTAACCTTCACTTTTCTATCCCAATCGATGTGCTTTTGAGAAGCTCTTCTACTGACTAGCTTCCTCTAAACGTAGTGGATCTATAAAGCAGGTGCAGCGGAACTCGGGCTTATCACTGCTATACTCGTCGAAAAAATTGAAGCTACTAAAGAGGATGTGATCATAATTCTACGTACGCTCTGGGATCGCTCCGACGATATCCCTTGTAAGCCAGAACATCGAGTTTCGTTTCATGCTATGGCTGTAACCGCCAGCATTGGAGGGTTTAGACCAATTGCCTTAGTTAAGTTCCCTTATAGACAGATTCAACTGGCGATAGTACGGGACCCGAGAGATCCATCTAAGAGGACGATTGCGGCTACGTTTTCGGTTAAAATAGTGAAGAGACGTCGAGCAGTTCGTCGGAACAAGGATGCTACTATGTATACCATTTTAAAATCCTTTTTCTTTTCTTCGTTGACTAACATATCTCTCGTTACAGGCTGTCTTTTACAGTGTTCTTAGTACCAAATCTACTCCTATGCCTTGCAAGCCTTACTATTTCTCGTGCTATTTAAGACGACGCGTTCGACATCGGTGTTGACTCGGTGAAGGATCTACTTAAGCGACCTAATCTAGGCAAAGTAGACTATATCCCATTACACTAGAAAAAGGACAAGCTAGATGATCCCATCTTTAACCTTAATTATCGTACCTATAACAATTTGTGGCACCGATGTTGTTTCGTTGCCGGCTTACGAGAGGACCCCCGTCTCTATACCCTTCGAGTCGGTATAGGAGCGGATCTAGACGGTAAGGCGAACGGATCTCTTCTTATTCATAGTACCAAAATAGCACAAGCACCTTCTAATTCATAATATCTAGGCGTGGTATCCGATATATTGCGGAACTACGTTATGGCAAACACAACGGCAGTCTTCCAGAACAGCTACCAAACAAAACATGTCCGCACTAACCTTTTGAAAAAGAGGTTCCATGCGTTCATTCCTACTGAGGGGCAGGACGATGCTCTCGATCAAGCAATCCGCAGCATGTCGTTGAAGAGGGACCCGGACGCTCCTATCGACCCTACGCCAGAGGATTTATAAAAGTTTGAAAGGCGCAGCGATATATCCGCGCTCCGCTCACGTATAGAAGCTACCAAAGGAAACAAAAACGAGTGGAATCAGCTTCGAATAAAGGTCCGCCACTTGATCCGGCGTTTGTCAGACATACTAGTAAGGGAGAAAAGAAAGGAATATTTCAACCGGGTCGACAGATTGCGAGCTTTAGGCCAGGCAGTTCGAGCGGAGATCGGCGCCGCGACGTCATCAAGAAATCGCACGAATCCACACGGTCGTAGTAATGCTATCATCTACGTTACCCAATACCTGCAATGCTTTACAGCAAGGCCGGATAAGCGAAATCGGGTCAAGCTGCACTCGCCGGCACGTTTTTTGACCTTGCTCCTGTCATTTCTGCTGAACCATCCCACTGATGACAACCTGGGATATAATCATGGTCAGAATGAAAGCGAGAATGAGCTTATCAACGCCCAGGCCAGCACAGCGCAGGCCAGCACTGGATGCCAATCTTCCGCTGAAGCGGGGGATTCAGCAATATCTATTTGCTTTCTTTGCTATACACGGTTTAAAAAACGCTACAACCTCACGAGGCATTTCAAGGTATCTCACTTTGCGCGTGAGGGGATCGACCAGCCATTCTCATGTCCTGAATGCCGTCGGTGTGGGATGCCAGAATGTTCGATCACTGGCCGCGACAGACCAGATAGAATGCCGTGCTCATAGACCCGAAAGGGATCCAGATAGTACGTTAAATTGATTATTATTATTATTATTATTATTAGTTATTATTATTATTATTATTATATTCATTTCGGAGCTCTAGTTATGACATGTCTGTCGGTGGGCACGCTTCTGCTCGACTCATTGGACGGGATGTTTTCTCGATGTCATGGGCAGCTTGTAGGCTTCCCTGAGGCACGCGCTACACTGACGAATCATCATGGGTCCTTATAGGTGTGGAGCTAACGACCCTCCTCCAGCAACGATAAAGCGCCTAAGAATAGCAATGCTCGAAGGTGGGTGGATCTGCGGACGAATACTCGCGGAGGTACATGTACTTGATAAAGCTGCTCAGTCGAATCTGACTCTGCCATTATGGTACCTCAAATAGTCGAGTGTCAATATTAATATGCTTATGAAGATTTGGCTGCAGGGCTTCACGCATCTATATCATAACAAGATTCACTGATAAGTTCTGGTACTATGCCCAAAGCCTTATTACCCCCGATCACCTAAGTAAGCCTCTGTATAGCTACTCTGCGTTCTCGCTACGGAGCAGAAGAATAGACTTAAAGGTCAGGCATTGAGGAACTTCTCATGTGGACCACCGAAGCGCTCACCCGAGACGGCTAGCGTGTCGAGGATCCTTTGGAGCTCAGCCATATCTTCCTCAGTCAGTGATGCCGCTTTGCCGTTCTCGATGACCCGTTCTTCTCTGACCGACCCCGGAATGGGAATGCCACCCACACGACACACCCAACCAATGGCCACCTGCGCTGTCGTCACGCCCTTGCGCTTGGCGACCTTCTCCACAGCCTCGACAAGCTTGAAATTCTGGTCAAAGTTCTCGGGCTTGAAGCGCGGCAGCATGCGGCGCTTGTCGTCTGCCGCGAGATCATCGATCGTACGCAAGTCACCTGTCAGCCAGCCACGGCTAATAGGGCTGTATGCCACAAGGGGAATATTGACTACATGTAGGCCACAGTGTCAGCTAAGCACCTCTAGAAGGCCGCTTGTTTTGGCTTAACTCACGCTCGTGGCAGGCGTCCGAAATGCCGTTGTAGAGAGGTTCAGGGGTGAATAAGCTCAGTTCGACCTCGACTGAGGAGATAGGGTGGACGGCATGTGCCTCGCGGATTGTGTTCGCGCTGACTTCGCTCAGGCCGATACCGCGGATCTTGCCCTCCTTGACCAGTTCGGCCAGCGCCTTTACCGTTGTCTTAATAGGGACCTGAGGGTCAATCCGAGCGCACTCGAAGATGTCGATGGTCTTGGTGCCGTCGAGGACAATGGTAGCCTCCTCGACGGAGGCGCGGACACCTTCTGGAGTGTTGGTGGGTCCGTTGGGCATGCCTGTGAACCCCCCTTTGATGCACAGCACGACCTTGCTAGCGTCCTCGGGGTACTTCTGGAAGTAGTGTTTCAACAGATGCAGCGAGTTTGCCTGAGGCGTGCCGTAGTGAATACCCTGTGTGCTTGTGAGCTTTTTGTCTCGAAGCAGGACCTACTTCTTTTGGATCAACTTACGCCATTCCAAAGATTAGCACCCTGCTCCAGCGCTGTCTTCATAACCTTGACCGCGATGGGATAGTCAACAGGGGCCCACGGCATCGTCAGACCTGAGGCACAGAATGTCAGTAGTCATTCTTTTGCGTTAATCAATGAGTGCGTACTCCCCCAAAGCAATACCACGGGGCTAGAACAGGCTGTATGGGGGGTATGCCGACAATTACTCACCCATCATGCCGAACCCTACAGGGCCAATCACGCGGCCGTTGACATTGGTAAGTGCTGTTCTGCTGGCGCTCATGGTTAACGATGTGCTGTAAATTCTTGAATATGATGTGAAAGAAGCGAATAACCCTATTCGGCCTGAACAGGAACGTGTATACGATTGTAAGTAAGTAGTTGAGTTTAGGGCACAATTTTGGGCAATCCTCAATATATATAAGTGAGGTGCGGGCCGTATCTCAAGGGCCAAATAATTGGTCTCCGAAAGGTTGGGGATGTCTTTGTATGGATGTTGCCAGGGTTTTATGTCCGATCCTCCGATCCTCCGTTGCTCCATCTCCCTTCCCCTACAACCCCCCATCCCTGACCATTGCTGCAGGTCAACAGAGCACGATGGATGGTGGCGTCACCACGAGCCGCATGTTATGGACATGCCCAGCGGGTAACACAAAAAGCGAGACTCATAATTGGGCTTGGCACCACCACACCATACAAATTTATATACAGTATAGGATATCTCAACAACCACGTAACTAAATTAATTTCAATTTGAATATAAGCAAGTTTGAAGCTATTCGCACCCATAGCTTTCGTATATATATAAAAAGCGTGGCGGTTAGCCCGGCATTCCACCGCTATAACCAATAAGCTGCCCATCAGACTCGATGACTTTACATAGCCGATCAGGTATAGAAAGCACCCGTTTATTAATCCATTCCTGATTAAGACGCTCGTACCATGCCTCTTTTACTAATTGTACCGTTTCCTCGGGTTCCCAATGCCTATATTTCCTTACATATCTTTTGATCGGTTGCCAACAGTCCTCGATAATCGAGAGCTCCGGAGATCCTGCGCAATTAAAGAAACAATAAAGTCCTACTTCCGTTTTCCACCTCGAGACGGCGGAAGGCTTTGTCTTCGTAGATCTTGGTAGTACGTGACCGCTATCCTGATCCTCCTTAAGCACGAAATAGTCTCCATTTACGAGCCATCCGCCAACGACAGGCTTTAGGATATCGTTAAGATAGCATTCCTGCGTCATCTTCCCGTTTATATTACTCGGGATCTCGTAGAATACGAGTGGCCCTTTGAAATTGTATCCGACGGCTGCCCAAGCGTGGACTTTCTTCTTATCTTCCTCATCGGGATCATCGACGCGTTGAATGCATTTTGGATAATACCGTTGGCCTCGTTTCCGGATAATCAAAGTCTTGCCTTAGGGCCCAAGGCCAAAGTGAACGTCATCGCTAAATCTGACGTGTTTCTAGTACTTTGGCGTAGGGTATTTGGCGAGCATCTTTTTCGCGTATGCGACACGCTTAGTAGCCAATTGCTTTGAAACCTAGGCCTTTCGACAAGCGATACATTTCGACAAGCGATACATTTCGACAAGCGATACATTTCGACAAGCGATACATTTATGGTAATCAAGCGATTGCATTGCTCTTTGTATCGTACGTCCTGAGCAATCAATATCAGCCTCTATAGCGAGGGTTTCCCACGTCATTTCTCTGTCTTGAGAGTCCATCTCTTCTACCAACTGATCGAGCATTGCGAGCTGCGTAGGGCTGATGATTGGCTTCCGACCGCGTGTTTCTTTTTCACAAGTTCGTCGGTTTCCTCGAGAAGACTTTATAATTCGATAACCGGAGGATTTAGGTATACCGTTACGGTGGAATATTGAATTGTTCGAGCGCGTCGTCTCGAAACCATATAGTCTCCGTCGCACTCGTTCATGCTCGATTTCGCCGCGAACACGGGACTTTTTTGGAGTATCATGGTAAGGACCGGGATTTTGGGCATTTTTAGAAGCCTTTTGAGCTTAAGAGCGTGTATAAACCATGGCAGACGAATTAATTATTGATTGTTGATAACTATCTACAGAGTACTTTGTAAGGGGGCGGGCAAACATCGGCAATTTGTGAGTCTCGCTTTTTGTGTCACCCGCTGGGGCATGGCCCATGGTTGGCACAGGCTGAGAGCCTAAGCCTAATCAAGCCTAGCGTAGAGATGGAACCTCATCAAGATTCCTCTGTCATAGTTACCTTGTACTCTTCATCTCAATCTAGAATATCTTTGGCTACGCGTATGTTGTGTGCATCCAGCTACCGTGCCGTAACACCGCAATATTGAGTGTCATTCGGTGTCACGTCCAGCTGGATTACAGAACCTGGCTGAATGGCCTAGGCATGTCCAACAGGTGTGCCTTGGCGTGATCTCTGCACTGCGAGTTTTCCGTAGAGTAACGAATGGCCTGCAACACGTGCTGCTCTAGGACCTGTGGGCGGTGGTCAGGGGCTGCCAGCACGTAGCTGCAATTCTCTGATCAGTGGAAAGTGCACCGATTGCATGGCGTTTTGTCGTATCACTGGCTGAAATCAACTAAGTATCCTGAATGAGTCGCCTCCGATTGATGATTCGAATTTGGATGGCGGTACTTCAGTTTCCTACAGCCGATGTCAAGGACCATCGAAAGTCTGATTTGAGCCTCCCGACTCTCACAGTCCTGACGTCTCGAAGACGGGCGCAGTGAGTCATGCGTAAAAGACACCTTGGAAGTCCCGGCGTAAGTGGCAATCCATTCTAGTTAACATGGTACAGTCAAGTTGAGAATGGGCAGAAGCGATTGACCAAACCGCATATATTTCGTTGTACAATTATATATATGTTCCAGTTGTAGATGCAATCTATACCTTACCCTCCATATAAACTTCTTCTCTCCTGAAGCCATCGACAGCCACCGGTACCCGAGAGCTGCCTCCTCGTGGCGTGACAGAGCTGCTCAATGAAAAGACATAGTCCCAGCTCGACGCATCCTCAGTTGGGCCCGAGCAAGGTGCAATTACCACTCAACCGCAAAGCGGTTTCTCCATGCCTTACCGTAGCGGTAGAAAATCCAAGGCACCGGCATAAAGGCAAGACAATTGAAGCCCAGCACGCTGTTCCCCCGTCCTAGTCCTAGTTGCCTGTATGGGGAGGTGCTGCAAGGGTCAAGAAAGCCCCAAAGGGTAACCGAATGACCAAGTTCGCCGCGAGTGCAGACGCGCCAGCTTCAGCGCCAAAAACATCAACCAAATACGTTTGCGCCGGTATAATCACAAAGAGTGTACCGAAGCCAAGAATGAATGTCCCTATTATTGGCACGATCCAATGGACTTGATAGTACGCGGTCCATCCATAGAGAAAGCACCCAAGGGGCGTGAAGGGAGCGAACCACTTCATCAGGATCAGGCGCTCCTCCGCTTGGGCAACCTTGCCGTCCCTCTTCTGTCCCAGTAACTTGTCGCTCAATGCAGCGAAGAGGATCAAGGCAGCCATGAGACCAATCCCGAGGCCAAGGTAAGCAAGTCCGGAGATGACTACGTTGAAACCGTAGGTCTCGCCGAAAACCTGGGGGAAGGTCGTGAATAGTAGGAAGATGAGACCGAAGAGAAGGCCTATGTACAGTGACAAAGGAGCACGATGGGCGAAAAGATCAACAATTTTGCTAGTCTCACGACCGCTCGACGCATCATTTGCCTGGGTGTCTGACCGGTGTCTCCCTTGGCGAGCAGCCTGTCGTTTCCCGTCTCTTTCCTCAGGCGCTCTGCTTTGCGACGCAATAGAACCGACGCGCTGGTTTCCTGCATAAAGATTAATATAGCAGCTAAAAATACCCCGGACTGTGAAGAGTGTAAGAGTCAGATCATCGAGAATAGGGTCACGAAAGCCTTACAAGAATCAGAATGAGGCGGAACGACCAACGACATCCAATTGTCTCGGATACAAAACCGCCGATGATGGGGCCTAAAACCTAGGATGTTTTAGTAAACACGATCTTAGCTTAATCATGATCATCTAACCTACAGTACCGAGCAGGGGACCGAACCCGAACAGTGCAATGGCTCGTCCTCGCTCCTCTTGTGGAGTGACATCGGCCACAGTGCAATGGCTCGTCCTAGCTCCTCTTGTGGAGTGACATCGGCCACAGTGCCACCTCCAATACCCATAGGCCCCGAAGCAGCAGTGCCGCTGATAAATCGGAAAACGATAAACATGGCTGTGTTTGTGCTAAAGGCATAACCAACAGTGAAAGCGAAGTAGACTATGTTACAAGCGTAGTACATAATGAGACGACCGTAGAGCTACGATAGTGGTGCTAGGAACAAGGGCCCTACAGCGAGCCCTAAGGCGTAGATACTGACTGTATACTCCGGACGGTGGAGTTGGTGATATTGAATTCGCGGCCTAATTCTTCGGCCCTGGGGGCGAACATGGTTGATGCTAGGTTGCTGGGTTATAGGAGACGTCAGTGATAAACAGCGAATCCCACATCGGGGGTTTATGCGAGAGTTGAGTGACTAACGCTGAGAGAGTGAAGATGCCGACTATAATTATATGAAGGTTCTTGTTGGATTTGGGCCAATTCATGGGGTTAGCGGGATCATCGGGGCCGTCCTAGTCGACGATGTTGGGATCCGGCTCTGGGTCATGTTCGACGCCAGCCGCCACTGTCGAGGCGACGGAGCACTGCACTTCGGATTCTCGGCTCCCAAGAGTAGCTGCGTCCGTGTCAGCAGCTGGGACATCTGTCGTGGTCATGGTGAGATCTATCAGCAGCTGTTATGGACAGTGTCCTCGTCGTGGCTCTAAGGCTTGTAATGGGTTCAAATCCATGACATGCGTTCAGCTTGGCGAATAAAGAAGCTGAAATGTTGATAAAGGGGTGAAACAATAGTGAATATCAAATGGTTCGGTAATATTAGATTCCAAAGGAGGTGATATGCAGACTGTAGAGGCGCAGACAGAGAACTCATCCGATCGTCCGCTCAGAGTACGTCAAGACCTCCATTTGAAAGGACCTCCATCCATCATATTATTCATATATCCGCACCTTGAAATCACATGAGCTGGCTGCTAGGACGGTGTGAGGGTCGAACTTCAACAAAGGTCGGCGGACGGGGCATCGGAGCTTTGGATATATAGTGGAGCATTGTATATCGGAGGATCGGACAAGAGCGGAGCATCGGATCAATGCTTGGCTTGGATTGCTTACCTCCAGTACCTAACCCTCAACCATCTGTTCCTCAACTCACAGTCATCAACTCCACCTGTAATATGATTTCTGAAATGCAACCGGACTTAGACGATGTCTAACCAAAAAGATCCGGCGCCTGTCTACAGCGGACCTGGCAACACGCCAAGAGGTCGTACTCGGCTGCCATCTAGCAGGCGAAGAGACAAACCACAGTTATCCTGCAATTTGTGCAAGAGGCGCAAGTATGCTGTCTGCACATTTTTGAAGGTCCACGACTCTAATCCAGAGCCAGGCTGAAATGCGACCGAGAGCAACCTTGTAGTACATGCACAAGACGAGGCCTGGCTTCGACCTGCGTATACTCCTCGAGCACGCCATTGCCCAGGAATGAACCGAACCAGGTCCCCAGGCCTGTTTCCAGAATGCAGGACCGAATTCAGCAGCTTGAGAACCTGGTCTTGAACCTGATGCAGGTCGCCACGGGACGCGACACTGTGCAAATACCACAGACTGATCTTGGCCGTGCAAGCTCTGTTCCGACCAATGATAGCCCAGCCAGCACAACCCCAGGCGAGGACATCCCCGAAGATGCTTCGACCGCCGCCTCTGATCATGGGAGTACGAGGTTGAGCAAATCTGGCGCGAGCTACGTGAATAGCTCTCATTGGGCTGCCATCCTTGGGGAAATCGCAGAGCTCAAAGACCATCTTGAGGAGGAAGCAGAGCTGCAACATCCTCGGAGCATCTCTGACTCTCTTGATCCGAGCTTTTCGGGGCCGCAGTTGCTATATGGCTATCCAAGATATGCATCGAAGGCAGAGATCCTAGCTTCAATTCCGTCGCGGCCGGTTGTGGACAGACTGATCTCGTGCTATTTCAATCTTTTCGACATGTCCCCAGGTTGGTGTTAATCCGAGTCGGGCGTGTGGTAATACACTGATACCAAACACAGTCGTATTACACACCACTCAATTCCTCAAGGAGGTATGCGACTCATCCACCAACGAGCCAGTCTCAGTTGGCCCAGCTGACATGGTCCTACCTAGTATGAACAATTCTGGGAGAGTCCGTCTAGCACCCCCTCCGTCTGGCTGGGTCTACTATTCACTATCATGTGTCTTGCAGCTCAGTTCCAGAAGTTTGGCGTCGATCCCGGGGTGCAGCTCCCGCCGAGCCAAGGTCACGAGTCAGATCTGGGGACCATGGTAGAGTCATACAAGCTGAAGGCTGTGCAGTGTCTCATCCTGGGTAGATACGCCAGTGGAGGCCCCTACGTGTTGGAGACGCTGATGCTTTATTTCACTCTTGAGCATTTCCTCTGCAAGGATGCCGACGTCAGCGTATGGATCTTGTTGAGCACCATTGTGCAACTAGCCATGCATATGGGCTACCATAGGGACCCGAGTCACTTCAATGGCATGTCCGCTTTTGCGGGCGAGATGCGAAGACGCGTATGGGCGACCATCGTCGAACTCGATCTTGGCTTCTCCGCGCAGATGGGTCTGCCGAGATTAGTCAAGCCATGGCTGTCCGACACGGCCGAGCCTCGAAATCTTCTCGATACCGACTTTGATAAGGCCACTGCAGAGCTGCCACCATCCAGGCCCGCGGCAGAGCTTACTCCGATGCTCTATCGTCTCGGGAAGACTCGGATGATGGTGGCCTTTGGCTTGGTATGGGATTTTGCAGCTGACATAAGAAGTTACACGCCCAACGATGTAACCAAGATAGACGCCAAGCTCGAGGAAGCGCTCAAGGCGGTACCAGATTGCCTCAAGTGGCGGTCCATGGCACACTGTATCTTGGACCCGCCTCAGGTCATCTTACAGAAGGTCGTGCTGCAGATCATCTACTACAGGGCCAGAATAGTCCTACATCGAAAGTACATTAGCCGTGCACAGAACGCGGATCAGTATGCGCATTCCAGAGAGGTGTGCCTAAATGCCGCACTCAAGCTCCTTGACTTGCAACACATGATCGACGAAAACACGCGGCTATTTTGCCAGCTGTACCATGAGCGCTGGAGGATCTCTTCTCTCATCAACCACGACTTCCTCCTGGCCACAAGCATTCTCTGCTTCTATTTGCGGGAGGTCACCGGCGAGCCCTCGGACGTAGGCGAATCCGCGTTGGTCGAGAAGATCATGAAAACCCTGGAAAGGTCTCATGACATCTGGCTCCGCTCCAGCGATGCCTCCAAAGAGGCGCGGAAGGCGGCCAAAGCTTTGAGCGTCGTGATCGGTAATCGAAAGGTGCCATCGGCAACAGCACAGGCCGGGGGGACCAATGCAGTGAGCTCACAATCGCTAGCAGGCTATAGTGATTCGACAACCGATCATCATGGTGAGTATACACACCCACAAGACCTTCCGGCGAGCCTCGGTCAGCGATATGCGCGGCACATTTATGAGTTAACAAAGATGTCAGGGTACTTTTCGGATATCGACGTGGCGTCCCCATTCGTCGACCCTACGACATCTGGAAGCTGGAGAGACATGATGAACGAGCCTGTTGGATCTTATCTACTGCCGGAGACGGCGCCTTCGTCCACTTACGGACAGCAAATGACATACTGTAAGTGAACTTGGTGTAACCTAGTCCAGTTTGGAGTCGGTGGCTAACATGCGAGACAGCGCTGGATACCATGACCTCTTCTCAGTGGCCCTGGCAATCAATATGATGCTGTTCAGCGGTCTCTTTATTAACTTGATGGTGTTGACTTTCAGGCAGCTCCCGGACTATGTTGCCCTCCAAGCTGTTTTGGCGATTTTGAAGTCAGAGACGGTTATTCTGGGCCCGGCCACTGGGCGACATTGACTCAGATGGTGTTAGGGGTGGTAGTTCGGTCACCAATCTCACGTCAACGTGTACAAGGGCCTTGACTCATGAAGATATAAGAGACCGCAGGTTCACACTGGGGCCATTACGTATCATCGTAAGGGCCTGGCTGGTGCGTGTGCCTAACTCCAGCCGTCGCGTTAAGGAGTTCAGTCGGGCGGCATGGCGACCACTTTTGCCGGGGAGGCGGGGGATTTCGGTGTGGATAGGGACCGCCGAAGGTTGGGCAAGGTGGATTGAGGGACGATGATCGAGAGTGTGGTCATACAATACAACCCGCAGCAAGCAAAGGAAGATATCGGTACTTTTATCAACGAACCATAAACATCCATCGACGTAGCTAAGAAACGTCTCAACCCATCCGATCCACAAGTGTCCCCCATGATATCAGGCTCGCACCGTAGAACGCCGTTCCCCTGGAGACAAGTCTCGGCCACCGGGACGTTGGAGTGCCTCCCATAAATGTGTTCAGCGTCGCTGATCGCAGATTACAGATCCCGAAACTCCAGACGGTACGAAGTAGAAAGACACTAGACACAACCCGCCCGCTCCTCGATCCATCCATCAAAAGTTTAATCGCCGAGGACGCTCTCCGGCTCCTCCTCCGCGCCAGCGTTCACATCCTCATCTTCCTCCCGGTCCTCCTCCTCAATCTCATCCACCACCATCTTCTCCACCCCCTCCTCCTCCTCCTCAATCTCATCATCCTCCACCTCCATCACTCTCTCCGCACTCTTCATCCCCTTCCCCCCCTTCTTTTGCGGCTGCGCCTTCCCCGTCGCCCCCTTTTTCTTCCCCCCTGCCGCCCGCTTCTCAAAAAACCCCACCACCTCCCGAAAATTCGCCCCCAACCTCCCTTTATTCCGCCCGAGCCGCTCCGCCACCCGTTTTCCGACCAGCCCCGCCGCCACCGCCAGCACCAGCTTCGACGCTAGCTCGCACAGCCGCTGCTCCGCGACCAGCGTCCGCTGCAGCCGCTCCCGCCGCCTCTCCTCCGATGTCTCCGCGTCCTCGTCCTCGTCGATCTCCTCCTCTGACTCAGGCTCTTCGTCCACCGTCTCCGGCTCCTCCTCCTCGTCGTCGCCCGTCTCGAGAGCCCGCCCGCTGCGCCGCGCGTAGGTCCGCTCCGCCGCGCCGAGCACCTGGATTGAGAGATCCTGCAGCGCAGGGTCGACGTTGAGGACGAGCGCGAGGAAATCCTCGTGGGGTGAGGTGGCGGAGGACGAGGCACCGTTGGGCTGCGCGAAGCGACCTTTGAATTGGCGGAGGGTGCTGAACGCGCAGGCGAGGTCGTAGACGGCGCCGACGCAGGCGCAGCGGACTTCGTCGGCGCCGGGACGGGAGCGGATGACGGTGGCGAGGGCTTTGACGAAGGCGTCGCGGTGGGCGGCGAGGGTATCGAGGTGGGCGTCGGGGATGGAAGTTGGGGGGGTGGTGGAGAGGAGGGCGGCGAGGTGCTTGACTTTCCAGAGAAGGTGGAAGAGGAGGGCCTTGGTGGCGTTCAGGACGAGAGCATCTTCTTCGGTGTTGATCTCGGGTGGGATGCCGGTGCCGGGAACGCCGCGGTGGAGGAGGGTGGTAAGGAGGGAGATGGAGTCAGAGTGGGGGGAGGGTTGGGTAGAGGAACGGCTTTTGGATTTGGATTTGGTGCGGTGGGAGGTGGTGGGGGACGCTTCGAGGGGGTCGGTGCAATCGGAGATGCTGGAAAGGTTGGCGATGCGGAGGACAGTGTTGCTTAATGCTAGGAGTGCATTGGACTTTAGACTGCCGCGGGTCATGAGATTCCCGGCTTGAGCTGAGAAGTGCAGCGCAGACATGGTATCGTCCCACAGAGATTGTAATTTGCCGGCAGTGATCTCCTCCAGGTCTTCGTAGCTCTTCGCATGTAAGAGTGCCATGCTTGCCTCCGCGAGGACAGACTCATTGCCATGCGTTAGGAATTGTTTGTTGATATCATCTAGCAAGGCGGGAAGCATGGTGGACTCTTCACGAAGGGCTTGGAAGATATCCAGATTCAGAGCTCGCTCCAATCGCAGCACTGCCGATGCCGTCGACGGCTGGGCCCCAAACTTGTTCAGTAGACGAGGGATGAGTTTCGCTAGGTTCTTCGATGCCTCCTCTTGCTCGTCGATGAGCCCTTGTTTCTGAGCTTTGGTCCGCTTGACCTTCTTGTCAGCGAGGGTTTGCGCCGTCTCCGTCAAAGAGAGTTTGACGGACGCATTCAAGATCTCGAGAACGATGAGCTCTTCGGCGTCGGAAAGTCGGACGGCATCTTTGAACCGCACGGCAATATCGTTGGTCGCAACGCCATTCACAATGGGAGCTGAGTGATCGAAGAGCAGATACGCTGCGAGGTACTCCCAATCTAGGAACTCCGCCAAGTCTCGAGATTTTTCGCAGAGCAGGGTTGCCGCCATCGAAAATCGAGATTCGACGCCCGAAGCGATGAGCAGGTAGCGATCGCTTCCCGGAACTCGTTCGTGGTTCGTTGGTTCGGTCTCATCAGAATCGTACGCCTCTAGCAGCTCCACCAAACTCTTAATCTTCAGCCACTCGAGTGTCGGAGCTTCAGGATTCTCCGCATGCTCGGAGTCCTCGAGTATCTCCTGCAATGACTCCACTCCGCCGACGTCTTCCACTTTTAGCTCATAGATGTCCATGACGTTCTGCGCGAAGAACGGCACGACTGCCTGCCGCACCCGGGCTTCCGAATCGTAGATCAACTTGCCGACCACATCGATATCGTCCGGCTCGATGGACCCGTTTTCCCGTAGCGTGTCAAGCAGCTCCACCGACGCGCTACGGACCACCGGGTCGGCGTCTTGCGTCGCCATCTCGACCATGCGTTGCCGAAACCGCTCGATGAAGGAGCGGAGCCCCGCGAGGCGGTCCGGTTTACTGAACAGGTCACGCAGCTTTCGGACGACTTCGAGACGGGTGGGTGCATGTGTGTCGGAGAGGACCCAGCCGAGGTACCGGAGGTAGTGACCTTCGAGGAACAGGTCGGGGTATTGCGAGATCCAGTAGCTGAGGGCTTGGACGCAGTCGACGCGGATTCGAGGGTCGATGTCTCGGTAACGATGGACGAACACCGTGTCAAACCAGCCCTTGATGATCTCGTCTAAAGTCTCAAGATGCAGGGTTTGGTCCGCAACCTTTTTCTCGATGTCCGCGACTCTAGACTTGTTGGGCCTGCCCTTCTTCTTCTCACCATCGAGTTGTCGGACAGTTTGCGCTTTTGTAGCAACGAGTTCACTGCCGACGTCGCATAACGCGCTGACTATGGCTAGAGAGGCGACGGTCGCGGTGTGGCGGAACGGCCTGTTGCTGGCTGAGGTCATGGACGCAAGCCATGACATAATATTTTCCATTAACGCTGGGTCGTCGAACATGGTTGTGGCTGCTATGGATCTGACGAGAATTTCGTAAAACTCGACCATGGTCTGCTTGAATGAGACGGCACCTTTGCCGCGGGCAATCAAGGGGTATTCTGTGACATTTTGCTGGAGAGTGATCAGTTATCGCCCTGGTACCATTCAGACAGGGCGTCTCACCGATTGATACTCATCTTGGATATCCGTAAGCTTCTCCGTAAAGTGATCGGGATCCTCTACAAGCGTCGCGTCCACATTATGATCGCATCCCGCACACTTCAGGGTGAAGGTAAACAGATCCGCAACCGCCGCCGATTCCCCGTCGCGAAATGCCGCAAGCCACGATGTAATCGCCTCCTCGATCGTCTTCCGGCCACTGAAAACATCGCCTGGTATCTCTAGTTAGCCAACGTCATGGTCACGCTCGTCTCAAGTTAGCATACCATACAACCCCTTCCCAACAGCGATCGCACTCTCCCTCGGCCTCGGCCTTCTACTCCTCTTCGCCTTCGCCGCCCGCACTGCCGGCCGAATCGCCAAATTCACCTCGCCCGCTCCATTCGCCTTCGGCTTCTTCGCCGCCGGTTTCCGCTGACTTCCGCTCTTCCGTTTGTTCCTCCGCTGCTCCCTCCGCTCCTCTTCGCTCGGCTCACTGTCGTCCTCGTCCTCGTCGTCTTCGTCGGACGCGTCGTCCTCCATATCAACATCCTCGTCCTCGGCGCCGTAGTCGCGTTTCCGCTTCGTGGCTTGGCTAGAGGTGGGCGGCGCGAAGACTTCGGGCTTCTTGACGACGCGTCCGGATTTGCGCCGGTTGTCAGGGGCGGACGCGGGCGCGTCGAGGTCGCTGACATCGGTGGTGTCCATGTTGGCGGGAATAGAGTGAAGCAAGAGACGCGTGGGACGGGGAGTGGTTGCTAAGTGGCTGGAACGGGAAATGCACGCTGGTTGCGGTGATAGACAGGGAGGAAATCAGAGCGCGCAAGCCATGGATTTAATCGAGGGATGCGCGTTGCAATGGTGATATGGAGATAGTCGTGATGGCTCAGGGAGGACGCGTCACGGGAGCGATTGGATAAGATAGGAAAGAAAAGATGAGGGGAGAGGAGGGGAGAAATAAATGGTGGATGGGTGAGCGCGTTTTTGAGGTCGGAGGTGAAGGGAATGATGAAGTGCAGAGGTGAACGTTGCGGAGTTTCACTCACTGGAGTTGCTTGGGGCTTCGGAGGAGGGATGGGGAAGTTGCGCTGGTTGCGACTGCCTGTCCATTGAGTCCACGCTGTTGATGTGGAAGGTGGGGGCGGCAAACGCCGCGACGCGTCCCCTGTCGCTCCTGCTCCTCAAGACCCTGGCCCACCTGGCCGCCATAGAAATTCCAATTGGAGACAATACTAGACAAATGCAATAATAAGTTCTCCTATCAATATAAATTCAATGGCAATCCGAATGCTAGCATATGTAAGTAGTTCAGGCATCCGCCCACACAATACGCAGCCACTTAATAAATCTAGTTCCGAACCGCTCAGCCAAGCGAAACAATAGCAATGTCCCCTCGCTCCCTCAATCCATCCCAACGTCCCCCCCCATAATGACCTCCCCTTTCCCAACCCTCCCCCTCGGCCCTGGCGTCGGCGAAATCACCCTCCATCCCCTCCGCACCGCCCAACCCGCCCTCCAATCCCTCCGCTACCAATATCCCCTCAAACTCGTCGCCCCCGCCCCCTCCACCGTCTCCTCCCCCCCCTCCTCCCCCCCGACCACCCACCTCGTCCACACCATCTTCCTCCTCACCTACGGCGGCGGCCTCGTCGCCGGCGACGTCATATCCCTGCACGTCTCCCTCGCCGCCGCCGCACGCCTCGTCCTCCTCACGCAAGGCAGCACGAAGGTCTACAAGGCACCGAGCGGGGGTGCGGGCGCGCGGCAGCGCATGGAGGTGGCGTTGCGGGACGACGCGATGTTGTGCTATCTTCCGGACCCGGTGCAGCCGTTCGCGAAGAGCGCATTCGAGCAGGCGCAGGTATATGTGTTGCATGGCGCAGAGGCGAGTCTGTGTGTGGCGGATTGGGTGGCGGAGGGGCGGAGGGCGAGGGGGGAGAGATGGGGCTTTGGGGGGTATGGGTCGCGGAATGAGGTGTGGGGGTGTGAGGCAGGGGGAGGGGGGAGGCGGTTGCTGGTGAGGGATAATGTGTTTTTGACGGATAAACATGGGGCGAATGGGGACTTTGCGGCGGCGGTGGATGGGCTGGGGGCGGTGGGGACGTTGATTTTGGGGGGGCCGGGGTTTCGGGGGGTGGGAAGGTTTTTTATGGAGGAGTTTCAAGCGATGCCGAGGGTGGGGGGGAAGAAGTGGGATGGGAGTGAGGGGGAGGAGGAGGAGACGGGGAGGGAGCGGTGGAGGGCGAGACGGCTGAAGGAGGAGGGGCGGGATGGGGTGCTGTGGACGGCAGCAGATGTGAGAGGGTTTGTGTTGGTGAAGTTTGGCGCGAGGGAGGTGGAGGGAGTGAAGGTGTGGCTTCGGAATATGCTGAGGGAAGAAGGGACGGTTGAAGCGACGTTCGGGGAGCGTGCGCTGCTCTGTATGAAATAGACAAGACACAAAGGTCGCAGCCTAATGAAATATAGCTGTAAACCCGCTACGAGGATCCCTTCTGCTTCTGCTTCCTCACCATCTCTCGATATGCCTCGATCACCTTCGCCCGCTCCCCCTGCAGCTCCTCCCGCCGCTTCAAACTCCCCGCCAACTTCGGCACGTCCGCCGCCATCACCTTCGCCCCCTTCACCTTCAGCACCTCCCTCGGCACGCTCTTGAACTGCGGCGGCGCCTTCGCCACATCATGCAACCCCTTCGGCCGATCCCGCTTCCCCTCCAACACCGCCCACGGATCATCCTCCTCATCCACCCCTTTTCTCCCCTTCTTCCCTCCCGCGTTCCCCCCAAACACCAACCCCTCCTCTTCCTCCTCCTCCTCCTCCGCCAACTCCTCCGCTTCCTCCCGCTTCTCCCGATACGCCGCCTCGTCCTTCCGCCACTGTGCCTGCAGCCTTAGCAACTTCTTCTCATGCTTCGTCCGATGCTCATCTTTCCCCTCGCCCTTCTTCATCTTGCGCGCCAGCCCCGCGATCGGCATCGCCTGGTCCACCCGCGCTGCGAAGTCCGCGAGCTTCTCCCCGTGCTTGATCGTTAGTTCGGGTATGGGTTCCTCCTCCTTCTTCGGCGGCGCAGGGGTGATCGGAGCTTGAGGTTTGCCTTTGCCTTTGCCTTTGCGGGGGGCGTCACCGTTGTCCGGGCCTTTGGGGCGCTTTTCGCCGCGGCCGAGGCGCATGAGTTGGAGGAACGCACGGGGGGTGTCGTTGGCCCATTGGTCGGGGTCCTTAGAGAGCTTGGGCTTTTTGGCACGTTTGGGGCCTTTGGGAGGGGGAGGGGGGTTGTGGCCGGGTCGGAGGGGTTTGGCGATCATGGAGGGAGGAAGGTCGGCACTGGGGAGGTTAGTGATGTGATAGTTGGACGGAATAGGCATTCGTGGGGACGTACTCTCGTCCTTTATCATCATCTCGCTTTCTTTTATGTTTGTGAGGCATGGCGATTTAATTTCCTTGCTATAATCCGTAGCAGGATATGGTATTGTACTGTAGAGGTACGAGGGACTTTGATAATAATCTTACGGAGAAATTTTGATGTCTTCGGTTGACGCCAGTGATTGGTTGGTTTGGTGGCGGGTTCAGGGTTCGCTGTGACGTCGGTCTCTGGTCCCCGGCCCTTGACTGACGCCCATCGACTCGACCACAAGGCTGTTGACTGTTCCTGACTCTCTTCCTGTCCGTCTTATTCATCATTGTTACATTCCCGTCTCAATCCCGAAACCCGAGTCACCATCGAACGACGCTGGGGTAGTGACCATTTCCTTTTGTTTTGGCGCGTCTCTCTATTTTTGTTTCATGTTTAGTCATTACCCCTCCGCGGGAACCCGTGGTCAATGGAACTGAGCCGACAATTGGTATAGACGATTACACAGGAACACTCCCGATTATAGACATGCAGCAGGAGCTTTAAACCAGCCGGATTTTGCTGTAGGCAGATATTTACTTGAACCTTCGAACATGGCCTTGCCATCTCACGAAGCTGGCCTCCCGGAGACGAGGTCACATCGAAGAGAGGATGACGCAGAGTCCGAGGACGGCCGATCATACAAAGATGAGGACAGAGAGCGGCTGCTTATGAGTGAAGAAGTCCCCGAAGGCCGGTCTTTTATACCTCCATTTTGGAAGCGGTTTGGCCGTATATTCCGAAGCAATGGGCCTTTTCGGTTCGAGTCTTCTGGCTCGTACCCTGCGTCCCCCCGTCTTCCTCGACCGAAGACCTTTGGTGGACATTGTCTTGGCCTCATCGTAGGGTTCTTGACTGTTCTGTAAGTGGCCAATCCCGGCATCTTACTGCTTCGATGCTAACGGCGATGCGCGATAGTGGATTGATCCATGTGACGTACTTTGTGCTTGGTCTCGGCCCCCTCTTCTGGACTACAAGCGGGAATACCTACCCTGACGACTGGCGGCACGGACAGTCATCCGATGATTGGATGCGATACACGACGGATTTTACACGAGATATCCTCCCGATACCATGTCATTCCCACAACGACTACTGGCGGAAAGTGCCCGTCTTCGAAGCAATTCATTACGGCTGCACCGGCGTGGAAGCCGATGTCTGGCTGTTTGACGACGAGCTTTATGTCGGACACAACATTGCGGCATTGACGAGAAATCGGACGTTCCGTAGCCTCTATGTTGAACCGCTGGTGGCGCTTCTGGATAAGCAGAACGGGAACACCTCGTTCCCTGATGATGCTGGTCTCCGAGGGATCTTCGACGAAGAGCCGGAGAGGACGGTCGTCTTGCTTGTCGACTTTAAGAACGGCGCCGACTCCATCTGGCCATACGTCCAACACCAACTCGAACCACTGCGCCAGAAAAACTACTTATCCTACTTCGATGGCCACACCGTCATCCCCCGCCCCATCACTGTCGTCGCCACCGGTGATGCTCCCTACCCGCTCGCCATCGCTAACTCCACCTACCGCGACATGTTCTTTGATGCGCCCCTCTCCTCCCTCACCGCCTCACTCCAATCCTCCGAGCCTTTCAACAGCAACAACTCCTACTACGCCAGCACCAACTTCATCGCCGCCATCGGCTACCCCTGGTTCGGCTCCCTGAGTGCCGCGCAGCGCGCGACCATCACACGGCAGGTCGACGCGGCGCACGCGCGGGGTCTGAAGGCACGGTATTGGAACACGCCGGGGTGGCCGGTCGCATGGCGGAACCATGTGTGGACGACGCTGGTGGAGTTGGGGGTGGATTATTTGAGCGCGGATGATTTAAGGGCGGTGGCGGAGCATGATTGGAGGAAGCAGAAGGATAGGGATTGGTAGGGAGGAGGGGGGGTAGGGGAGACGATGGGCGGGCGGTGCATATAGTTCTTCGTTCCTTTAGATTAGCATTTGAGATACCCTGTGGATAGACGAGCGACACTCCTTGATGTTTGATGATGGGGTGTAGGGCCATGGTGCTTTTTAGCCGTTTCTATAGAACGAATACTGATTGTTCGCACGGCACGTTGGCCATTGCGAGGCCTAGTACATATAACTAAACATTACCTACTGTATGGTATCCAGTGAATTGATGTTGCTTGACGTACTGGTCATACGAAATCCAATTGTTCACCCATATCGAGCGCCTCCGCCAAGCACTGCCACTGTCACCCACCTGCCAAACCGCACCCTTCAAAACAATCTCCAGCCACAGATCACGGGAATACTACCACTAACGGTTCAGCTTCACGCATCTCCTCCATCAAATCCATCTTTTTCCTATTCAACTCCCCTCCAATACCCTTCGTCGATGGTTCCTTGTTTCGTAGCTTACCTCTGGAGCGTGGAGGAGAGATGGCGGGCGGCTTCGACGACCTGATCGAGTTCCTCTTGCAGGAAATTGCCCTTCTGGGTGAGAAAGGTAAAAGATGTTCTATTTTCCTACAGTATTTTAATCATCCCGTCCATTCCTCCCGCTGCAAGTCATTCTAGTGCCCGCCAGTGATTGGATGCCCGATGCTTTGCCGTCTGTCGATGTTGAAAGTCATCGTTCCTCTCGCTCGTCCAGGCTTGGCATCTCGAAATCGTGGCACAGGGCGTCCGGTTCGAGCCGGGCTCAGACCGCGCATTTTTTATATTCGAAGAATTACTTACGGCTTGACTAGGCTTGTCTCCTTCGGAGTTTCGAGGGCTCATTGATCGGTTTTATAAACCGGTAGGAAGAAATTTTGGCGCGGCAGAGGCACCCGAACCCCCGGTCGCGCTGGTGGATGACTTGCTCGTTGAGCAGGTGTGGAAGTGGACGACGGCGCATCGGGACATTTGGGTGGGGATAAAAGGAGAGTATAACGGGGTGTCATGGAAAGAGGCCGTTGAGATTGAAGCTGCTGCCTCGCCGTTCAATCAGCAACTAGAGCGAGCGGCGGACGTACCTCAAAGCCAAGTTAATCATACTGACAAGCCGGATGGTGGAACTCCAAACCCCATTGCTGAATCTCAATCCAATGGGAACGTTGGGAAATCCACCGAGACCGATCCCCAGGTCAAAATAGAAGAAGCAGCAGAAAATCCAGCCTCTCAAGACAAGATTCGAATCTACGCCTCCGAGGAGCGGATCTGGCACGCCCTGGCAGGCCATGGCATCGACCGCAAGAGAGTGCCTCCGCTGGAGTTTCAACTTCTCTGTGTCATCGCAGCTCAAGGACCGAAAGGCATCATCCAGCCGCAGCTTGTCAAACTCAGCGGGCAGGACAAACGCTCTCTTCCGAGGCGCACCGATGCCTTGCAAGAGAAGGGGTATATCGTCAAGAAGTCAATCATTCAAGGCGGCATGCGCACGAGCATTCTGACCTTGCGCCGATATGTCGAAGAGCACACGGAGGTCGCGTCGGACGATGCGGCGAACAAGACGCGGATCTTCGTCGATGGCCAAGTGCAGGTGTTTAACGCGGTCGATGCCATATACGAGCTTCTTAAAGACATCAAGGTCATGCCTACGGAAGATCTAGTTCGGCTTGTAGGCTTCGATGCCCGCTCCTTCCGGCGGCGGATGATGCGCGATATCTTCCAGCGGCTTGCCATGCTCGGCGTGATTGCGCAGGTCAAGGTCAAAGTCAGCTACACGAAGACCTGGAATGTCTGGAAGCGGGCGGTCAGACTGCTCCGCGCTCCGAATGAGAAGGACCGGAAGACGTTCGCATCGTTGTCGAAGGCCGAGATGAACTCATGGATCCGACAGCAGAACAAAGGAACAAACGGCGATGGCAATGCGGAATCGGACCAAGACTCTGAGGACGAAGGCACCGTTGTTACTAACACGGAACAAGGGACGCCTGAGATTCCAGGCCGGGCTGGCGTTTCCGATCAACCACCGAAGCCCACCATCGGTCCTCAATGGGATCCAGACCGATTGTGGCCGAACATCATATATGAGTACGTCGACAGAGCCGGAGAAGAGGGTGTTTCAAGCATGGACCTACGAGCCCGAACATTTGGCCCGGTCTGGAAGCGCCCCTTCGACATCGCGATGGCGCGACTCACCGATGCATGGGAGGTTTCTCAACCGGAAACGTTGCGCCACTTGAAAATCGTACGCGACACGGCTGTTAAAGATAGGACGAATCATTACTTATATAGGACTGTCGGCCACTACCAGAGTCTTGTGAATCAGGGCAACGGAGATTGGGACATCGTCAGCAACGGGCATCTTGCGAAACCGGGCAAGAAACAGAAAGTCAAATTGGAATATTTCCTTGCTCCGCCAGACGAATGGGGCTTTCCTTCGGTCAATACGAGCTTGCTAGCACCTGGAGATGGCATCGCTCCTCTACCGAAGCAGCCTATTGGGCGCGAGGCCATCAGTAAGCAGAAACAGCAAAAGCGCAAATATCTCGGCCTCGATTTGTCCGAAATTTCGAAGGAGATCCACCAGGAAGAGACCCAAGCCAACCAGTCCACCACAACGACCGCGGCGAAAGGCAAGAAACGGGCGATGGATCGTTCAGCGCCAGGTGACACGACCTCCACACCTGCGGCGAAGAAAGCCAAACTTGCGCCGATGGGCAAGATCGCGCAGGAGAAGGCCAAGAAGGCAAGAGAGGAGGCCAAACGGTATGTGGCTGCGCTGAGAAAACAAGCGGAGAAGTTGGCCGCATGGCAGATTACGATGGAGAAGAAGAGGAGGGCGAAAGAGGCGGGGTTAGACTCAGATGATGTGGGCGTTGATTTGCGAGAGATCAAGCGTGCCACAGTGCAGAAGGTCCTAAAGCCACAAAAGAAGTCGTCGATTGTTCCACCGAGGCGGAGGGGACGGCCGAGGAAACAGACTGAGAAAGTGGCCATGGTGGGACATGATGAGGAAGACGGTGACGAACATCCCGCCGTAAATGGGTCTGCTGGTGCTCCCACCACTATTCAGCATGAACAAGTTGAGTCCCTTGCACCACCTGCTACTCAACTAGACCACGCTCAGGACAATTTGCAAAACGGCGAACAGTCCATTAGCGCAGAGGCAGACAATAACAATCAAAGTCAAGCATTGGACGAAGACAAGAAAGCCTTGGAGCAGCGCACTGAAGAAATTCTCACCGGATTTCTCCACCGGACTCGACGGGGAGTCTACATCAAACCTCCTTTTGCAGACCGGTCGTTCACGCGAGGTCGACCGCGCAAGACGTTTATGATTGCTATTAAGCTCGATCAGCTGAAGGAAGAGGTACCTGAGGATGAGCAAGGAGCCCAAGCAGAGGCGAGGAGGTCCGAACTCGGAGAACAGGCGGATGATGGGGACGACGGTCGTCCTGATTTAGAGATGGTTGACGCGAACGACCAGCGTGTGGAGGAACAAAATCTAGTTGATGGTGAGGTTGGAGAACAAACCGCCTTTGTGGACACTTACGGTGCACCAACACAAACTGCAGCAGTACCTGTCAGTCCCGGCGAGGAATTAGCAGCTCGAGCTACCCGCGATACCCATCCGATTGATATTGACGAGCAAGAAGACACGGACCACGAAGCCGAGACAAAGGACGATATCGTAATGGACGAAGACATTCAACAGCCCTTCGAGTCACCTAGCTCACGCAAGCAGACCATATCTAAACCGAGTTTCAAACTCTGGAGTTTGTCTAGCCAGAACAAGAAAATCACCAAAAAGAGAGGTTCGCATCGAAGACCGGGTGTCCAACTCGGAGGTGGTACCACTGCGCTTAACCGGGTGAAAATCATTCTCGACCTGGTCAACAAATGCGACGGCATCATACCTGGCGCTCGGGCGGTATATCCTTCATTTGACTTTGCATGGAAGGCGCTCCATCCAAGTAGCGGTCGAATTGACTCCCGGACTATCGAACGAGCTCTGACCTCGATGGTGGAAATGGGAAAGCTCATCCACATTGAGGTTCCATGCGAAAGGAATGGGTCCAAATTCACGCAATCGATGTATACCTTTCCCGAGATTGACCCTTCTTCGGATCGTGTGGAGGACATGAAGAGGAACATACGCTCCTGCTACCCATCGTCGTACCATCCTCCTCAGTTAGGCATAGCACCACCACCCGCGAAGCGTGGACCGCCGCGCCATACCGATCTATATCCAAAGGATGAGACCGTACAGTTCGCACAGCCGCTTCCTCAACCCGCCAACGTTCGCAGGAAACAAGCGGCAGCCGAGATCTCAAGGATCAAGGCGGCCGAGCGGGCGGCCAAACAAGCGGCGCGGGAACATGCCAGGAGAGAGAGGCAGGAGTTGAGGTTGGCAAGACAGCACCTCCGGGAAACGAACCGAGCCCACTTCAGGTCGATCAGAGATGTGACCAGTCACCGAGCCAAAAGACAGAATCGACCTCCTATGCCGTACGGGCCGTGGGGTCATCCGTCATTGGGCTTTGCACCTTCGTATATGCCACGTAGCGGGATGCAGACTATGTACCCAAGCAGGTATCCAGTCCAAATGGATCCTAGAACCTCCCTTGTTCTGGTCATCAAGGGACTTTCAATGCTCACTCAGTGCTCATCGGACTTTCACCCCTTGACGGGCACGTTCTCGACTGTCACCAATGTGCCGAGACGTCTCGAACAGGCAGTGCCGGCTCGAGTGACATTATTGTATATGCTCCAATCTTTCCAGATGAAGGCATACTATCTCATGCTGCATCCAGCACCGACACTTCATCAGCAAACCGGGACATTTGGGACCAGTGCTATCGTGCCGCAGGTGATGCAGGTCCCACGCTATCCTACTACTGGCGGCTCAGTATCTCGACAGCTTCCAGCACTCCTCCCGGCCCCACCGTCGATGTACAATCCCAAAATTTCTCAGCTGGCTCCATTTAATAAGGACGATCCGCGCGCTTACGATGCGTTACTTCAATCTCACGCCCGCAAGGTTGCAAAACAGCCTTCTTTCATCAAGGTCGATCTGGAGAAGGCGTTGTCCGAGTCGGCGAAGTACTTCGTGACGGCCATCACGGTCGTTCAAGCCCTCGTTGGCGGAGTCGATCAAGGTATCAACTGGACTTTAGTGACGACCATCTGCAAAGGCAATCCTCGGTTCGACATCGATATGGACATTGGTCATCTGCGCTATCGCTGGGTGATTTATCGAGAATCCTTCAAAGACTGGCTCAATGAAGTTATTGAGGACTTCCGGGAGGTGTTTTTGGAAGCGTACGGAAAGGGGGAAGTCGACCCGATCGATTTCGATAAGCCTTATGACTATGACTGGCTTGGCTTGGTCAAGTGGGCGATGAAGAAGCTTCTGATTCTATCGAGGTCTCCTGCCGAGTTTAGAAGAAACCCGATCACGCATCGGAGCTTGCCTGCCACTTGGGAGGCGCTGGAGAATTCGTTTTCTATAGAATCGGAACCGAGTCAGAGTCGCACGCTGCCGGAGAAGTTCTACAATGACAAGACGAACGGCACGCACCGAGCGGTCTGGGTGCATAACGTTCCATTTGAGACGGATGCATTCGCCAAGACTAAGCCGCGAGGCAAAAAGGGGAAGACGCAAGAGACCGAAGATGGACTGCGGCAGGGCGAGAAGCGGATGACGAAGTCCTACGTCAGATCCGTCATCGCAACTCCCGATGATCAATACGATGCCTTCCTCGCCCGAGACATTCTTTCGCGCTTCCCGCCCTACGCCATGGACCGCGCGATCGGTGAGCTCTCGCGGAAGAACATCATCTCCAAGCGATTCCCTGGCCCCCACGTACCACCCGGTCGGACGTGGCAGCTTTCCGACCAGTTGAACTCGATGCTCGACCGCCAAATCACCGGCGAGATGTACCAAGAAGCCGCGCAGTTCAAAGCGGACCTCGACCGTGCGTTTTCAGAAGGAGACGAACCCGTCGTTCGAGTGCCGTTTACGGCGAAGAACGGGACTATGCTTGCGATCCTGAACCTGGTTGCGAATGGCCGATGCAGACTGACTCCGGCCCTCCCTCGCATCATCAACGAAGACCAACCTCTCCTGCGAGGAGGTCGCGACGTTGACGCCGAGCTGGTGTATTCGAAATGGGGATGGCTCAACGGCGCATACAACACACGGATCATGAATCGCAAATATCTGGAATTCCACGTCGACGTCCACCCGACGGCTCGCTACCAACCAGGTAACCCATTCCTCGCAAGCTTGCCCGAGGGGACATTGCCTGCGCCCCCGACCGCCAACGATGATTTTGCGGAATCGGATGAGGCGTACCGTGGCTGCTACCCGCTCTGGCTCGATCATCAATCGCACATCATCCAAGATCTGTGGGAGAGGGTGGTCATGGCGGTCGTGCAAATCATCTCGTTCCGCGCCGGAGTCGATGTAGACGGATTGAGTAGGGCGTTCAAAGGGATGTTGGAGCCCTGGGAGCTTGAGATATGTGTGGGTTGGCTAGAGAAGGTTGGGGCGGTGGAGAGGGTGGCTGGGAAGGAGAACTATACTGTGACGGAGTGGTGGTGGATGGTTCCTGCGGCGTGGATTCGAGAGGAGACGACGGAGGTGGACACTCGAAGGATTGAAGAAGACCACAGTCCCATTCTTGTGGAATAATACTCATCGAAACAGCGGGGAATCATCAATGTATGGTATGACTTAATACCGAAGGTACCATAATTTTGATATCGGCCGTCGGCATCCAAGTTTCCAGCGATTAATTCCCCAGTACAGGAAACTTTAGGTTTCAAGATTCATTAGGCAATACTCTCCGAAACCAAATCAGGAGATCGGCGTGATCGGACAAGATGGCAATCCCAAGCTGGCCAACTGAACAATCGACATCAAGCCGAAACTCTGCTTTTAACATGGTCTTCTCCCGCGAATCGACGTCCAGCTTTTCCACCGTAAAGAACTCTCTAGAAACGTGCGTGAAAAGTAGCTTAACCCGCCAACTCCGATCCGTAGCATCGATCACCAGCTTCCCCTCTTTACACTCCACGATATAGGTTCCATAGCCCTCCTCTCGATATATGCCCGCATGCGATGAAATCGAGGCCGCCAACGGCAGCGGCGGGTTCGGAATCCTTGGATAAAGCGCCTCGACCGTTTTAGCCCTCCACTCCACTTCATCCTTCACCGCCTGCGCCTCCCAATCGAACCTCTTGGAGATAAACTTGTCATACTTGGAGAAGAACTGGTCGCTAGCCGTTTTGTTCTTGATCGGAATCAACTCGGGCGAAGTTTGCAGATTTGAAACGCATCGGAGAGTTTGGAGGGTAGTGAGGACCTCCAAGATGATCTGCAGAGTGATACGACACGAATATGAAGTTTGCTCTGCGGGGCGTACGCCAAGATACAGAGCAGAGGCGTAAAAAGCAAAAGCTGATTTAAAAGTCACTGACTTGCCATCTTCCATCTTGTTACTGCTTCGGCAGTTCCATGTAAAACAAAGGAGGCTCTGTAGACGGTTTCGTCATATCTTGTAGAAGGGACAGGGCGCTCTCATGACTCATGACTCTCTAAGAATAGAGTTGCACAATTATGGTGAATCATTATTCCACCGCTCACTCACAGATTTATATCCCTCCCCTCTCCTCCTCTAGTGTCTAAAAACGTCGCTGTGGATCACTCTATCCCCTTTTGCTCTCTACTCCCCCCTTTCCCATCTTCCCCACAACAATGCGGCCTCAACTCCCTAGATACCAGACACTGACTCACCGAACACGACATCTCCGACCTCAGCTCCGGAAACAGCTCGAAGAAGCCGGGCCGCATCTGGAAGCAATGCAGATCCATGACGTGCGCGTGCCAGGGCGATGAGAACGCGTAGAGGCCCGTGGCAGGGTCGTGGTGGTAGATATCGCGCAGGTCGTGGCTCCAGAGGAAGAGGTAGTTGGTGCAGAAGGCACTGACGAAGCGGTCGCAGGCGAATCGGGTGCGGTTGAAGATCATTTGTTCGCGGAGGCCGGGCCTGGCGGGTCAGTGGGTTCAGTGATGCTGGTTGGGAGGAAATAAGTACCAGACGAAGAAATCCACAATTGGATCATGCTGGATGTGTAGTTGTGCTAGACTATATCGGCGGCGGCGTTAGCTTCACTACGACGATTTGGTTTGGTTTTTGTATCTTGCCTTGGGTGGGTAAACGGTGGAGTGGTGTCGTCATCCTTCCTAACCCGTTTAACCCTGGACTGCTTGAGTGTTAGATTGGGTCCAGTTCTCGGAATTCTATCTCCTACCGAGAAGCTCCGTCGGATTCCGTGTATGATTGAAGCTCTGTCCGCGAATCCAAGGTGAGAAAAGAGATGGCAATCCAAAGCTTTCAACCACTTCCAGCACCCATCGAGAGTATATTTTTGTTCCACGGCCGACCATCCTTCTAGAAATGCTCTGATAGTTATGTCCTCGTCTGTGTCAACCGAGCAGAGAGCGTAGGTCGGCCGGGTTAATATATACTGTAAACAATCATTGGCCAGGTACCATAGCTTTCCATCGATTTGTTTCCTGAGAATCGTATTCGTGATCTGAGCAATTGGATCTGATAGATTTACGGACGAAGACGTGTGAAGCGGAATCTGATCACTGGTAGGATCGAGATCGACTGCCTGCGCGACCTCTGAAAGGAACCCGCATCTATGGTCGACATCGAGAGGATCGGGCACCTCCTGGTGGTAGAGCGCGGTTTTACGTCCAAAGTCTCCGAAGGGCTCTAGCTGGAAGGTATTGGGGACTTGAGATGTCGAAAGACCTTCGAATGGACGGTCTACCTGATCGGGTGACTGTTGTGGTTTCGAAAGTAGAGTTGACATATCCAAGTAATCCAAGTTGACCCGCGATTCGGTCCCCGTTCCGACGGATAGGTTGGGTCTCAGCATAGCGGGAGAATCAGCGACGCTCACCGGTTTCTTCTCCATCTCTTCCATCCCGTGAGGTGTAGATTCGAACTCCAAATCATCTTGATGGTTGAACGACCGAGACTTCGTCAGGAGCTTCTCAATGCTCGATAGGGTGTCCCGCAGATTCTGGATCTCATCCTGGGCTTCATGGAGTTGAGCAACGAGCTCACGTATCCGCTTGTCACCGCATTTTTCATCCTGGAGTGTCTGAACAAGGGCCTCAAGACTCGCGATTCGGTTCCTCGTTTTCTCCCGTAGATTCCTCTGCGCGTCTCTATCCAAAGCTCTTTTCCGTTCACGTCTCTCGTCAACCGTCATCCCTCCTCGTTTCCCAAGTTCCTGTTCCTTGCTTTAGGTAGATTCACAGCATTGCCACATTAAAGACTACTAACCGCTGGCATCTTAGGAGAATCGTAACAGGTCCGTCAATTGACGGAATCCCGGGAGCCAGCCGGACAGAAACGTCGAGGTCCCGAAGTACTCTTGGATTATCCTGCCCAGCCACGAGTTGGATTCAAGGCTTAGAAAGAAAGGAGAGGTATAAGGAGATATTCAAGAATCCAGGTCTGCTACTAGGGCATATACCGGCGTTGCGATTCGCTGCTGCATGCAAGCTTTACCAACCAGCGCCTGTCAATTCTGAACGGGAAGCCTGCATAAAATCCCGTGTCTCGGTCAGCCGGGATAGGAATCGTCTTATTACTGGGGCCAAGGACCTTCGTATCTAGCTAGGTTTGCTCCATGTGATGCGCTGATGGATGCTATATCACTCGAGAGTTGAGAGGAGAAAGTTGAGCGGATGTGTGGCGTTGATCTCGATATATCGGAAATATTCCGTGATCCAGACCGAAGCCTCGCTATTTCCGGCCATCCCACACTAAGGGGGTCAAGCGGGCTGGGGCGGGGACACTAGGACGCTCAGGGGTGGAGGTTCGAGTCCCAAAGAGCGAAAGAAAGCGTTTAGGAAACACTGAATCTATGAATATTAGAGACTTGTATTGAACAACGGACATGATCGCCGACTACAGGAAGAACGTTGTATACTAGACGGTCAATTGCCCCGCAACTCCGGAAGATTAAGATGATAATAATGGCGAGACCTCATGCTTAAACAGTACCAGTGTAGCTCGCACTTCATGGTCAACATCGAACTTGATCGGAACTTAAAAATAGTATACGGCAAAGTACCTTTCAGATGTTCCCAACCGGATTGTCTTTGAGTCTGACTCTTCCGACAATGGAATACTGAGATTCCGGTGATGGGCTTTAGTGTAGACAAATGACGGATACCTATATATGCCACATTTCCGATGAGACCAAGTCGGCGTCTAAATGGAGCGGCCCTCCCTAAGTGTTAGGTACTTCTTTGCAATGTATACTATTCGAGCTGATGACAGTTCACTGATAACAGTTCACGGTTGTTGAATTGTTTCAATCCAGTGAAGATATCAGACACGTGACCATGGACAAGGATTAAGAAGAGCTCCCTCTGATTGGCTTGTAGCTCCTTAGCGCGCCAAGGCATGTGATGTTGATTCGAGCGTCTCGGCTGGAAAGTTTCAAGAGAGTTCAAGACAGTTCAAGAGAGCTGATTGCGATCATTTCCACCTCCACACCACCGCGTAATATCAATCATTCAATAAAATGCTTTGCGCAAGTAAGTACTTCTGAAATCGAATGATGGAGATGGAGATTCTAACCCCTTCTAGTCTCAGGCGAAGCTCCTCAGGAGCCCGTCGCTTCCAGCAAAAGCGGTATGTTGATTCTCAACGGCGTCCCGAACGTCTTCTCTAACCCACCCCCAGGCAACGTCTTCGAACGCCGTCTAATCGAAACCTACATTACCGAGAATGGCACCGACCCGATCACCAACGAGCCCCTCACCCTCGACGACCTCCTCCCCCTCCGCACCGCCCGCGTCGTTCGCCCCCGTCCTCCCACACTCACCTCCATTCCCGCCCTCCTCTCCACCTTCCAGAACGAATGGGACGCGATCGCCCTTGAGTGCTACACGCTCAAGTCCCAGCTCCAGCAGACCCGCCAGGAGCTGAGTACCGCGCTTTACCAGCACGAGGCGGCGATGCGCGTCATCGCGCGCGTGACGCGTGAGCGGGACGAGGCGCGCGAGGCGCTGAGTCGGATTGGTGTGTCGGCGGGTGCGGGTGCGGAGGCGGATCAGATGGCGGTGGATGCCAAAGGATTGAGCGGGGAGTTGGCGGAGAAGGTGGAGACGACACAGGCGGAGTTGCAGAGCACGAGGCGGAAACGACCGGTTCCAGAGGGTTGGGCGACGGGGGAGGAGGTGGAGGGGTTCGGGGCGAAGGAGACGGGGTATAAGGTGGCGGGGACGAGGCGGTTGGCGGTGGATGAGACGGGGCAGTTGGTGTTGGCGGCGGGTGGGAAGGGTGCGGGGGTGTTTTCGGTCGCGGAAGATTCGGTGGTGCAGACGTTGGATGTTGGGGGGGTGGGCGTGACGGATGGGCTGTGGGTCGAGTCAAGGCCGGTGGTCGGACTGACCAATGGATCGGTCGTGGTCTTTAATGGAGAAGGGGAGGCGACCGCAACATTCAAGTCGCATGCTGGCCCTGCTATGGCCGTTACGGCGCACCCCAGCGGAGAGATCCTCATCTCCGTTGGCGTGGATAAGAGCTACGTTGTCTATGATCTGCCGGGAAACAAGGTTGTCCTGCAGAATTACACCGAGTCCGGTATGTCATCGCACCTGCACCTCGTCATACAGAAACTAACTCCTTCCAGAACTCTCCTGCGCTCAATTCCACCCCGACGGCCACCTTTTCGCGGCTGGTGGCAAGGATGGCGAAGTGAAGGTGTACCAAATCAACACCGGGGAGAAAGTCGGCGGCTTCCAGACCGACGCGCCCGTCCGCTCGCTCTCCTTCTCCGAGAACGGCACCTGGCTCGCATCCGTATCCGAAGGCCAGAGCGACGTCACCATCTGGGATCTGCGCAAGATGACGGCGATCAAGACGCTGGAGATCGGATCGGCGGTGTCGAGCGTCCGATTCGACTATACCGGGCAGTTCCTGGCAGTCACCGGGCCGGGGAATACGGTGGTGATGCAGTATAAGAAGAAGGAAAAGCAGTGGCTGGAGCCGCTTCGGAAGGGCGTAAGCGGTGAGGCAGTGGCATGGGGCGAGAGCGGAAAGTCTCTAATGGTGGTGACGGGAGATGGTGGGCTGGTTCAGTTGACGGCGGCATGATGGCTCAGTCTCGCTGTGGGTTGGTTCACATTGGCGTCCGCGGTGCATGTGGGTTCGCAGGCAGTTTTCATGGGCAAGGTACATCATGGCCAGTACGGCCAGCCTAGGGTTCTTGAGCAGTTTGAAGTGAAATACCGGAAGGGCAAAAGTTGCGGGCTCGGTGTACAATAGTACAATATATCGCATTCACATCTGACTATGCACCATTTCTACCCCCTCACTCTCCATACGCTCACAGGAATAATTCTACAACCCCCCAAATTCCAGAACCATCTATTTATATTCGGAATTATTGTACTTAAAACAACACGGTGGCATCCCCGTTGCAGGGAATTTCCACGGTACAGAGCGGGCAACGGCCCGACGGAATCTTGGTTTCACACCACCGAGTGACCACACACGTCCAATGATCGGGCGGCAACATCATCGACCTCCTCCACGCCACATCACTGAGTGATCACTTCACTTCTTCTCCACTCTCCACTCGATCTCTGGATTTCCCCTGGATTTCTTCACTCCACGGCTCGATATCGGCTCCCGCACACTCGGAGATCACAGGATGGATGGTTCGGAGAGGCGGTCGTTCCGCCCCACGGTATCCCACAAGGTATGTGATGTGATATGCCTATCATTTCTAGCACCGCTGGTGGAGCCATCGAATCCACATGGACGGCTAGAACCGCTCCTCCTCCCATTCATGATGCTGGATTGCAGCTGACATATGACGATGTTCCAGAGGCCACGCACGGAGAATTACTCCTCTCCGTTTAGCGATTATCGGGATAATAATGATGAAGCGGAGTCAAACGGCGGACCTCCGCTGTCTTCACCGCCCCAGCGCTCCTACGGGTATCCGTATATGGGTTTCGATCTCCCAACCACCCCCGTCCGCCACCGACCGTCCAGCCCGAGTAACGAGCACACATCGGAAGAGGAAGGAAGCGACATGTCGGACGACACCCTCATGAGCGACTTCAGTTTACATGAGGAAGGCCTGGGCACAATAGAGAACGCCTCCGACACCGAACACTGGCCGTGGAGCGATCCGCTCAACGAGGACTTCGCATTTCTGGATCCCGAAGTAGAAGACGAAATCGAAAATATGCGCAGACAAGGAGACCCTCTCGCATATGCATTGGCTCTGGATCGAGCAAACGAACACGAGCAAGCACCACCGATCATTGACCTCACTTCCGACAACGACCGGGGAAACGCAATGCAGCGGAATAGAAATCAACTCGGTCAATCCTCCTCCTCTCCGCTCACTACCACCAACAACGACAGGAACACCAGAAATATTATCACCATGGGTTCCCACCAGCAGGACGGTTCTCGCAATCCGTTCGATCCGCCACATCACTCCAACAATAGCAACACAAGCGCCGCCGGCGAGGAATACGTGCTCCCCAGCAGTTCTAACCGTCCGCTTGATACTCTAGGCTTCAGACCGACGGCGGCCTTCGAAGCACGTACTAACCACACCTCCTACAACCCCGTGACGGGGGAGACGATGCATTATTCAGCTCAACCAAGCGGACCGTCGAACCCTCCCACACAGGAGAGGTGGTTTTCGCACCCAGGCCGTCCGAACACATCCATGCAGGAGATTGCCGGGCCTTCGTCTTCGGAAGGCCGACCTTTTATCCCGCCGGTGGACCTCACTCGATCCTCTCCCCTTTTCACACCCGGCACCAACTTCGCCGAACTGGCGAGAAACAATAGACACGGCGGCAGGAGGCCCGACTCTGACCAGACCGCACCTGAGCGACGTTTCGCCCGCGGACCCACGTACACCCTCGGTTCCGACAACATCGTCGATCTGACCGACGACATCACCGAGCACCAAGCCACCGCCGGCGCCTCCACCAACCATCACGCCCACCCCGCCTCTAGCCCCGAAGTCCAATTCATCGCCCAACGCCACCGCGTCCCTCCCCCACCCCACCACCGCACCGCCATGACCGACCCCGAAATCTCGCTCGAAATGGAAATCATCCGCTCTACTGGCCCTGGCCCCATACGGGCGGAAGCCGTACACACCCGCGACCCCCGCAACAATAGCGTCATGGCAGTCTTCCGGCCGATGTTCGGGTCGCTCGTGTCCCGCCATCTGCCGGACGCGTTCGAGGCGCCGGATCTGAACTTCGCGACCGTGGGGTTCGATTTGCGGGGCGAGGGGCGGCAGCGGGAGGCGACGGCGAGCCCAGGGTATGCAGCGCCGGGGCCAGCACCGGAGGGGTTTACGAGGTCGCCGGAGGAGGGGGAGGAGTTGGTGTGTCCGAATTGTGGGAAGGAGTTGTGTGCGGGGGTGGAGGGGGATCGGAAGCAGGTGTGGGTGGTGAAGGGTTGTGGACATGTAAGTTCGGAGCGTTATTGGTTACTTGACGACAGGTGACTGACGTGTTATAGGTGTACTGCGGGCTATGTGCAAAGTCGAGAAGCAAGTCTGGTCGCGGGAAGGGGAAGAAGAACGCTGCGGGGTTACCGCCACCGTTTAAGAGCTGCGTAGTCGAGGGATGTGGGAAACAGTGCTCAAACAAGACGCAGATGGTGCAGCTTTTCCTCTAATGTCACTCTGAGACGTTTCAGTCGTTCTTTATTGACTACATCTGTGGGAGGCGAGAGAGCTTTCATCACTGAATGGACGGAGGGGAGACACGCGTTGATCGAGCCTAATTCTGTCTCGGATTCATGGGTTTTCTTTACGAATGGGCTTAATGACATCGATTGCATGGGCGGAGTTAAGGATTCCAAGGAGGGGGTCAATTCGAATTCGAAGGTCATCTCTCCGTGGCGGCGATGATATCAGCGATGGCGGCGCAAGTTATGATCGTAATGGGTATATCCGCTCACACTGCGCCTTCTGGCAGATACGCAATCAACAATACAAGCGAATCCGAAAGCAGACTGCTGTCACAAGTTCCACTATGTAGTCGAATGCGTATGGTAGGATGAATGAACGCACTAGGTTCGGTCCCTTGTAGAGCGAAGTAAGGAGGATGACGGATTTTTTGGTGCCGTTGCTCTCATCTTTAAACAAATCACGTAAGAATATTTTCAGTTCGTTGTAATAATAATTTGAGTGTTACGATGGAGCCCCATTTTAGATAATGTTAGCTTAGTGTTGATCGATGATGATGATGCACTGCGGAACCTCACATATCTCAGCCTCGGATATCAGCAGCTATTAAGGTAAACTCCATAATACGCGGCTTCCAACCCTACAGTAGAGGTATCATTTTCAGCCTGCCGATCATGGCCGCCTTCAAGCTCCCAATAATCGATCTCACCTCCCCCGACAGCGCCCACGACATCGTCGCCGCCGCCCGCGAATATGGATTCTTCTTCGTCCGCAACACGTCCAGCTCCGCCGACGACCTGGCGCAGGGCGACATCGATCAGATTTTCAACATCGTAAGCGAGGGATAGGAGGCATGAATTATATCATAGACATCGCTAACGGGTTTCGGAATAGTCGAAGGGGTTTTTTCAGCTACCGGTAGAGCGAAAGGAGGAGGTGGCGATTAATTCGATTGAGTCGGGGAGTAATCGGGGTTGGTTGGCGATGGAGCGGGAGACGTTGGATCCTCAGCATCAGAAAGTACGCAATGGTGATGATATGCATGTTTACGTGACGTCTATTTTGCTGCGGTTTACAGCCTTCGAGTCAATTTCTCTGTTCTTTCCTTTTCTCGAAACGGTTTGAAGGCCGCGGATATAAACAGTGCAGTAAGACTGACCAGCTTACTAGCGAGGTGATTTGAAAGAAGCGTTCAATATCAGCGAGTATCGATCTGGACACGCCAATCAACCCCTGGGTCCGCTGTCCCCGCACGAAGCGTACGTGGGCGAGTTCGCCTCGAAATGCCACGGACTCTGCCGCCGGATTCTCGAACTCTTCGCCATCGGCCTCCAGGTATTTCTTTACTCCGCCCACCATCAGATCGAATCACTAACCCCCCACAGATCCCCACCTCCTCCGGCGGCCCCTCCTACTTCCTCCCCCCCCACGATCCCACCACCGGCCCCTCCGGCTCCATCCTCCGCCTCCTCTACTACCCTCCTCTCTCCGCTGCCCCCTCCAACCCCCCCGCCACCGACGACGTCCGCGCCGGCGCCCACTCCGACTATGGCAGCCTCACCCTCCTCTTCCAACGGCCCGGCGAATCTGGCCTGGAGATCCAGCTGAAAGACGGCAGCTGGATGCCCGTGCCGAGCGATCCGCTGGGCTTGACGAGCGGCAACCCCTCGTCCAACCTGTCAACTGTCATCAGCCCGTCGCAGCGGCCCGAGGGGAACGACGGCGAGGATTCCGCCGCGCACGGGAGCTCGCCCGGCTGCAACGCAATCCTGATCAACGTCGGCGACCTGCTGTCGTTCTGGACGAACGGGCTGCTGCGGAGCGCGGTGCACCGCGTCGTGCTGCCTGCGGAGGCGTCGCACGATCGGTACAGCATTGCGTATTTCTGTCATCCGGTGGACAGCGCGGAGTTGCGGGCCGTGCCAAGTGAGTTAGTGGGGGAGTATCGCGGGGATGAGAGGGATCGGCAGGGATTTGCGGAACGAGTGGGGGAGAAGGCGGTGACGGCGAAGGAGCATTTGGAGAGGCGGCTGAGGGAGACGTATGGGAGTGGGAAAGAGGAGGGGAAGTAGTCCGGAGAGATTAGAGGAGAAGAGGGCGTAGAGGGGTGAAACGATAGGAGACGATGGGGCGGATTATATAAACGGCATCACTACATGAAGAGGGGCACCGAATTAAGTAAGAAGTGGATTTTCTACCATGCGCCGCGGAATTTTCGAAATACAGAAGTAAGGTGAACCGGGAAAGTTGAGCCTCTTTGCAGAGGCGGCGGAATCCCAGTCCTTTATTGTCCCAGTGTTTGCTCCATCCGATAATGCGCCACGATGAAGTTGCAGTGATGGATCGAGGAAACAAGGATGTATGCAGGATAAAGGAATTTTCACGGGGAGTCAAGGTTGCGACAGAACAGGCAAATCGATCGATCCCATGAAACGAACCAAATGCACCTCCGATTCTTGTTACAGAGGCGGCGTGAGAGAGAGAAAGGAAAAAGCTTTCGATGAGAGCATACATAGACGGGGGTTCCGCACGGGGGATAGAAAAGAAAGCAGGCTTTGTTCGAGTTCCTTCCCAATTGATGCTCCCACTTTTAGGTTCGACAGTCGTAATGCGGTTTGACGTGCCGAAGATCCACGCGATCATGGATCATGCCCGATCGTTCCATATCATTCGATGGAAGAATGGAATAGGACATCTTGAATGCATATCATCATGCCTGCCCCCTTCCTGTATTGCGTTTCCCGCCCCTCTTCCCAGACTGCACGGTACTCCATCCATCATCTTCCGGTGCAGCGTCTGCCTCCGCGGTTGGCTCTGCCTTAGCCTCAGCTGCAGCCGCTGGTGCCGTCTGTGGCGGCCCCGTGGGCTTCCTCCACGAATCATTCCGCTTCGTAGCCGGGTATGGCCTACCGCCACGACCACCACGCGGCCTCTCATTGCCTTCACGGCCCTCACGAGGACGAGCTGCTGCAGCGGTTTCCCCGTTAGCAGGTGCCTCGGTCGCATCTTCTTTACGGTCTTTGCCATCTTCGCCCTTGTCCGTGCTCTCGCGCCTTAGGATCTCATAGCTCTTTCCGGCGGGACGGTCTTCGCCGTTCGCTTTCCCATCCTCGGCTGCAGGCTTGCCGTTCGCTTGCGGTGCCGTGGCAGCAGCTTGGGCCGGCTTCTCCTTCTCGGCGGCCGCTTTCTCGGCTTTCTCAACGGCCGCTTTCTCGGCGGCAGCTTTTGCGGCAACCTCCTTGGCCTTCTTATCTTCGCGGGCTTTCTCATCCGCCTCGCGTTTCTGTCGGATAGCAAGTTGTCGCTTCTCTTCGACTTCACGCTCGCGCGCTGCGGTATCGATGGGTCGGGCGGCACCGAAGGGGCTGGCTTTGGCGTCGGATGCAGCGGCAGCGGACGGACCGGAGTCCGTATCGGAGACGGTACGCTTCTGGAGGTTCAGCTTCGGGCGACCAACAGGTGCGGGAGGAGCAGCGGGGGAGGTGGGCGTGCTGGCTTCGGGAGTGGGGATGGGGGATTTGGCAGGTGCGTCAGGGCGCATTCGGTCGCGCCAAGCGGAGTCAAGTTCGGCCGCAGTCGGGGCTCGCTCCGCCTGCTCGCGGAATTCGCCTCGTGGAGGTCTTGAGCCGTCTTGGGAACGTCCCTCGCCCCATGCTGGAGCTGGAGACAGGTTGCGTTCACGGGGCGGTCCTTCGCGAGTACGTCCACCTTCTCGGGCGGGAGGACCGGCAGGGGACATGGGGCCTTTACGCTCCCAGTTGTTGAAGTCTCGGACTTTTCCATCATCAGGTCTGAAAGCACGTCTTCCACCAGCGTCACTTCCGGCATCCGATGCAGCATCGAATCCTCGGAAACCGCCTTTATCGGAGGTACGACGATTCTGATTGGGAAGATCAGGCAGAGGTCCCTTTCGTGACCAGTCACCGAAATCCCGGTTGCTCTCGAGACGATCCTTTTCTGTTCCAATTAGTATACTGATATTGTTTGTCAGTGGACATACATACGTGGTTCGGCAATGCTAATCTTGATGTTCCGGCCTTGGAATTGGGTTCCGTTGAGATCCAATGCTTTCTTCAGTCCATCCAGCGTTGCAAATTCAACATAGCCAAATCCTTTGGGCTTATGGTCGAGTTTATCCTCGACAATGCGGACGCTCGTGGGTTGGCATCCAGTGAAGAAACCGTCAATCTCGGTCTCAGTCGCATCATAGGACAGGTTTCCTAGATGTACGGTGAAGGGCGGTTTGGTGGGGAGAGGGAGTAGCTCGCGGGGGACAAAGGGACGGTCGGTGCCTGACATAAGCATTAGCTACATTCTCAACTTCACGGGTTGTGACATTAGAAATGAGGTTGCCTACCGAAACCACGATCGCCACCACCGAATCCGGGCTGAGAGCTGAAAGTCCTCCTTTCCGAGCTATATCCTCGACCATCGGCTTCTCAACAGTTAGTCCTGTTCGCAGCGATACATCGGCTGGTGGAAAATTATATTTACCGGCTAATACATGTTAGAATGACGAAACCTCAAGGTCTTGATATTCCGGACTTACAAGGCATTGGACTATCCTCCATTTCATCGGCCCATGATCCAAGGGCTGCAAAACATCGTTAGTTATACCCGGCGATAATTTAAGGCTCAATTCGTACTTTGGTCGCCCAGGAAGTCGCCGAGCGACATCTTCTGGGTTTTGGACTTTGGGGGCGCTATATCATGGCAGAACCGTCAGCGATATGTCTCCTAATATCATATGCGCTCTAAGAAGGGCACAACGAGGGTATTGAGAGATATGCGCCATCTTCAAGGCAGCATAGGGGCACGGCCACTCACCCATGATTGCGGCAAACAGACTGCGCGCTGCTCCTGGGCGTACGCGCGGAGTGTGGGAAGAAGAAGAGGCTCGTTGAACCTCGATGGTCGATAACGGGAAAGCGGTTTGATGAGCGAACAGAATTAAGCCGCAGCAGAATGATTATAGAAGGGCAGGCTGCGATGCCTGAAGACGAAATGCCGTGAAGTTGAAGTCTGGTGGATTGGGCGAAAAATTGGGCGGGCGATGCCAAGCCATTTCCGAGGGAAAGTGTGGACCGGTGCTCCTTCCTCGATTGGACGCCAGACTAGGTGTGGCTGTGCATTATGTGTATCATAGTAAAAAACACTGTCGTCGTGTCAGGAGAACTGATTACTGAGACGCTTGGGTATCAGATCTTATCTCCTTTATCTCACATTCTTCTTTGATTTGCCGCGCGAGGCGTTCATGGGGTTGGTCCATCGCTTTTTATACATGTGCGCCAGTGCAATACGAGAACATCGCGAGTGGTTGCAAGACACGTCCAGCCTAAATGGGTAGAGGGCATCGCACCGGTACATATAAAAATGGGCGACCATCACAATGAGGACGACAAGACTCTTCCTCAAGTCGGGATTAATCCTACAATTAAATCAATAGCGGCCTTTGGCGCTTGTGCAGGTGAGTTCTGTGTTTTTTTTACCTACAACCAAAACCAACCCCTATATATCCGCCCGCTCGTCTCATACAACTGGCTGTTCCATATCCTTTATCCTGTCTAATCTACTCCCTTTGTCTACAGGACTCTAGCTCATAATATTTCAGGTGTATTTGGGGGTCTGACTGCTGGAACCGTTGGCGTTCTACGAGGCATTCCACACCCAGGTTTACGAGTCATAGCAGGCGGATTGAGCTACTTCTTTTGGGGAAGCACTCTCTGGACTCTTCGGTCTGCGGGCCTTGCGGCATCTAGCACGCTGCGCGGGCCTGAAAACGTCACTTCTACTGATCGTGTACTCTGGACTACCGTTGCGGCTGGTATCTCCGGTGGCTGCTCCGGTCTGATGCAAGAGCGGTTCGGTAAGCATGAGAGGAAAACCGTGGGGAAAACACAGGCTAATTATATTCTCAGGAGGTCAAAAGGGTACTTTAAGGCCAACTATCTTCCTTTGGACCATCGCGGCTTTGGGTGGCCAAAGTATGGTCGAATTCCTAGACTCGAGGCATCAACAGCGATTACTTGATGAAGAACTGGATCCGCGTCTGAGACTGCCCATGCTGCATCGCCTCGCTGCATCCAAATGGAGTCCATTCAAACTGCTGTCCAACGAGGAATATGAACAGCATCTCGAAGAACGAATACTAGTGTTTGACACCGAAATTGCTCTTATCGACGATCAGATCGCGCAACTCAAGCTCGCTTTGTCAGCCGAGGAGTCATCAGAGAATCAAAGGTCATGAAACTATAAAGACCTATCCTCGAAGAAACAGCTTCCATCTTCATGGTCAGACTGTGCGAAACTCAGCTGCCCGATACAGATCTCCGGATTGCCAGAAGAAACATCTGTGCAACGTCTCGGTCCGAGCTTGAATCGCGATATTGGTCCAATATAGACCCTTGCCTTCCCTGCATGCGATCAATATTGGCCACCTAATAGAATAGAGGTTCCGGAATCTCGTTCGTGGAATTGAGCAATTGAGCAATTGCACTGCCATCAAGGAAGCTCCAGGATGTCACATGCGGTTACAAAACTTCCTGCCTGTCATCAAAGATCCAAGCATGCACGAATCGACAACACCTCTCAACTCGGAGATATTCCATCACGAAGGATGCCGACGGTGGGACCTCGTGTAAGATATTTCTAATTTTGGCCCCATGTAATATAGTGTGCATATTCGTGTTCATTTTCTATACTGCATCCGGCATGACTCGGACCTATTTTTCAGCGATTCTCCCCGTTCTGTACTTTCTGTACTCCCGTTATATTGAACCTACATACCCATCTCGTACCACTTTCCGTTCGTCGAACTGCGGGGATTTATATGTAACTTCATTATGTTCGTCTGATGCCCGCTCGTTCATTTGTGTCTGATCTCCGTTGTCCTTTGGTTCAGTGCCTTTTGGAATGATTTAATAGTAGCAGTGCTTAATGTGAAAGACTAGTTTGCTATCAGTCTGAACAAGTATATCCTGTCTTAATTGAATAAAGTGTCACGATGAGGAGAACGATATTCCAGTCATTGATTCTTAGTGGCAGTGTGCTGCTCAAACGTGTTCTAGGTCAGATTGCAAGATAACTGATTGCGATATAGATTCTGACATGTTCACAGCGGACTGTCCCCAAGGTCCCGGCTCAGAAGCTGCAGCATGTTGTTGGTCCTCCTGGCAAGAGTGGGATAGCTCATCTCGAAGCTATGAGACAGTCATCACCACCGTCCTGACGACCAAGCACGTCGGATCCATGATAGAGGACACCGATGTCCCCATTACAACACTCTGTGACGGCATCCCACGAGCGTTGGAGCCCTATACAACCCGCTACACCACTTCCCTCGTCACCACGGACCCATATACAACCTACATATCCTCCACCTACACCGAACCAAGTCCGACATGCAATATCAACGAAGATGACTGCAAACCCTATGCCGACGCCTGGGACTCTGCCTACTCATCCTGGTCACAGAACAAATCCCTCCCCTATCCCACCAACAAACCCCACTGCGTCCCCTACCTCCCATGCCCCACCGAATCCCAATGCAAGATCTACGCCGGCGGCGACGCCACCATTTACTACTGGCCCGTTACCGTAGCCGGCCCCGATGGCGGCCTCTGCGAATCCCCTCGCACCACCCTCAACCCCACCCCGACTGACCCCCCCGTCACCACCGTCCTCTCTGGCACTACCTTCACCTCCCCCTCCATCTACGTCTCCCTTGCGCACGTCTCGGCCGCCAAGCACCGCGGCCAATACAACCAGACGCCCTGCGGTCACGCGCACCACGATGTGGTCCTCACGCTGCACCCGTCCGACGTGTCGACGCAGCGGGGAAAGCCCGGCGGACGGACCAACACGTTCGCGATCGACCTGCGGGACCTGAACACGCCGGTGCCGTACTCCGCGTATCTGGGGCAGCCGAGCTGTCTGCACACGACGAATTGCCCGACGATCGGGATGGACGACTATCATCCGCAGATGGCGAAGCCGACGCAGTTGACGGGCGTGGATCCGGATTTTGAGAAGTGTCAGCCGAGGAGTGAGAGGTTGGGTGCGACGTTGGTGCCGTTGGGAATGGCGACGCCAGCGGTGGCAGAGGCGAGGGAGACGGGGTTTGTGAGGGTGGTGAAGAGGGCTGGGGATTGATTCTTGAGGGAAAAAGAGGATGTGGTCTTGGATGGAGGGGGAGGGGAACACAGCTGCCGGGGAAGGCGAAGGTATCTAATGTAATGACTCGTTGGCTAACAGCAATTCTGCACATAGTTACAGGCCACTAGATGGAAATCCAGCTGGTTTTATATCTAATGAAGTACTCGTCACCTACATCTACGGTACTTACGAACTGCAAGAATGGTCTCAACCCTGAATGTCAAATGATTACCACTGCCACATTTCAATTACCTGCCGCGGAACCTCCTGGTGCCATTCCTTTCCAGCTCTAGATTACGTACCACGTTAATAGCTCTCCGATGATCCCATCCCAGCATCCATGTAGCCTCGTAGTGGCGAGGTCAACCAGGATCGTCCTCTTCATGGTCTTCTCGAATCATCTATAAAGTGCCCGACATGTCTCCCCTCTTTTGGCTAGCCTAATGTAGACCTCAGTGCCTAGAGAGGATCTTCGGATGTCATTAAACGAGCCTTGGAACTAAGATTATAATGCGGAGATATCAGGCAGGCTAATATAATAGGTTACTCGTTGCGTGGAGCACATGGAACCTCGCAATGATCTCGCTCTCGACTTGAGCGCCCAGACGGATTTCAATGCTTAACAAGACAGCAGTCACATCTTTTCCGAACTATTACCAGCGTTGTTTGGATCGAGTGAGGAAGTATTAATGCCTAAATTTCGGTTCCGTCACTACATTAGGAGCCATATCTTCAATGGTACTATGATCAGTCATTTGTGTCACTAAATCAAACTGACCAGTCCTATTTCTCCTAAAGATCTCGTCTGCCTAAAGAATATTCTACTCGCTGTATACGTTATTGTTCCATGACGTATTCTTATCCCTTTCACGTCGGCTTCTAAAGCGTAATATAACTCGGGACCAGTCAGATAGGGCATACCCTCACCAAGCCTCGCCTCGCAACCTCCAAGCCCAATTAAGCTCCAACGATTTAATTTACAATGCTTAACTTTTCTTATTCTCCGATTTCCGTACTATCCGGAATTTCGGATCCTGTCGCTCCATTTCAATGTGCCGTCCTCCTTCAGCACTGATTGGCCGGACGCCATGCTATATGACAAGCATATTAATTAACCATAAACAACTCCCCGCAAATAGATGTCGAGTAGGGACGAAACAACAAAAGCAATCTGTGGAGAGGTAATATCGACGAAATGAACTGGTTAATCTATGGCTAAGAAATGCGTGGTCACGCTTATCACCGACAAGACTCGCGTTCGTATCTGTGCAGATTGTCTTGGGATGCTTAGCATTGCTTGGTTGCGTTCCCAAGGTGTTTCGTCTCTATACGCACGGACGCAGCGCCGATCTAACATGCTTTCCATGTGCTGAGTGCCGAATGATTAACTTGTAGTTAGGAACAAGGGGTGAGTGCGAGGTAAAGGGAGGAGATAGGATGGCCCCCTTCGCTAAATGGAGTGGCAGATGATCGAATAAATAAGTAGGCTCATATAAGTCGAGGGTGGGGATGAGGGATCTAATGTAACCTATCTACTCTCCGCCGAGTATCTTCTATTCGTAAGGAGGTCAGCGGATATATATCTGCTTCATACCACCCTCTCTTGCATCCCCTTCTTTCTCCTTCTCTTCTCCAACGCAGTTTATCGTTCATCCCACACCTGATTGTTATCCGTCACTCTTTTCATCCTTCATCATGCGTTCCTTCTCTCTCCTTCTCACCACCACCCGGCTGGTCGCCGCAGCGCCCCAACTTTTTGGTGGCAGCGGTCTTTCTGGCGGTCTTAGTAGCCTTTTCGGTGGTCTGGGTGGCTCGAGCGGCGGCCTCGGTAGCCTAGGCGGCTCGAGCGGTGGACTCGGGGGTCTCGGCGGCTCGAGCAGCAGCAGCAGCGGCGGCGGCGGCGGCGGCGATGATATGGCTGGCATGGACATGGGCTCCTCCGGCTCCTCCGGCGGGATGGATGGCATGGACATGGGCGGCTCCGGCTCCTCCGGCGCGGCCCCCACCACCGACGGACCGTTGCCTGAAGGCGCGTTCATCGAGAAGTCGCTAGAGACGACCAAGGTCCCCGGCACGCAGATCGTGGAGATGAAGTACGGGCCGTACTCGATCGGGCCGATGGGGATGTTGGAGAATCGGATCGATGCGAACGTGAAGGTGCCGTGCACGAACTGCTTCATCACGGGGATCCAGGCGGATTTGTACGATGATTCGGGAAAGAGCGTGAATATCGATCAGGGGGCGTGGTTGCATCATATGGTGCTGAGTTTGATGGGGCTAGGGAATAAGGATTTGGTGTGTCCGGTTATGATCGGGACACAGAGGATCTTCGCTAGTGGGAATGAGAGGACGCCGGTTAGGATCAATGGTGAGTGGGAGTGTGGTCGGAATGAGTGTGCAAAGAAGCTGACTTGGGAATAGGCAAGTACAAGTATGGTATCAAGGTCGGTGCTGGCGATAGTATGATGCTGCTGTACGATCTTGTCAACGACTTGGACAAGAAACGGAACTACTATATCGTCATGGTACGTACCTAGAGACTTCATTCTTCCTCGACCCTCGAACGCTAACCGTTGGGATAGAAATACGAAACCACCACCGACCGTGAATATAAGGCGGTCTCGATGGCATGGCTCGACGTCACGGGCAATTGCGGCACCTCCTCCGTAAAGCCCCGCAATGGCCAGTACGACCTCCAGAACTCCGGATGGACATCCAGCGTCAGCGGTCGCCTTCTCAGCGCCACTGGCCACGTCCACGACGGAGGCAAGGTGGTGAAGCTGTATAAGAACGGCGAGGTCATTTGTACCAGCGATCAGATCTACGGCCGGAGGGTTGGGTACACTGAGGGACAAGGTATGTTCCCTCAAGCCTTACATGCGATTTCCGGCAGCCTTCGGCAACAGTACAACTGACTGACTTTGATAAAGATGCCATGAACCCAGGACTCACGCATATCAGCGACACTACCTCGTGTATCGATTTTGGCGATGTTAGATCGGGAGACAAATTGAAGATCGTGGCGACGTATGACACCGAAGCGCATGCGTTGAACAAGATGATGGATGGCGAGGAGCAGGAGATCATGGGTATTTCTCAGGTGTATATTGGTTCCTAGATTAGTGACGCTGGGGAAGGAATGCAGATTTTAGAAATTGGTGTAGATCATGAGCCCATGCATATATTAATCCGTTGTGACTAAGACGAGAGGTACTGGAGCTGTGATATACCGCAAGTGAACAAAGCACCAATTCGCCAACTATGCGTCGCGATAAAATGAGCCTATTTACGACTCTGACTTTAATGTGAACAGATACCGGTACGGGTCCAAAAGAAAAGTCTAACGGAACAGAGCTCTGGAGACGAGCCAAATGGAACCAGAAATCAGATATCGTCAGGGGTTTATCTCATCGACCGCAGGGGAACCCCGAAATCTGATCGATCATGATGCTTAGACTTGCGAAGCCAGTCAGCATCCCAAGCCTAGATCTTGACTTCGCGAGCTGATAAAATCAAGGCTCGATGGATAAATTCCTAGGTAGACTGGGCACCCGAGTTCCCATAGAGTAATTAGTGACATCCTAAATACCAAAAAATGAAGAATTGGAACTTGGTAGACGATAACAATATTCGCATTCCATCGGAGGTGGCCGACTTTCCACCTTTAAGGCTGGAGATACCTGGCAATGACTGGTAAGCATATCCGCTCGGTCCCTGAAAAATGTGAAAATTTGCGATGGATCCCAGTTAGAACCACCATTTACAGATTGGCTCCATGGAAACGCTTTGTTGATGTTCGAAATTTTTCTAGCGCTGAAGATGAGCATCGAGAATGATCTTAGCACTTAGCAGCAGTCAAATTGGCGCGATGGATCAAAGGTGCCGGCATGGTGGATCCAATGTTCCAATTGCTCCATCACCAATACACTGTCAGCTTCAAAGCAACCGTTGAAGTTGCATTTGAAAGCAATGATTTTACGACGGGTGGTCTGGGAGCCGCATCATCCTGTAGGTTGTACCGGAGAAACCACATCCAGACGCCGAGCCGAGCCCTTCGCCTGTTGAGGCAGCATTACCTAATAGCAAGGAATGCGACTGGATGCGTTGAGGGGTTTCTTCGTCTATCAGATGCACCTCAGCCATTTTCGCCCTGTTGAACTGCCTGCTTCACCAGTGGCAGGCAATGGACCCGAGCATCTACAACATATTTTCGGGGCATGGGCGGCAAGGCGGCATCGGGGATGGAAAAGTGATTCATCACAATGGGAATTTCAATAACAATACCATTCAGACCCTGGGTGACGGAGGGGTGGCCGCGGAGAAGATAGACAAGGTCGTTTCAATGGGGTAATGATGTACCACACCGGACAGGTAGAGTTTTATTTGACGTAGCGAGCGAGAGCCAGCCGCCAGGGCTATAGGAGAGGAGGTGACGAACAGTCAACAAGGCACACCGAATTCAACAGTCCAAGAATATTAATAAGAAACAAGCCACTTGGTGACCCTGCCTGTGGCATTTATTTTGGCAAAGATCAAGTAGAGTCTCCAGGAGACCCAGAACGCCAGAGCACCTTTCAAGAATAATCCCGCTAAGTGCCCGTAGCCAAGGCTAGCAAGGGCGCTTGGGAAAATCTGGGGATCGTGAGATGGCTGGGCTCTTGTGTCTTGACTCCTTGACATTGCATGATCGCGCCATGAAATTTTGCAAATTCCAACCCTTGCCGATGCTCGAGACCGCTCTCTCTGATGGCCTGATGCCCGTGATGGGAAGGTTGGAATTGCATGCAGTGGTGGTATCGGGTAACACGGCGGCTCCCAAGGATCAGTCGCTGGCTCAGCTGTGACTCAAACGGCTCTCCATCAGTCTTGGGGTCTGTTGGTGCCTGGTGGTGAAGGACCGTAGCAAGGAAAGGAATTGCTGGCATTTAATATTCATGAAATTGCGACATTCATCGCGTGAAATTGTCAAATGCAAAAACAGAAATGCCGCACAAGGCGAAATGGGTGGAGGATCGGCCAGGTGATGACGAAGTAGACGGCACATTTGCTGATGGAGCAAGGAGGTTCAGCCATTAAGGCTAGGATTGTCGCACGATATAAATTAAGTCGGTAACTTGTAACATTCCCTGCGGTTTAACTGGTTCAATCTCCGTATTCACAGTGCACTAACATCCATCGGGATATAAATTTCCCGGCTAACAAAAGCTCAGTAATGACCAAGCGGGGCTAGAGGGCCCATGACCATAAAGAACTTCTCCCTGGATCCAGTCCGCGTTCCATTCACCAACTCCACATCCTTCGTCGTACGTAAACCATGATCCAAAGATGCCCTGAGGGACCGAAAATGTGAACGACCAACAACTCAATCACGTCCGGATCGCCTCGTGGCTCCCTGAAGACCAAATGAGCAGGTGAGGCTAGTTCCCGTTGGTCTTCCCGGGTCGACTCTGGACTCATCCGCAATTCCGTTTAAATGTGAGGGGTGCCCGTTCTTTTTGTATACACATCCTCAAGTACCTCGATCTTAGTGAGTCGCATCTCCGCCGTTTGTACACCATCGCGCCTCTCTCAATTTTACATTGCCATTGCGATAGTCGCGTATCCCTACCTGTCGCCACTTTCTCTTCTTTAATACAGACCGACTCGGGGCTGGAAAGTTCAGTCACGCTTTTCTCAAGTCAATTTATTTATTATTGGCACCATCACTCCACCACCCTTCTTGAGTGTGAACAAGCACGTCATCAGCGCGGCGCATTCGCATCTCATTTTCAACTCATATAACCCTTTCGAGCACTCGATTACTCTTCCATATTGAATATATACGGGTCATATCCAAATCATCACCAAGATGCCGGGGCGGTTGTTGTCGTTCGTGGGTAGACGGCTAAGCAGTTCATCTGCTCCCAGATACTCGGTGGACCCCTTCAAACGATCAACCACATCCCTCTCCTCAACCGATTCCGATACGGCGGGCGGCATGGACGTGGTCAAGAAAACCGGGTTGAGCCTCGCCCGAAAGGCCAAACATCATCACCAACACCCGCATCAACAGGAAGACCCCAAGCACTCATCGCTAGCATTAAAGCTCTTCGTCGAATCACCGCCGTTGGTGTCGTATGGCGCACCTGAGCAATCAACCGGTGCACTTTTCAGCGGCCAAATTGAATTGACCGTCTACGATGAGCTGGTGGAGATTGAGAGCTTCGACGTGACAGTCGAAAGTGTCACAGAGTTCAAAAAACCAGTCTCGTCACACTGCAAAGAATGTGCGACCAAAGTGGAGGAACTCACTAAGTTCAGTCTAATACCGGAGGGTCATTCAAGCCTCAAGCTTGCCAGAGGGAAACACTCTTTCCCCGCTTCCTACCTCTTCGCCGGCTACCTCCCGACCACCTGTCGAACATCTCTCTGCAGTATTATCTATCGCCTCACCGCCATCGCCGTTCCAAAACCCTCCCTCGTCCCCCCTCCATCCAAAGCCCGCTCTCCAACCAGCTCACCCACCCTTCAGCCATCCCTCCGACCCGTCCCAGCAACGCTCAGCCACGAACTTCACCTCTCCCGCGCCATCCTCCCCACCGCCACGAACTCCCACCTCTCCGTCCGCGTCTTCCCCCCCACCGCCCTCACCGCCCGCATCACCCACCCCACCATCATCTACCCGATCGGCTCTATCCCCATCTCCCTCACCCTCACGAAGATCAGCACTCTCACCAACCCCCTCCGCGCCCCCGCCTCATCCCTCGTCCCCACCGTCCCCATCCACCTCCGCTGGCGCCTCCGCAAATTCTTCTGGCGCCTCGAGCAAACCGTCCGTAGCACCTCCCCCCCCTGCCCCAAGCCCGAGCACCTCGCCAAAGTCGGGGGCCCTGCCAACGGCCTTCAACACGACACCGTCACCATCCTCAGCAAAGGTGAGGTCTCCACCGGCTGGAAGTCCGACTTTACCCCGGACACCGGCACCATCGACTGGGAAGGCGAGTTCCCTCTCTCCCCCGCCCACCTCCCGCGTGACCCCCACCCCCACAAAGACACCATAACCTGCACCAACGCCAGCCCCGCCGGCCTGCAGATCACCCACCGCCTCATCCTCGAGATGATCGTCGCCGAGGAATGGGCGACGGCCAAACGCCCCAACCACCCGACGCCCACCGGCGCGGCGCGTATCCTGCGCACGAGCGTCGACGTCAAGGTGACGGAGCGCGCGGGGCTGGGCGTCTCGTGGGACGAGGAGGCGCCGCCGATCTATCAGGACGTGCCGGCGTCGCCGCCGGGGTACGAGGCATGCGAGGAGGTGGATGTGGAGGGGTTGCGGCGGTATGGGGTGGGGGTGGATGGGACGGATGAGAGGAGGGGGAGTAATGAGAGTTTGGTGGGGTGGCGGTTGAGTGGGGAGGTGGAGCGGCGGGGGAGTGGAGGGGCGGTGGCGGAGAGTAGTGCGAGTGGGGCGGTGAGGGAGAGGAGGCGGGGAGTGGTGGAGGTGGTGAGGATGTTGGAGGAGGTGGATGGGGAGGTGTGGGGGAGGAGGGAGGAGGTGGAAGCAGAGGAGTCGCAGGAGGTGAGCGCGGGTGAAGTTCATTAGGATTTGATCGGATTTCGGTCTGGGAAGAGGAGGATTTGGCTTTTTCGGCATTCAAGCGATGGAATTCTGTCATGCATGATGCATAATCGACCACGATTTTCTGTTATTACCTGCGCGGCGTCCTGGGATGAGCGATGTCGTCCCAAATTTAGGTGCACTTTCGGATGGGAAAAAGTGCTGGGGTTTCATTCACGGGGATTTACTAGGATTCCGCACGGAATGCAAAGGAGTTCATATCATTTGGGTTGGTCCCGGATCATGTAATACATAGGCCCGCCATGTGGCAGGGCACGAGTGAGCATTCGAGACCCTCACTCCTCCAATATATTCAACTTATTACTATATCTATCCTCTATCTGCCGTCTGTACAGTGACGTGAATCGCGCTTCGGTAGCCTCGAGGACTGCATCGTACTGTACCAATGCCGTGAATGCTTTTCTAACCCGGCTGGTGCCATGTTCCCAAGTCATCCAAGGGTTCATTGGTTGCAGTCGCAAATCGACCTATATTGCCTCTCTAAATCAGTCTTCAACCACACCCAAGATCACATCTCTGGCACCACCAAGCCCACCAGAACCGTCATATTTTGGGCCTCTGGTCTCCTTCCTTCAAATCTTCTGCTTCCCCCTCGCCGCCTTTCGCCTCTGCTTCATCATGTGCGTATACATGACATAGCTCCCGGGCACATAGATCGCCAGAATTGCATACAGCGCCGCGGGGAGGGCCGGATGCAGGTTCCCCGCATCGGCGATGGCGGAGTAGATGCACGCGCACTCGGAGACGATGCCGAGCGGGTAGAGGATGAAGAACGTGTTGTACCTACAGAGTAAAGTCGTCGTGAGTTCACGTTCGAATTCTATATGGAAAAACTCCGATCCCATCCATTTCCTCATGCAGGATTTTGGAAGGGATAGGAAAGATGAAGCTGGGTAAGACGCACCGTAACCCTTGGATAAACCCAGGCACACCCCGCCCGGAGAGCTGGAACACGAAGTACGCGTACCGCACCACTTCGGTGATGCTCCACGCGAGCAGCATGGTCACATAGAAGGGGTTCGTGGAGGTCGCGCTGGGGATCCAATAGGCGATCGGCCAGACGAGGAGGATGCGGGAACCGATTTGTATCAGCGTGGTGAGGAGGGCGGAGCGGACGAAGCCTGGGGTTGGTTAGCTGCGGTAAGGTTGCTATAGAGGAAAAATTGTAGTCGATATAGCTCGGCGTTATATACACATTAAGTGACTTGTAGGGCATGGGGGATTGAAGTGCAATAATACAGAGGTTATGGCGCGTTGTTGCCAATGAGGAAAGAACCAAAAATAAAAATTGACTGTACAAGGAAATTTCTCTTGGAAGCATCGACTCGAGACTTGATTTTGACATATTCCTTAGGACCAATTCAAACATTGCCGAAGTAGAAATAAAATCCCAATTCCAATACATACCGAATAGCACGTGTCCAATCTCCAACATCATCGCGCTCTGCGTCCACCGCACAAACTCCTCATTCACCTCGTACACATGCCGCCAACCTGCGACCTGCGTAATCAGCACCACGCGCACCAGCACGGCGAACCATGCGAGCAGGGAGAGGAAGTTGTAGAGCTGGAGATACGCGGTTTTGTAGGTGGTCGCCATGGTGGGTGAGGGTGGAAGGGTCCCCGGTAGTCGAAGGGGGAAGGGAAGGGAGGTTTATTAGTGGAATTGGTTGGATGGAATGATGGTCCGTTTGGGCATGGCACACGGAGGAATTATCTTTTATGTGGTGGGCAATTGAACAAATGCAGACGATTGGAAAGTTGGCGTCGTGAAGAGCTTGTTTGGGAGACAGGGATTCCGGTTTAGGACGATCGACAAGAAGTTCATCGGACGGGGTTGGGCTGAAAGGGAGCGTCTTGGCGATATGGTAGACGTCAATCATTATTTCTTAATCCATTCAATAATGTCTCAACTTATTATCTATTTATCTCAACCTATTATTTTAATCTCGTTCTTTGCAGACATTTAGTGAGTATAATGACTGAACACTTCTATCTCGATATCTCGCAGGTCATGGATTCTCCACAACTAGTACCATACACAATCAGAGTACAAATCTTTGAAATGCCACGCTAGAGAGGCCTGCCTACAAAATTGGCTGATGTACACCCAGCCGTGGTTACTACCACACATAGAGTCAACAGTTAATGCTGTAAGCGCCCTTTCACTCTTCATTACATCCATGTACTCAGCTCCTCCAAGCCTTGAAGCAAAATCATACCACCAATTATCCGTCGGACAGAATCTCATCGCCGTTGTAAACTCCCAATACGTAGGATACCAGCCGGCGGACTCCCAGTCGATGAACCCCGAAACATGGTCTTTGTAGACCATTATATTGGGCTACTTTAGATAACCATGCGTGAAGACGATGTCGTGGTGCTTGGACTCCATCTTTTTCGCAATAGCAAGGCTCTCGTCCTTCAATTCTCGATTCGGGAATCCATGAAATCCAGGACCAGTCGAGGGCTTGAGGAGGCAGTTGTTGAATTCGGATTCATCTTCGCATGGCCCGATCAAATGACTGGGAGCACGCACACTTCTGATGGGTCCCCAAACAATAGAGCAGATGCGTTCATCCTTCCAAGGACTGGGCCAATCCCGCATAACATGTAGCATGGTCTGCAGCTCTGTGAATATGCTTTCTCGCTCTTCATCACTGAGGTCCTTGTAAGCCTCTCCAAACTCCTTTCCCGGTAAACGAGTCATGAGAATAGATACCGGTGCGAGTGGACAGTCGGGATGACCTCCGTAGGAAATAACCTTTGGCATTGGAAAGCTAGCGGAACGAGCAACTCTCATCGCCGTAACCTCCTCAAGTCGAGTGCTATCGAACCATTTGAGTACCAACCTGAATGGGAGCCGGACAATTTGATTATCGAATTTGATCCCAGTCTAAGGGCAATAATAACGATAGGAGAAGGGAACAAGGTAAGAATGGACAATACCCAAGAGTCGGCAGACAATTCAATGAGCAAGCCGTCCTGGCTGCGGACAACTCGAACTCAGCAGGACCGCTCCGAGAAGGTGATGAGATCCAGTGAAGTTTGGGAGGAATATCCTTGGGATTAGGTAGTGTAGCCACCCCACATGGGATACAACAGGAATTCAAACATCGCTCGAGGAACAGTAGGCCAAAAATCGGTAACGACGAGAGATGAAAGATTGCAACAAGATAGGAGCGGTAAAACGCCGAATATAAAACATATTCGTGAGTCGTAAATCGAGACACCTCGGAAGTTTCGAGGATTAACTACTGGTAGCCTTATTTTTGAAAGGGTTCATTTTCTAAAATATGTCTGCCTATGATAGGGATCTGGCGCACGCTGGGAGTGCTTCGAGCAGAAAGTTCGATCATGAGTTGGGGATCACTGCATTGTGGCTCAATTGTACTGAGAAGTGGGTGGCTATTGTCCGCGGCGCAATTGCTGCGTGGTTAGACAGAATGGCAATATTTAAACGTATGTTGTGTCCTACCTTTAGGGTATAGTAGAGTAATTTCATGTTATATGGTAGTTTATTTGTACAATGCTCAGTTAACTCGAGACATTGAGCTTGGTCCCCTGATAAATCGGCCATTCCTATGCTCAAGTTCCATGAATATCTTAGAAATACACTGCGCAGAAGACACCGAGCAATGAACCTCTCTCATGTATTGGGGATCGGCAATATCACCCGAGATCGAACAAGCGAGTCAAGTCTCATCGTCTATGCTCATGGCCGCAGTCGTGTCCCGCAGCTGGGGGACCAGCTCCTGGGCGACCACTTGGAGAACCACTTGGAGAACCGCCAGGGGAGCCACTTGCGGAGCCACCTTCTGTGCCTGGGAGACCACTTGGTGAGCCACTCGGGACGGCTCCTGGGACGCCAGGGGGGAAAACCCCTGGGACTCCGGTTGGAACGCCACCTGGGAAACCACCTGGGAAACCACCAGTTGGGAAACCACCCGGGAAACCGCCTGGGAAACCACCAGTTGGGAAACCCCCTGGGAAGCCACCGGGGGGACCTCCTAGGCCTCCTGGGAAACCGGCATTTTCGTTCAGCTTGCATCCGTCATCTCCACACTCTGCCGCGGCCATCACGTTTTCCCTGGAGTAGGTAGTATCAACGCCCACGGTAATCCACGAGAAGATACCATCAGCCGCGGTATCTCCGAGGTACACGTACTCCATGACTGGGTCATGTTGCCCGCTGGCAGTCTGCGCCATGATTCCATCTTGTTCATTTGTGGTGAGGCGCGCAGTGTTGGTGTTGTACGGCGCATTGGCCTCGACCTCGCCGATGAGGGACTGGTCGAAGAAGAGCTGGCCGACGTGGGAGACGTTGCCTTGGGTGATGCGGTTGTTGGCGAGCTTCTCGTAGTTGAGGTGGGTCATCACTTTCGGTCAGTTAGTATTTTCGCCTCTGCGGGAAGAAAGGAGGGAGAAAAACTAACCGTGGATATGGACGGCGCGGCCCGTGTAGTGGCCTGGGAACTTCGACTCGAACGTGACAACACCGTCGTCGCTTGTGATTTGGATTCCACGCAAGGCAGTCTTGTTGATGAGGGTCGTGTCAGCCTCGTCGCCATTCCCCATGAACCCGCCGGCTGCGACGCCGCCGTACACTCCTGTGGCGTTACAGTGCCAGAAGTCAATGGCGGCGTCGGGAATGGGTTCACAGGTATTGATATCAATGAACTGAATGTCGGTAATGAGGTCGACACCCTCTTCCTGTTCGACCAGGTTAGACCGGATAACCTCACCCGAGACGTCTGTTGGTTGTCAGTGTCTGATTCTGAGCCGAAGTGTCTATTAAACTTACAGTATGGACCTTCTGTCGTCTCAGGTGCCAGCACCGTCTCATTGTTGCTGCCGAAGATCGCCTCCACAGACGCTTCCGGCGTGATATTAGTGCCGTTGTAGCGATGGTTGGTGGACAGCACTTGGCTAAGGTCGCGGGCATGGAGCATGTCCCCTATTTTCCGCGTCAGTCATTTTCGTCCATGCTTTTGCCAACAACCTGCACCGCTCACTCCTTGAAAGGCGACGCTTCAGGCGGTGTTCATTAATGAGGGCATTTCTCCTCGCCGCCAATTTCCCACTAACTCCCCGCGCCTTGAGCTGCTCGGAACAGGCGTCGACCGCTCGCGGTCCGATTGACGCCATGAACTCATTGCGCACGCGCAGCTCTTTGGCGACATCGCCATGAGCGTGAGCTGCCTCGAACAAGATGGCTGCTTGCAGCACAGCTGCAAGCGGCAGGAACTTGACCATATCGTCTAAATTCTCGTGGTGAAGGATTGGTAGGGAGTCCCTAAAAAACGAGCCAATAAGTTGACGAAGAGAATCGAATGCGACAAGTCTCTTGATGACTTCACATTTCAATCATCCATACACGGAGGGTAGTGTCATTAAAATACCCAAGCATATATTAGAGTCTGAACGACCCCATCGGCCCATCCTAGGATGAGGCATGCAAAGAGTTGGGTATCACCCCATCACCGACAAGGTCGATCAGATTAGCAGCCAATACAGTGGCAGCTTGCGTAATCTGGAGCCATGGACGGAGCCATTTCCCCTGATGAGGAGGAAGATCGTGATGTTCGCATCAGGATCTACGTTTCGACCCCTTGGCTGCTAACGAATCAACGACCGACAGACGTTTGGATCTTGGGACTAGCCGTTGCGCAAGAGTGCTCGCAATTTAGGGAATCAAAACGCGTCAGCCCTCTTGATGACAAGAACGGCGTGGCCGGCGAAACAATATCGACTGGGTGCGGCAGAGATATGACGGCAATCTATGTCAAGCTGGTCTGGCGTTTCATGATATCAGAATCGGCCCGGAACCAGTGTGCAATTGTAGGGATTTAACTTAATATCAATGGGTTAGCGGACAGCGGCTCTAAAGTCAATAAGCTTCTCTCGGCATTTATACTTTATATTGACCTTTCAACGAACACGTGAAGCCTCTCTCGACTGAAAGTGATCGTCATGTTTCAAGTTCGAAGTTTCAACGGCCTCCCAATCTCGCACAATAGGAACAGCTGCGGGGTTAGAGATCTTCGCAAAGCTGAAAAGTATTTAACACCTGATACATTCTAGAAAGAAGCTAGGTTCGATGACTTCGATTTTCCTATCTGCGGCTAACCAAAGCTAACGAAGAGGAGAAAACAAGGGAGAATTATTACAGACCTCAGATGCTGTTGGCGATGCCAATCGCTGATAATTACTGCAGCAGCGGCCAATCACGATCAATCAATTTGATCATACTTTAAGGTCCCTCCGGGGGAGACGAAATTGAGTTACGTTTCTTGGCATTCCCCTATGCACAGTTCCCACGATCTTAACCAGAACGCGGCGGAGAATTCACCAAAACAGACCTCTAGTAGTTGCTTAGTTAGGAAAAGAGTATACTTTTTGGTATTATGCTGTTTTTGAGCGAATTGGGCCTGCCTGTGATGGTGGTGATGGTTGGGGGAATGCCAAGAGACGTAACTCAATTTCGCCCCCCCCCGGAGGGTCAAGTGCCTGAGGCCAATATACTATGGATATGGGTGCCTTACCTCACCACCTGCACTTGACTCAGACTTGCTCGCTCACTCACTGAGGATACGACAGATACCACCATCAATCAGATATGCGTATCAGGGTGTGCAGTTATGCCTAACGTCTTAGAGTCGAACCGCTTACGAAGTTAAATCAAATAATAAATTCATAACACAAAGCCAAGCGCCCAGCGATGACTATGCGATGGGAAGTACCAAGGCACCAGCCCCAGGTGGCTACTCCCTGGTTCATCGATATCACATTCATTTGTTCCCATATCCGGGGTCGAGAGGTACGGAGTGAGCACTCCGTCGTTAAACATTCAATATAAATTGCTGGAAATAGTAGACCTCATTGGCATGGCTATAGCCCGGAAATGATGCGTCGTCTACCTAGGTAGCCTAGGAGACTTAAAAAGTGTGTCTATTAGACGCCTAGTCCCGCAAGTATGGATTGTCTTGGAGTAGGTCTAATCTCTTCTCCGTGGCCAAGGAGACAAGTCATTCATTATGATCCTTACTACTGTACTCGCTTGTCTCTTGACATTGAGTCCTGGCCTGGCTGCTCCTTTGGCTGATCCGCAGACTCACGACGACGGTGAAGGAGGTCACCCACCAGATGGCGTTCACCCACCGGAACCCAAAAAATGTACCGATATAGAGAAAAGAATACCATGGTAAATTTCTCGTAAGATTTAACATGATGGTCTCGACACAGCCTGACAACATCACAGGCAAGCGTTGTCCAAGGAAGAGAAGAAGGCGTATATCAATGCAGAGCTCTGCCTGATGGGCAAACCCTCCCAACTCGATCTCCCGGGAGCCGTGACCCGGTTCGACGACCTGGTCAAGCCGCATCAGATTCTCGCCGCCACGATGCACGGCACCGGGTACTTCTTGCCTTTCCATCGCATGCTCATGCACACCCACGAGCACTTGCTGCGGACCGAGTGCGGTTACGAGGGTTATCAGCCGTACTGGGCGGAGGAATTGGACATCGGCAAGATCCAAGACTCGGACGTGTTTGATCCCGAAACGGGCTTCGGGGGTGGCGTTGTGGATCAGTTGGTCTGCGTCCCGGATGGTCCGTTCCAGAACTACACATTGCACACCGGTCCGGGCTTTCAGAACACAGAGTACTGCATCCAGCGCCGTTTCTCCAATGGTGCAACCCTGGGGGCTCGCCAGGAGTACATTGACCACTGCTACCAATGGGACAAGTTTGAACAGGCATGGCAGTGCATAGAAGATGGCGGTCCACATAACGGCTTCCATGGCGGGGTGGGTGGCGTTATGCTTGTATGTGTTATGTCCTAACCCATCGGTCGAGACTGATACTAAGACTGAATTCTCTACAGAACCCCATTTCATCTCCCGGAGGTATGGCGTACGCACCGTCCATTTTACCGCGCTGACACTCCATAAGATCCGGTTTTCTATCTGCACCACACCTGGCTAGATAAGGTTTGGTGGGATTGGTTCGTGCATCCCGATCACTCATTCACATATATCGCTAAGCTATGTTCAGGCAGAAACAAAAGCCAGAGCGCTTGTCCGACATTTCGGGCCGTAAAACCTCTAGAAACCCCCTTTTCGGCGCGGGAAGCAATGGAACTGCGCCGCCATTTCCAGGTACGCCCGGATTTCTTTGCCATCCGGACGGCTACTCTAGTAGGAGAAGGAAAACTGCTAACAGCTGCTCATCTCATAGGATTCCCCGGTGGACTCCCTGATAGATTTCCTAGCTTTCCAGGCAACTTCAGCTTTCCGGGCAACTTCACCTTCCCGGGGGGGTTCCCGGGAGGACCTGGAGGCAACCTCAGTGGTCCACCTACATGGAAGCCAACTGATGAGGTGGTAACTGATCCTGTCAAGCTTGGTGACATATTAACCGTGTTCGACCTTATCCCCAATACCACTATATCCAACTTGATGGATATCCAGGGCGGGTAAGTTCAGCATGTTGTGTTGGTTTCGTGGCCTGGGCTGACACCGTTAGATACTTTTGTTATGAGTACATTGACTATGCGGATGCTGTCAAGCGTTAAGCACTGGTCGTGGTTCGGTAAATCGTTCTACGGTCACTGGTTTGACACTTGCTTGTGGGAAAATGGCTGCCAAAATCATAGTGTAGATCTTGATATTGAATGGAGGATGTGGGGGTTTATAGCTGAATTGATCTATCATATGCTGTTTAAAAAATTGAAATGGCTGCTTTCCAGACCCAAACGTTGCTAAGACATTGCAAAACAGGGACATCAGTCGGGCCAGTGACACCTGTCCGGTAGTTTGCTAGCGAGAGTATCTCCAACCATATTCATAACGCTCAAATACCCGTATATACCGAAATTAGAGAGGTTCCCTTCAAGTACGAAAAGTCATCGATACTCGTGATTTTGATCCTCATGTCATGTAACATCATCATCAAGCTGATCGAAAACCCTTCGAGGTGTCTGATAACACCTCAAGCCCGGTCGCTGGCGCACTCATTGAAAGGAAAATTCCACCTGGCCGGGAAAGTCCTCCCAGAACATCAGCGTGGCATCCGTCGCCACCGTGTCAAAGTCAACCATTTCAAGATCGTAATTCGAGAAATCGAACAAATTCACATCTCCCGGCCACGTTTCCGCGATCGGTGCGGAGGGGCCTACCTGATATGCGTCCGGTGGAACGGTGGGAATGATGTCTGGTGGCTGCAGCATTTGCTGTGCAGGAGGCTGTAGAATTGGCATTGCGGGCACAGTAGACCCATGCCGTATTACGGAGTCGAGGGCGAGCGGTTGGGTTGGTGGAGAAACGGAGCGTTTGGCAATAGCGGGTGAAGAGGTGCTTTGCGGTTGTGGAGGGGAGACTTGGTATCCAGTTGGTGATGGCATCTGGCATATGTGAGCACGGTCATTCGGACAAGAAAGGGACACGGAACAACGAGAGAAATAGTGGACGGTACTTACAGCGCTGGCTTGAATTTCGGATAATGGAGATGGTTCGTCTGCACTACTACTCGCCTGCGGACTGAGGGCTTGTTGAACGGCACCGTAATCCACGAGCGCTTCGCCAAGGGCGGACCGCTCGTCGGGAGAGACTCCCTCTTTTGGGTTCTGAACCTTGTGATAGAACGCTTGCATGCGCCTGATGGTCTCGAATTGCGCATCGGCCATCGGCCAATGGCCTTTCATCTCTCTCAGAAATGAACATCCTCGGTTGACGCGCTCCTTCGCCCGGATGGTGACCGCCGGGTCGTCTTCTGAATCAGAGAAGTTGAGCTGATAGAGCATGACGCCGATGGCCGTATAGATCGTGAAACCCGTCCAAGGGACCAAGCCACGGAGGAAGAATAGCCCAAAGCTTCGGATCTCCTCCATCATGTCGCAGACCGTAACCGCCGTGTGGTATAACTGCCGTTTCGAGTACCGCTGCCACTCGATCCAGCTCGGATCGTCTTTGCCGGCCAAATAGTTCGGGAAGAGCTTCTGTTCGGACTGCGGGCCGAGAACCGGAACGTATTGTCGTTGCAGGAACATGACGCTCATAAAGTATATCGAATGCATATAGACGTATGCCTGCCCCTGGTCCAGCGCACTGTGTCCATGAAGCCCCGATTTACGATACTGCAATCGATGCGGGAGTGACGAGCGCCACTTTTCCAGCTGTTGTGTCAGGATCTGATACTTCGAATCCGGATCCCAGGGTAATTGATCTTCTGCATCTCTAGAACAAGCCCATCGCGCAACGTCACCCCATATGTCAGCGACGCGCATGCTGTAGGCAATGAGGCCCAGTTCTCCGGTCGGAAATCCTAACGAGAGTCCGGAGTTATAACATCCAGGGCTCAATGACTCCGTTCGTACGGCCTCGCCAAAGACAAAGCTGTCTCTTTCGCAGGGCAATTGCACCTGCATTTCGTCCGCCGACAAGCCTCTCCTCCTCCCCTTCCCACCGCTGAGCAAGCTGTCCATTAAGAAACAGGTCCAGGCTGTTCGCCGCCTTTCTTCGCTTTCGATAAACTCTTCTTCGGTTAGGGTTTCCATGTCTTTGTATTCACCCTCCTCACAGAGCCGTAGCACCTGAACCATTCGGACGGCGAGCCCGAGGTACATCCAGGCTTTCTGGCCGTCTCCGGAGCCCCAACTGTGTCCGGTGATCATGAGAAGGGTTTGGATGGTGGTAAGGTCCGGTACCTCGAGGGAGAGTTGGAGAAGGTTGCGGGCATGAGCGGCGAAGGTGTTGCTGGCTTCGATGGGGGTAGAGAATGGTTCGGGGGCTCTTGTGGAAAATCTGAATCGCACTCAGCTTCTTTCCTCGTCTTGAATTGCAGCAGGTTATACACGAACCTTATCGCCAGGGCCAGTATCGCCCATATCACGGCTGGCTCCACCTCTTCCTTTCGGACCTTCTTCAACAAGGTCGGCGTATGCAAGAAACTCCACTTGTAGCTACATCTCAAATAACTGTTCTTCACCTCGTCCGTAAAATATCTATACGGATTCACGTCCGTCAAATCCACATCCGTCCGCTTCGCCGGTATCCATCCGCCAACCACCTTTCCCTGGTGTTTCGGGTCGATGATGCTCGGCTTCCCACCATCCTCCCCATCCTGTTGTGGTCCCGGGGACGGTGGGTAATATGCCAATCGCCGGCCGCTGATCTCCCCACCGTCTCGCCCCGATTCTCGCTGTCGTCTTGCGCTTTTCGTCAGCCGGTGGTGCATGGAGGTGCCCGGCGGAGGAAAATAGCAGGTGTCGCCCCGTCCGAGCGCTCGGCAGCGGTCGCAGGGAGGGCGGGCGTCATGGTGGATGCATTGCCGCTTTGCGGTGCGGCATGGTGCGCAGGCGATAGGATTTCGCATTATTATGGCGAGCGGCTACGGATGAGTGGTGTCACAATGCCGCACTTCGCGGCAGCGTTAGGATCGCCGTCCTGATTGTGGAGGTGAGGCTCGTCTTTTCTCTAATCAAGGTCCTCAGCGCTTGGCCGAGGTTCGGTGGGGCTTCACTGGGGCTCCAACCAGGGTTCAGGTTGGCTACGATGGTACTGTATAGAAACAGAGAATCATGCCGATATACTGGTATTACTGCAGATTCCTCTGGATAGAGGACAAAGTTGAGGATTTATATTTGAGCCGACGACCGGAACCACTGAGCGGGACGGGGACGCCCATCGCTTGATGAAGCTGGGCTTGCATAGAGGCGTAAGGCGAGGGGGAGAGTGGGGTTGCAGGCTTGAAATCGGCCTTTTTGGGGGATGACGTTTGGCGATCGATCTACTGGCTACATAAGGGACTGACTATTAAAGTATGTAGTTCTGTGCACTTCATGTCGACAACAAAATGCCCCGATCGACCATTTTCTGAACACATTCTCATCTGGGGTGCTGCTGAGGAACCAGAATGACGCTCTCCGTCAGACTGACGAACAACCGAACAGTCGCAGCCAAGCGCCATGTCTAATTTGCGACAGGGGAGTTGATGGTGGGAGAGTCGATCATCACCACTTTGGACAAAAGCTTTGGGAACCTCCTCGGGCTCCTGGCTGGTGATCCCATTTGCCAACGATTCCATAGGATATCACTTCGATCCAAGCCACAACGACCGTGGGTGGACCAAACACTGGATCTTTTCCGATTGATGATAGGGGAGACAGAGGCTGCAACGGATCCAGTGCAATGGCACTATGTCAATTGTGTAACATTGCCAACACCGAAAGCTAGGCGCTGCAACAGGTATTAAAGCCAATTCTCGGATCTCCATATATAAGCTGATAGTCACAGTTATTGACACGATAAATTGTGTATGCAATGGTATGGCACTCCCGAGATGTACTAAATCGATCGATCTGCACGATGGCACTTTGCAAAGCTGAGCCAGCCAGATATATCGAAGAGATAAAAGATTTCAACCAAGGATTGGGAGCACTTGATAATGCAGTTTGGCCTATCGCGATATCGGGACCTCGCCTATGGAGCTACCCGTGGCATGCAGCTAGACCTCGAGATTTTTCCAAGGAACCGCAGCAGAGTCTTCAAGCGAATGTGCCATCTTCATGCGAGTTTCGATGCGAAAATATGATATTAGCGGCCACCCGATGCCTGATGGAATCGATACCTAGAGTGACTGCAAGAGTGGCGGTTCTAAAGAGCACCGGACGTTTATCTGGGTCTGTGATGCAGTACAGCTATCCGAGGACATCGAAGCCATGACCCGCCATTCCTGGTCTAGGCACAAGAATGGCCACACCATATCAGAACGCATCATGAGTTCCGATAATGGAGCAACCGAACCTAACAAACGCTGCGGGTAAACGGAGAAGGTAACATTGGCTGTGAGTCTCACCGATCCTTGAACCGATAGCGTGGATCGACATCTTTCATTCTTCGTATCCAAAGGTCTGTGTATCCCAATTAGCCAACCACCTTCCAGGACGTGTATGGCTCCGGCCAGACAACACCCGACAGTGAGGCAAACGAACAAAACCGGTTTTGGCGAAATGACAACGAGAAAAGTGGCAGAAACATCCGAATCAGGCGGAGCAAAACTTGAGGATATCGCCGGTCGCTGGCACAGCCGACGCCGCCTCGACTGAAGGTTGTAAATATAGCGAATCGAGAGATTTCAATATTCAAAATAGCTCAGTGCAACTCAGGAGCGACAGCAGCCAAGAAGAAATGCGACCCAATCGCACGCGCAGACAACTGAAAATTCAGGCATGAAATTGCTTTTGCTTTTTACTGGACTGTTATATCGCTAGGTTGTATCGGTATCTGAAGAAAGGATCTAATTAGGGTGAGCGAAGGAAGGACATTGTTACGGTCGCTGGAACGGACACTCTTCTGCCCCTTTTTATTAATTGTTGAAGAGAAACTCTAGAAAGCTGCTGGGAAAGGTAATGGCTGTGATGATCATGTCTTGGTCCTCAGCATAGAAGAAATCCCTCTGGGCTGTTGTCAATTACTTGAAGCTAGTTGAAGGGATACTGCAACGGTCCTCTTTGCTGTTAAGGAGCGGCCATTCGGGAGACTGAAATATTGACCCCTTGGGCTAACAAAGTCGTTGATACCGTACAATACCCCGATGTTCATAAAGGCGGGCTAAGGGGATGTACTTATGTTGACGTACAGACTCGTGTCACGATCAATCACGATCTGATGGACGTGGAGAGGTTGCCTAAGGCACTCGACACGATATCACCAGGCATCAAGCCTAGTCCACTACAAACCTTAACATCAATCCAACCCACCTTCATAATTACAGGAAATCATCTCCACATGAGTTGAGATTGATGACGCATGGTGGCGCCTCGCTAAAATTTTATCAATACGGATCTCCGTAGGGCTCCATCCAAGACCATCCTGATGGTGATGAAGTGATGGCCAGACCAGAAAGCCTCACTTCATACCTACCTTACCTAATTAGCGCGATTTCACGTACCTCGAAGACTACTAAGTATGGTTCCAAACAATTCCTCTTAGGACCGACGGATCCTTGTTTTGCAAAACCCCCCAGTGATGAACACTTAGCGTCTAATTCCACTTGGATTCTTCCTTGCTGTCACAACTGCTGTTGAAGTACCGGTTAAACACCCGTTAGACGGGAAAATCTATTCCTGTGCGGAGCAGCCCGCCAAAGAACTACTGTGTTATGAAGGGGATTAGCACGTCACTCTATTTAAATCCGCTAACTTCTATCAACTGCGATCGATCGAGCCCTCGAGCTAAACGTCTCCTATGTTCCGAAAATATTCGATATTGAACAAACAGTCAATAGGAAATGGCGTTGTCCCTTCTCTGAGGGTTGGATGGATTAGCGAGGTGAACGCTTCCAAAGACTCTTAAATCGATCTCGTCTGCACAAACCTGTTCAGGTGCTGATCGAGGCCAGACAATATGCGATGGGAAAACTGAATAATACTTCGATTATCAGACCAATAGTAGGGACGTGGCGGTGCCTCATTTATGATTATGATTATTTATGAAGGATGAACGATGAACGAACATCAGGTCCCGATATGGTGAAGTGTTCCGCCGCCTCCGTGGTCCCCCACAGGCCACAAGGGTGGCTGGGCGGGCGGTGACTCCCGTGAGGAAACCTTGAGCATCCTGTCAGGATCAAGCGAGAAGGAGGCTACACTAAGCTCAAAAAGGCTGCTCACGGGGTTTAAATCTCTTCCCCAGTCCCTGTGTCAGTCTTACGGTTGTCATCACCACCAGGCCAGGCCCAGGGGCAGGACGAACCAGCAATCACGCTTCGTCACGATTCACGCCTCCTTATGCCACAGCCGCGAAGAGTTTTTTCTCTCTTCGGGGGTTGGGATATTCAATGCATATGCGACGATGATGGGGCATTAATTCCCGCATTTCCAGGGATATCGGATACGTGCTGATGAGCATGGAGTCCAAAAAGAAAAAGCTGCTGGATGGGAATTTCCGATTCTCCAACCTTTACGGTCGAGGCCGATGGGGACGCAAGACAAGGTTCTCCGCGCTTTCCACCATGTCGGAATCCCTGGATCACCCGCCGCACTGCATCACTGCATGAGCATGCTCTCCTCCCCCTCTCTCCATCCCTTTCGCAAGTTTTCACATCCTCTGTACCATTCAATTGCCTAACATCAATTGAACTACTGGATTACACTCAGAGAGAGAGGCTGAAAAGACGCCCAGAATCCGACATATCACAAATTCGACCCCAATATCCCCGTATTCTAGCTCGACAGTAGGGTGTTCACGGCTAGCCCTATACTGTCGCCTGACATCTTCCCATTAACCCTCTTGGGACCCTCCCTCTTCTCTCGTACTTCCATCCCTTCCTCGATCTTGCACTTGTCTTTCTTTTCACTCACCACTCTATCGGTTTTGATTACATTTCGAAAACGCTCCCATCGGAGGATGTACTGACATTTCCCCTTCCCGCTATCCTTGCCTTGACGTTTCATCTCCACCCGAAACAGCACACGATCAGTTTCTTTTCTTGCATCAACCCTCAACCACCCTCTACCTATTATATCATACACACGACGGCTAGACCTGCTTGTATCGTTGACTGGCCTGCGTCTGCTGTCGTATTCTCGTTCACATCAATGGGTGGCTGACCTCGATGGGCGTTTTGCCATGCCGTTGATATCTTGTCTTCTTTTCTGTTATATAAGATGAACTAAATCGAGCCCTCTGGTGTGAAAAGTACCCAATCCGCTGTAATACGGACGTTGCGCCTTGCAGGCTGCGAGGAGATTCGATCAATCAATCATATTTCCGCTCTGCCAGATTGGAGCGGTCTGGTGCCTGCAATTCATTTATTCAAATACCCATCGACGTCCTAGCTTGTCGACGCAGCAGACACTCTTCCTACCCCTCACCATATTTCGCTCTACATCGCATCTTTTCATATTCAGACTGAGGATTTTGATACTATTATTCTACCAATTCTGCGAGTTGGGTCTTCTAAATCTCTCGGTTGAGTGAGCATCACGGACTACTAGGAGACTTCCAAGCTCGGTTGGTCCTAGTATCGCGACGAGCATTTCATACACGATCCGGTTCTTGATTTAGCTGCTTATAGAGCGAGCCGACCTCGCTACCACCGTACCTCAACTATCCATCCAAACGACTTCGAATAAACTCCACGACCATGTGAGCCCCGCCGCATTGCGCAGGGACGGAATGAACTGGAAACTCGAAATATGGGAACAACCGCGAACGCAGCCGATCGCCCTGCTACCACACCACTCCACCTGACATTTAGTGGGATCCTGCCCACCAACACTGCCTTCACCTTCTCCGCCCCGACCTTAGGGGGGCCTCTTTCCTTCTCCGCCGCTTCTCCACCGACCTGGGCATTTCGCCCTACCCCCAAGCGTCGACGCATATCGTCCGATCCATATCCTAGAAAGAAGCGGCGCTTGAGACTGAGACTGTGCACATCACGACTTTCCCTACCGTTCTCGTCTCCCCCAACCTATTTAGTCGATCGAGGCAGTTGCCGGGTTGCCGTCCTCGCGAAAATGGCCGCCGCCGCAGCGGAGAAAGAGTGGGAAGCGCAGAGGAACTGGGCGGCGACAGGGAAGGGCGCGGGGATATGGGCGGCCGGAAAGGGAAACGCAGGAGGAATTGGATCTATCCCCGCGACATGCCGTCTTGGAGTGGGCGCGGTTGCGAAGCGGCATCGACAAGGAGGGCTCGGACGGTTTGCGTGCCTGAACCGGCGGCGACAGAAGCGGTGCGGGGAATTGAGTTCGTTGGCGACGCATCCGGGTCTGCTCTTGGAGTGCCGCGACGTGATGGACTTGAGTTCCGCCCATGAGGACGAGCACGTCGCGAGCCCGAACTTCACGGCCGATTCATCCACCATTTCTGACATCAGCGATTCCGCCACCACGGCCACCACACTCACGAGAATATCTCTGAGTGCGTCTGAAGGTTACCCCTTCTCCACCGTCTCTCGTACTCTCAACCCTGACCCCACCGTCTCTCCAAACCTCGCCTTCTCCACCTCCACCCTCTCACCCTCCCCCACTTACCCCAACTTCCTCCCCCCAAACCCCCTCTCTACCGCCTCCCCCCTCGGCCTCTCCAACTACGACGCCTTCGACCTCGACGACGACCTCGACACCCCCTTCCTCCCTGATCCCGACACCAACATGTCCGGCACCGACCTCTGGCCCGCCCGTCGCACCCGCCCCTCCTCCAACCTCTCCTCTCCGGACCTCGCAGCCATGTCGCCGCGCTCCGCCTCCGCCTTGGCGGCCAGTAGCCCGGACATCGTGGGCCAACGACCGCGTCCTGGATCCCCCGAGCGCGGCGTCCCGCTCTCGCAAACGCAGCCGCTGTCGCTCGGAGACGCGGGGTTGGCTACCACCCCGCCATCCAGCCCGTTCAAATCCACGTCCCCGCAGCTTCCAGCAGTCGCGCTGGCTGGGGCTCCATGTCCGGGACCCCCCAACCCCAACCTCTCCAGCGCGCCGACACCGCGTTCTTCAGGAGTCGGCGTGAATCCGAACCTTCGTTTCCTAGCGGAGTTAGGGTTGTTGGATGGGTGGGAAGAGTTGGAGATGGGGGCGGGGATGGATCCGGATCGGGGGGAGGGGGAGGTGATGCGGATGGGGTGGGGTGGGGTGGTGTGAAGGGAGGGATATATGAAGGTTCGAGGAAAGGGAGGGATAAACAAAAAGGGAGGCGATTTGGATTTTGAATTTGTTTTTTAAAGGTTTAGCGAAGGTGTTTGGGAGCTCTGGATTAAAATAGTATGTGTTCTGTCTGATGGATGGGCTCTGGGACCATGAATGAATGAATGAATCGGTTAATGTACCTTCCACACCTTATCCAATCATCGGTCCATGGACATGGTCGTCTTACATTGACATGCGAACCGCAACCTCCATCCCCGAGCATTTCACAGCGCCCCCTATCATCACCTACCCCTTCCCCGCCTCCCTACCAACCCCCAACACCCCCACTCTCGCCTCCGCAATTCGACACACCGCCCCAACCGCCTTCCTCCGCTCCTCCGCCGCCGCCCCCGCCTCCCCCGCCTTTGCAATCGCCCCTCGTATCTCCTCCATTATCACCCCCCGCGGCCGCCCCGCCACGAACGTCACGAACCGCAGTCCCGGATACGCGGCCTCGTACGCGGTGTTCAGGTGTGCGAGCTGCGCGGTTTCGGAATCGGCGGAGGGCGCGGGGGTTGGGGTGGTCGTTGTGGGTGTTGGCGTTGACGTGGAGGTCGAGGCGGAGTTCATCGCTTTCTGCTCCGCGGCGGACAGTGCTGACAACGCGGACGGATCGGAGCCGGATTTGACCTCCACTGGCTTCGGGGTGCCCAGGCGCGGATGGCTGTTCATCACCTCATCGACGATGGTTTGTACCATGCGGCCGTCCGCGACCCACTTCCCGTCGGTCGACGCATACGATCCGGCCGCCTTGACAGGATCGGCCTCGATTTGGTCGACGATGGCGCAGAGGTGGAGGAGCTCGCGCTCGAGGGATGCGATGAGGGCGGGGTAGGTGGGGGGTAGGGGGTGGAGGAGGTGGAGGAAGAGGGAGTGGAGGGAGGGGGTGGGTTCGAGGAGGACGTCGAGGATTTGGGTGACGGTAGAGGGGGGGAGGGAGGGGAGGGTGAGCGGGGAGGGAAGGGACATTGTGAGGGGTATAGAGGGGCGAACGGAGGTTGGGATGTGGTCGTGCGGGTAGGGCTGGCGGGCTGGCGGGTTGGTGGGACGAGGATGGAGGATGTAGGATAGTGAAGTAGTACGAGCGCTGCAAGAAACCGGGAAGATGCAGTGATCCGATGTGGGGAACGCCAAAGGGATAGTGGGGTCAAGACTAAATGGGACGGTTGAATTGAATGGGCAATGTCAAGATAGAAGGTAAGTCAGGTGTGTCGTTATGTCAGTAGCTAAACAGTGTGCGTATCATCACCATAGCTCATCATCTCTGCGACACTCAGCATTATCAGAAATGACTTTGAAGTTTGAACGGATCCATCATTGCCCATTGGTGGTTCACTTGCGGGAGCCGCCGAGCAGCATCGGCGTGGGACAAGCGCCCATTGGGAGTCCCGGATGGAAGACCCTGACTAGTGATTACCAGAGATCTTGGGGGGGATCCGATAGGAAACCATGGGATCTGGATGGCCGGAATAGTGATGAGGGGAGAACACTCTGAATATCAGAAGAGTTATACTGTCTGTTGGTCTTGAAGCGAGGTTGAGACAACAGAAAGACGAGACGAGACGAAATGAAACCAAACAGATTACATAACCTCATAACCTGACGGTCCTGACGCCTTGACGCCTCGTGGCCTGATTAGTCGCTCCACGTGCTCCAGGTCCAGCCAGCTCTTACCTCAGCAAGCTCAGGCCATTGTGGTCGTGCCTGAGGCAACAAACCACACTATACCTAATCGGTAAATGCAGTTCTCGAACAAATAGCCTGAGGATTCTGTCAATGACGCTCACTGATAGATCGATAATTTTCATGTGTTTTTCACGATTTTGGAAACCTCACTTTTGCATATTCTTCAATAACAACGCGGGGACTTATTATAATTGCCCTTAAATTCACTGGGCTGTGCAGCAAGGTATACTCTATCTAGAATTTGAATTTTTTCCACTCCCGATGCTTGTGTCTTGCAAAAAACTCTGATATGTAAGCAACCAGACTGCGTCAGAATCGTCAACCAACCACCGCAGATCGAGTACCAGTTCGTAGCTATTCTCTGCTCTCTAGAGACGTTGGGTTCAGTTGTACGCTGCGCCGAGAGGAGATTCGATCTGACATCGTCCAAATTTCACTGGGTTATCAAGAAACGATAGAGGATTCGATTGAACGTGTCAATTTTACTGTATGATAGCTCGTTGTGGAGGAAAACGAGGTTGAAGTGATTAAATTGCTCTCATACAAACGATCTCGATTCAGGCCAAAAATCAATGACAGAATCCTCAGGCTATTTGGTCGAGGACCATACCAATTAGGTATAGCGCGGTTCGTTGCCTCAGGCATGACCATAATGGCCTGAGCTTGCTGAGGTAACTCAGGCTATTTGGTAGAGGACCATACCAATTAGGTATAGCGCGGTTCGTTGCCTCAGGCATGACCATAATGGCCTGAGCTTGCTGAGGTAAGCCAGCTCTGGCTAGTGCTAGCAACTAATTAGCATTCCTCTAAGAAATTCCATTGAAGGATTCGAAGCCTCCGATCCCAATATGGTGACCTCTCCCCTTTAGCTTAAGCCTTTTCCTCCCTCTTCCCTTACGATATCAATCTTATCTCCACATTCGTTACTCTTTTTGTGTCTCTTGCTTCTAGAACAACGTGCCCGGTGCACCCTTTATTGAATTCTTCCATATGCGCCAGAGATCTGATACTCTCTCGCCTCCAGTCTCCAACATATGTCGAAGCATACTGCCCCTGAAACCCTGAGGGAAACCCTGGCTCGGCCCTCCGTCCTGATTCAGCCAACCACCTCCCTCCGCATTCTCTGCGTAACCTACGGATCCCCCCAGCGGCACCGAAATTGAGTCCTGGAATAATTGACAGGAGAGGAGGGGTCGCCGTTGTGACTTGGAGTCTTGGACCGTTCTGCGACACCGGCCTGCACGCGCCCGCTGTAATTATCCGTTGGTCCCCCAGGAATCCAGATCCCTCCCATCCGGATCGTCGAAGTCTGCGACCTGCAGGAACGTCTGCAGGTAGACGATCTATAGATCCGTCGAAAACGCTCTCGACATGTCGCTCAATGGTCTTGGTATTCCCGCGATCGCGGAAGCGCACCAGGCGGCGCTGGCGGAGGCGGGTGGATGGTGAGTTCCTGATGGCTGGCGAGCTTTGGCGACGTCGCAACTGATGGTGGTCCCATTTAGGTTCCTGCTGAAGTACACGTCACGCGACTCAGTCGATATCCTCACGAGAGGCAATGGCGGCGCGGTGGAAGCGAAGAGCGCGATCGCGAGTTACACGGAGGTATCGCCGCTGTTTGGATTTCTTTTGTATAGACGGCGGAAAGTGCTTATAAAGTACATTCCTGAAGGCACGAGTCGGCTAATGCAAGGTACGCGAAGGATTCCTGTGACGCGGATGGATTCCAATGAGCTATCAAAATGGAATACTAATGTTTGCTATTCTCAGCTCGAGTCGCTGTCCACTTCAACGAGTTCTCAGACAAGTTCTCCCCGCATGACACCACGATATCGATCACGACCGCGAACGGCCTAAGCGAATCGGGCCTCGCGTCTGCATGCTCGCTACATACAGCGACCGCCTCCAACACGTCCAGCAGCGGCAGTTTGCAGCGGAAGAGGTTGGACGAGATCACCGAAGATGCTGAGGAGAGCGGCGAGTTGAAAGTCATCGGCCCGCAAATCTTCATCACGGAACATTCGCCAACACGGGATGGGAATGAGCAACGGGCACATACCCCGTCTAGCAGGCCTTGGACCCCGCGATCTTCATCGTTGGCCAGAGTAGATGTAGCCAGTTTGGATGCTTCGGGTGACTCGCCAACTGAAACCAAGGAAAGCAACGACCCGGGTACATCTGTTCCTGACAAGAAACAAGACGAAGATCCAAAAGCTGAGGAGACTCCCAAAGCATGGAAGATGGACTCCTCCGAAGTTCCTCCAGCACTAGTCCAAGTGCCCCCCCTAAGTTCTGAGGAAGCTCAACCAGCAGAACCCAGCGAGTCCGCTAGACCTCAAACCGGCAAATCCGACCACGCTCCGTCCTTCATGTCCGCCCACACCCAATCTTCATTTGCACCCACGCTCTCTATGCGGAACGAAGGCGACGTGCGCACGTCGACCTCAACAGCCCGACCCTCGCTATCCGACATCTCGTTTGCCTCACTTTACAACATGGCCAAACCCAAAGTCAAGCTGGGTCCTCGCCCTACCACGGACCGCGGCCGCGCTCCCAATTCCGAAGGGAAACGCGTCGCGAACCTCCCAGCAGGCCTCCGCGCTGCGACCCGACGCGCCGTCCCGCACCACGACTCCGACGAGACGTACTCCCGCCCATACAGCCGCGGCCAAGAATCCGTCTACTCCACCAAATCCGCAAAGTCCTCCCGCTTCGCACTTCAGCGCGACAATGAACCCGAACTACCACCGCTCCCTTCATCCCCGGGAATCAACCGCTCCTTCAAAGCGTCCAACCGCACCTCCACGTCTACTATCCGTCCCGAAACCCAGCAATCAAGCCATGCGCCGTCGACACGCGCGTATTACCACTTCCCCCACGCACCCCCGCCGATCCCCGATATCCCGCCTCGCAGCCCCGCCCGACCGACCAGCGCGACCAGCGCCAAGAGCATGCCGATCAGCCTCGGGACCGGCAACCGGATGACGCCGGAGAAGCAGCGATTGATGCGCGCGGTGGAGTTGAGGAAACGGCAACAGGAGCAGCGGAAGGCGAGGCAGGAGAGAGAGGAGGAGGAGAAACAAGTGGTGGAGAGGGAAGTGGAGGAACCGCCGGAAACGAAAGTAGAGGGTACTTCGGCTAAGGACAAAGCACCGCAAATAGAACTGGACGTATCAGCGGGCGCGATCGACGGAGACGAGGATGAAGAGGATGAAGACGGGACGCCGAAAGCAAGTAGTCCGCAAGTGGAGAACGGACAGCTGCAGGTGAAAGTGATATCAGAAGGGTCGAAGTCGGATTCGGGCGTCGGTGTGGAGGTCCCCGTGAATCCTGGATGTTTGGATCAAGCCGCGCCAGAGACGGTCGCACCGCCCGAGGAACTAGCAATCACGGAAGAAAGTGCCGAGCCAGCAACCAGCGAAGAAAATGCCCAACCAGCGATTGAAAGCTCCAGTCCGACCTCTGTGCAAGAAAGCAAGAGTAGCGATCAGGGTGAGGTCGAGAGCACGCGGCCTAGTTCTGTCGAGGACGCTAGCCAAATCTTTGGAGAGCAGACGAGCAAGGAGCCGAGTATAGAGACCGTGGTGGAAGTGAAGGTGAACGACGCTGTGTCCGAAGAACCGTCTACTCCTGAAGATATCGGTGTCGAGGTCAGTCCTCCCAGGAACAGCACGCTAGACACGAGGGATCCTGAAGCGGATGAGCCGGCCGACGACAACGCAAATTCGACCACCCAAATTCAGCCCACAGAGCCCGAGGAGCACAACCCAACCGTCCAGCGCAACACTAGCATGCGCGACCGAAGAAAAGGAGGCGTACACGAACCTCTCCGTGTTGATGTCGTCGCCGCGACCACCGATCATTCCGACGTGGACGCGGCAGAAACCGATGCGGATGGTGACTACCTCTCGGACGATGACTCGTTTATGGAGGAGTTGCAAACTGCACAGGTCCAAGAAGCCAAGCCGATGTCTATGTCGGTTTCGAAGTCGCCTATCACTCCATTCTTCACCCGACGGCCCAGCAACGGGAGCCTCCTGAGCGTAGTGACTGCAGCTGCTCGACAGGATGGATCGGGCTCAGCCACGCCGACTCTCAAAGGGTGGACCACGCCGGTGCGCAGCTACGAGCGAAAAGCATCGTTGACGACCCCGGACGTGACTCATGCTGTCCAACAGCGCGATCGAGCGGATTCGAGTCCACGACCCGCTAGCTCCATCATGTCGGTGAAAAAGGTCCACGTCAGCTCCGGCATCAGCCAGCGCATCAAAGCCCTGACCGAAAAGTCGAATCGTGACAGCGTCGCCACCATCACTCCCGAGAAGAGCCCCCCCGAGGATCGTATGTCCCGGTCCAGCTTCGCCACGCGGAAATCCAGTATCCGTTCCCTCGGATGGGGCAATCGCGAGAAAGACAAAGACCAAAAAGAGTCCAACCACAAGCAACGGCCGTCCCGCACCATCCAAATGGCCTTCGGCGACGCCCCCGACGCCTCTCGGCACAGCACCCACAGCAAGCGCCTCTCCCGAGCCTCTCTCTCCTCCATGGCCCCTTCCGAGCCCCCCTACCCCTACAACCCCTCCAACACCATCCTCTCGCCCACCATCACCTCCACCCGCGACAGCACCACCCCCCACCCCCAAGCCGTCTACTCTATCTCCCACCCCGCCCCGCACAACCCCCCAAAACGCCCCCGCGATTCCGTCTCCGTCACCGCCCGCATCATCCGCCCCGCCCCCGACGGCGCCTGGGGGCCCGATCTCGCCGTTCCCGGCCCTGGTGACGCGAAGCCCCTCTTGCAGCAAAGCCCCCTCATCATCGAACACCATCGCACCGAGCCGCCCAACGGCCGCGTCTCCGAATCGTACAGTAACCGTACCAGCCTCGTCTACGGGTCCGTCGCCGCCGCCGCCGCCAACGGGGTCGCCTCCCCGGGCAATCTCCCCTCCGGCCCGTACCGCGACAACAGCACCAACCAGAGCGGCCACAGCCATCACGCGTCGGCCGCAATGTCGCGCAGCAGCATGGACAGTGGCGCAGGCGCACCCTCCGCTAAAGAAAGCACCTGGAACCTCCGCGCGAAGATGTCCCGGCGGATGAGCGAAGCGCGCAGCGGGCCGACGAGCCCCGTAGTCCCGGTGGCATCGTCGAGCGCGTCAGTGCGGCACCGCAGCATGAGCAGCGTGAGCGTGGATTCGCTAGCGCTAGCGGCGGGGCCGGCGACGGACGACGACGGGATGTCGATGACGGGGAGCGTTGGGGGGAAGGAGGGGAAGCGGGGGGGAGGTCGGACGAGTCGGTTGTTTAAGCGGATGAGTAGTGGGATTAGTGCGGGGGCGAGAAAGATGAGCGTGATGAGTCCGACGACGGTGAGGGAGGAGGGGGAGGAGGTGGCGGAGGTGGTGGTGGAGAGGCGGAGACCGGAGGGGTGTGAGGTGGGGGATCTGAATGTGCAGTTCCCCGACACTTTGGTAAGTGCTTCCTAACCCAATAACCCTCCCATTCCCCCTGTCATCCCACCCCATACCAATCAATCCCTACAACCACTAACCGCCCCACAGCTCTGGAAACGCCGCTACCTCCACATCTCCCCCTCCGGCGACCTCGTCATCAAGCTCGCCAAAGCCGACCCCCCCTCCACCGCCGCCGCCGCCAAGCCCCACCACGCCGCCACCAAGCGCTTCCACCTCACCGAGTTCCGTCCCCCCTACGTCCCCGACCAGGACGCCCAGGAGCTGCCCAACAGCGTCGTGCTCGACTTCGTCGACGGCCGCACGCTGCAGGTCGCGTGTCAGGATGCGGCAGGGCAGAGAAGGGTGTTGGGGTTGTTGAAGGGGAGGAGGGAGGAGTGGGTGGGGTTTGGGAGGGGGTGAGAGCGGAGTGCGCTCGCTGCTAGGTCGTTCAGGCTGGAATTGCCGCCTGACTCATTTTGGTTGTTATTTTGAGCCATCCGTAAGGTATGGTTGCATAAAAGATCCGTCCGATTTTCTTGGATTCTCTGTCGATACCACATTTTTTCTCTTCCGGACTGGCCTACTCGATTTTCGTCTTTTCGATACCCCGTTCTGGCATTGCTTGCTTGCGTGCTCGGTCGCTCGGCATGGCGCCGGGATGGATGCATCTATGGATTTGGTTTGGGGAACTTTTTGGATGGCCGTCCGCGGCGGTTTCTTGTGCGAGTCGTATCGTATGGCTAGCAAGATGGATTCTGGGTGGTTGGTTACCTACCTATTGTTTTATTCTAATGGCTGCATGTATTGGTAATAGACAATACTCTCTGTTTTCACGACGGATTAAAGAGGAATTGATCCATTGCATGAGACATAAGGCCATGCGCTCTTCCCGCAAGCTATACCTAATCTATTGTGCGTAACAAACGTATACCTCACTACTCGTATTGTTTTATCCTTGTCCTTGCGCTCTACAGTAAAGTGACCTCCGGAATTGCAATTGCAAGAACTGTTCCGCTTCATACTGCTTCTTAAACAACTTAGGGGACAATTTCTTACATAATGACGGTTATGTATTGATGGTTTACAATATCTAATGCAGTAATGAATTATCTAGCGATCTCGTGTTTGAACTCATGGTTATCCGTCCAGTTTTGTTCTCGTCCCATCATCCAAACATGACCTTATGCCCTTCCCAGCCCATCCCAAGACTCCAACCCAACCATTCCCATCCCACCCCCTACCGTATCCCATTCGCCTTTTGAAACCGCCTCAATGGCGCACTATCCTTCGTCGCGATAAAATAATCCCCATTCGCATTCGTCCAACTCACGCAGTCCGAAAAATACTCCCGCCGCACCACGCTCAGCATGTTCCGCGGATCCTCCACATTCCGCGGCTTGATCTGCCACCCCTTCGGCACGAAGCTCTTCAGGCTCACGATCCGCGCCCCCTCCTTCACGTCCAGGAACTTCATCACCAGCTTGTCGTTCAGCTCCGGGTTGAACGCCTGGTTGTTGACGAGGATGACGTCCGCGCGCCGGATCGCCGCGTCGATCGTCGGGGAGGAGAGGAAGTCGCCTTGGATCAGGGTGGCGGGCCCCGGGGCGAGGCCCCAGAGGCGGCAGCGCGTGCGGAACTCGGCGAGCTGCTTGTCGGCGAGGGCGCACGGGTTGTCGTTCTTCTCGATACCCCAGCTCTCGCAGCCGACTTGGAGGGCGGCTTGGAGGACAACGTTGCCGACGCCGGAGCCGAGGTCGACGAAGACTTGGTCGCGTTTGAGGTGGGTTTCGCGGAACAGGCGCTCGGTGAAGCGGGGAAGGAGCTCGCCGTAGACGTCGTTGGTGCCGTTTTCGTACTTGCGGAGGAGCTCGACGGCGGGGGAGACGGTGCGGGAGTAGACTTGGGCGAGGATGCGCTCGATGAGGGGGAAGGGAAGGGTGTGGGTGATTTTGAGGACGGAGGCGACGGTACCGTCGACGAGGGCGGTGGTCAGGGCGGTGTTGAATTCGTCGACGGTGGAGGTAAACTCCTCGGCGCAATTGCGGTTTAGTGCGCGCTTGAAGCGGCGCGAAAAAACGGTGACGTCGTCGGTAAGGGGGTCGCGGATGGAGGGGGGGAGGTAGTGTTGGGCGATTTGGTCGATGGTGTGGACTATGTCGTCAATCGGGCGGTACCCCTCGTCTTCCTGGGGAACCAGGAGGTCGAAGCTGGTAGTGATGTTAGTCTGGCGATCGAAGCAAATGCGATTGAGATGCTCCCAAACTTACCGTTCTCGTGGAAGTTTGCTTGGGTATTGCAGCTCAACCTTGACAACATCCGCCCCCTCCTTGACAAACGCCGGTTTGTACTTCGGTGACCCGTTCAGTGCCGTCAGGTCCGCGCCATGTAGTAGTTGGAATTTATTCACGTCGTCCTCCATCCATTCCGCGGTATCTCTGACATCGCGATCATTGTCCGGTTCCAGCGACCGGACAGGCTCTGTTTTCCGCCGTTTGCCTATCCCGTTCGCCTCATCCGCGCTTGACTCGTCGCTCGAGCTGGAGAAATGGACGGATGGAGATGCGGACTTGCGCTTTAACCGCGTAAAGCTGGGTTGAGGTGACAGGAACCGGTCCCGCGACTCTTTTAACAGGTGCTGAGGTCTCTGAACGGGTCGTGGAGTCGAGACAGTGCGCGTGGCAGCAGAGGAGCGTCGCGGATCGCCATTGCGCGGCTTTTGCGGCGTCTTCTCCTCTTTGATCGGGACGGTGACTTTATGGACCTTGACTGGTTTTTTGTTCAGGAACATGCTGGTAATTAGGAGATAAATATGGGATAGTTGTAGACATAAGGAGGGAAATATGATCGCGGTATATGAGGGGAAGTATTTGGACAAGGCGGCGAGATGTCGCAAACAAAAGGGAGGGGATGAAGTTGTGAGAGGCGGAACAGGGGGTCGAGGTGGCGGATTGTGGCGCTATTGTGGCGCTATTTCGAGTTTATATGTGGCTGGTGTTTCTTTGTTGCGGATCAGGTGATTCCGGCGCAGGAACGAAATGCTTCCATTCCAACTCCATCCATCATCCCTCAATTCCAGATTCCAGTTCCGATCCCTTCGAAAAAGCTACGACAATTTTGCGACAAATTGCGACAATCCGTCCATCCAACAACAAGGTTTCCCCTCCCTTGCTGACCCGTCTGTACAGGTTGTTACGTACAAGCGTCCATCGACGTCGCGTCCCTGTCCAGGAGAGGAATCGAGCTACACATAGAAACTCACTTTTTGCAACACTTCCGCGGACTTGTAATATTTTCCGCAATTCGAGGAAGAAAGTGGTCGATGCGAACGTACTTATGCTCGTCGGCTTCACGAAAATTCCCTCTGGAAAATAATTCTCCTCAGCAGTGATGGATCGGATCATATGAGAGACACGCTGCTGACTGGGATGGGACGGAACGGCTCCACACTTTCGCCCAGAGCCTGGAATACTTCTGCTATTCCCGCCTGGCCATCGCATCACTCGGGACCGAACCCCATCAATAAACGATAAAATCATGAAGCATCTGTCCATGACCGTGAATCATCGTAATAGAATGTGGGTCAAGCCGGTTCCTGGCGGTGGAATGCCGTGCAACCTCGCTGTCGAGTTCGCGATGCCTAAGTCCTCTTGCGTGCTAACCACCTCTTAAGCCTTATACTGATGCATACGTCGCTCCGATCTGCATATTCTCGCTTTTCGTGTTCAATACACTCTGATTTATAGCGTGGATGGTCGTTGGTTATGTACTCACCACGACCTGGCCGTTTTCATCATCGTCCGTCGTTTCAAAATTCAATCGCTTTCTAAAAATGTCTCCGTCACGGTACCTGCGGTATTGCCATCCCTTCGCGCTCTCCGACAACCCGCTCCAGTCCCCTCACCCTCTTCATGTCGCGCATCATCGAACGGCCCCAGGTATTGACATGGGCGGCTGCCAAGAAGCCGCCCGTCGACCTTCTCCTTCCCCGGAAATATCACAACCAGACCACCCCCTCCACCTCCAAGACCCCGAGTACCTCCGCGACCTCCCCATCCCCCCATGGATCAACCGCCCGCAACCCACCTGGCGCCGCTACATCCAGAATATCACCCCGTCCTGGTTCGCCATCAACATGGGCACCGGCGTCGTCTCCATCCTCCTGTACAATCAGCCCTACCAGGCCCGGTGGCTGCACATCCTCGCCTACATCGTGTTCGTCTTGAACATCGTGTTGTTCGTCGGCATCTTCGTCGCCTCGATTCTTCGGTATATCTTATATCCGGAGCTCTGGCGCGTCATGTTGCGACATCCCGTGCAGAGTATGTACATTGGGACGCTGCCGATGGGGTTCGCGACGATTATCAATATGATAGTGTTCGCGTGTGTACCGCACTGGGGCGACTGGGCGCGGACGTTGGCAGTTAGCCTATGGATCGTGGATGCGGCAGTATCAATATGTTGCTGCTTGCTCCTGCCGTTCATCATGTACGCCTCTCTTCCCCGCGAGCAACACCCATCAACATCGCGCGCGGCCCACTGATCTCCCTCCAGGATGTTCAAACACCCCCGCTCCAAACCCACCGACATGACCGCCGTCTGGCTCTTCCCCGTCCTCCCCAACATCGTCGCCTCCGCCACCGGCGCCATCGTCGCCGATGCCCTCCCCAACCCCCAACACGCCTTCTGGACCATGATCACCTGCTATGTCCTCTGGGGCATGGCCGTCCCCATGGCCCTCGCCATCATCGCCATCTACTTCAACCGCCTCATCACCTACAAGCTGCCGCCCCGCGACGTCATCGTCTCCGTCTTCCTGCCCTGCGGGCCCACCGGCCAAGGCGCCTTCGCGTAAGCCCCTCCCCCATCCGCCTCTTCAATCCACTCACCTCCTCCTGCTAGTATCATGAAACTCGGCCAAGTTGCCCACAAAGTCTTCCCCCGCACCCACGCGCTCCCCGCCGTCGCCGCCGCCGGCGACATCCTATATGTCTTTGGCTTCCTGGCCGGGCTCGTCCTGTGGGCTTTCGGGCTAGTGTGGCTGTTCTTCGCGTTCGCGTCGGTGTCGCGCAGCCGCTTCCCGTTCAACATGGGGAGCTGGTCGTGCACGTTCCCCATCGGCGTGTGGGTGACGGCAACGATCACGATCGGGAAGGAGCTGCCGTCGACGTTTTTTAATGTCGTGGGAATCGTGAGTGCGGATTCATTGGGATTCGGTCCTTCCTGTTCGAGGGGGATCATGACGCTGACTGGTTTTCAGATCTTCTCTATCTGCGTCATCATTTTCTGGCTGGCGGTGTCCATCCTATCGATTCAAAAAGCGTTCACGGGCGATCTGTTCTACGCGCCCTGTGTTGCAGCGTTAGAATGCCGCGCTACTATCCTAGAAAAATCGGAGGAGTCCAGTGCCTAAACTCCACTAAAAATCCAATGCACGAATAAAGCGGTATATAAATAAAAGTGACGAAGCCATGTCCCTGAGGAACATATGATTATGAGCATAGCAATAAGGACGTTATTTATTCAATGAAGCAGAGCGCGAAATCCTCTTTACCCCTAATCTTCCGCCGTCTCCTGGACACCATCTGGACACTTATCTTACAATCAATCCCTATCCAACCTCCAGCCGGTCTCCAACAAGGCCTTGGTATAGGTCTCAATAGATTCATCCATGTCAAACTCCTTGTCCCTGGATCGAATTGCGTACGAGGAACTTGCAAACGGGTAGACGTTCGTGAGCTGAAGGGTACAGCGCCTGAGGATAACCATCTCTCATAAGCCGGTCCTTGAATCTTTCGAATGCTCTCGCCAAGTCATCGTCAGCGTGGCCGGATGGCGGCGCCGCGAGTCGGATGTCAAAGCTCCGAACCCCTTTACACGCGAAGATGGTGTGGACCAGACTGAAGAGGTCGGATATAGGCGGATAGAGGCCGGCATAGTGCACAGGTCGCACAGGTCGGAGTGGACTGTGTGGAGCAGATTCAGGTGCATCGGATTTTCCACCTCCCATCGATTCAAGGAGGTCCTTGAAAGCTGATGGGATCGGCATGGCTAGGACATCTTCGACTGAGGGAAACCAGATGCCCGGGTTCATCCAGCCATCGTTGTACGTCATATGCATCCACGGTCGAATCTCGCACACTGCAATCGAGGCGCTCGATTCGTCGTCCCGCGCTTCCCCCTCGGCTTCAGCAACCCAGGCATTTGACACCAGCGACGCGTCTGCCGAAAATGCCGCCTTATTCATCCGCAATTCCAGCAACTTCCCCCGATGTTTCGGATCTGGAAGATCCTCCTCGCCGTGCTTGCTCATGGTAGTGTGCGTGAGAAATGCAAGGGTCAAAGGGGCCGCCGAGACCATCACGTAGTTCGGGCACCCCGTACGAAAGAGCTGGTCCCATAACCGGGAACACTCCCGCAAGTCGCGCCCTTCCTAATGCATAACTGAAGGGCCAGGGACGGTTACCCGGGGGTAGACGAGGACGGACTCTACCGCCGGCTTCAGGTTATTCAACCGGATGAACTTGAAAAATGCCTCGAAATTCCGCCATGCGGTTGAGAAGAACTTTGGAAACTCGAACGGTTGATCTTCCTCTAGTTCGTCGATCTGGATAAAGCAGTGCTTGAACAGTGTGGGAAAGAGGATCGAGCGCCATTTCTGACAGACCCTGGAGAGAATTTTCACGGGATAACGATGAGGGTCAGGAATCAACCCATAGTGCGGATTCTCTTCGAAATCGGTGGCGGAACGCGGTCTGGCGAGGAGGTGGCTGAAGATTTGAAGTATATAATAGCTCGTCGGGGAGTTGCATGAGGTAAGGCCGAAGAGGGGTGTTGGAACTAATGGGTGTCAGGTCTGGAATCACGGAAGGGGACGCGTGGTATTCCATTTTGACTTAGGAGTAAATAGAGAAATAAAGTTAATATGTGAAGGAATTCGAAAATGGACAATGGTTGCTTTGGAGGCGGAAAGGCGCTGCTGGCTGGGAAACACTGCAGCGGGTCTCGCGCACCAGGACGCCTCCCACGCGTAAAGCATATGAAATTTACTTGAAGAATCGAGGAAACCCTAGACGAGAAGTAGTAAATCAGAAAGATTTTTCGGTAGCTAATATTACGGAGTGGTTTAGGGAACGCAAAACCAAAGAAGCAGGAATTCGAAGCGAAAGGGAGCGTTGGTGGTTGATGTAAATAGCTAGGATATTGACAGGCACTCACGAGCAATCATAGATATAAGAAGGGGAATGGAACCAGTCATCGCCGTTGCGATTCATTCTCTGGGTTGATGGGAAAGAATGCAATCGAAAAGGCCATATTTCGTACAAGGACTTCCAAATGAACTGTATCTATACCTACTGGTACTGTTCAAATGGATCAAATGAAATGATCGATCCATTGTTAGAGAAAGGAATTTATGTTCACAAGTGGGCGGACAGAGGGCGGATAGAGGTCACAGACCACGACTGTGAGAGTACAAGGTGGCCCGATAGATTGCCGCTATTTGTTGTGCCGTGCTGTACCGGTGCTTCAGCTATTCCCGGTGCCAGACTACCAGTAGGTTGTCTCATAGCTGAACGAGGATTCCTATCACGGAATCTAAGAGAAATATGATATCAAACTAGGTGGACTAAACAACGCTATTGTCTAACCCGCTACATGAATTCCAACCCATCAAAGGTCATCCATATCCCAACCCCTAGCTCCTTAACAACCTCTCCACCCCCTTCACCAACCCATCCTCCGCCCCCAACAACCCCCGCTTCTCCCCCACCACCTCCCCCGCCTCCAACACCTTCACCAAATCCACCACCTCCCCCTCCACATCCGCACAATACACCCATAGCCCCAACGCCATAATCAGCCCCTTCGCCGCCTCCTGGCTCTCCGTCTCCCGCCGCACCGCCTCCACGATCCCCGCCACCATCTCCGTCTGCGTCCCGTCGTCGAAGAGCTCCGCACCATCGATTCGCGCGCGCACGTTCGAGGCCGCGAGGTTGAAGGCGAGGCTGGCGGCGGCGATGCGCGTGGTAGTGTGGGAAAGGTCGAGGAGGGAGGTAGTGAGGAGGGTGGAGAGGAGGGTGGTGAAGCGGGGGTTGGAGAGTGCGTGGGTGCGGAGCGCATGGTGCGGGAAGAGGTTGCAGGAGAGATGGAGGGTGATAAGACGAAGGTTGTAGGGGATGGCGGTCGCGCCGGATGTGACGTGGGAGATTAGGGCAGTGATCGTTTCGAAGTTCTGGGGGGCGGCGTAGGCGGCTGCGATTCGTGGGTCGTTGAGGGCGAGGCGGAGGAGGTCGTAGACTGCGAAGAGGGAGGTGGGGTCGGGGTTTCGGAGACTGTGGGCAAGGAAGATGTTGAAGGCATGGATGTCCGGCATCGGATTGTTCTGAGGGGTGGAAGTGTTGAGATTGGTTAGGAATGTCTTCATCCGGAGGACCGCTGGATCGGTACTTGAATCGCCCAGCTTCTGTATCAGCTTATCCAGCGGTGGAACTTTCGAGAAGCTAATCAGCGTCGTACTCGACTGAATCAACTGGCCGAGATCTAAGTTTTGATGCGGATGGAAAGTCGCCCGTTGCAGCAATAGTCGTACTTTTCCTCGCAGGTCCGTCTCGTTGGCTCCGGTCCATTCCTCATCCTTCTGCCCTTTAAGGAACGTGATAAACGTCGGCGTTGCACGAACTCCATACCTGGCGGCCACCTGGTACGCACGGTTCAGATCGATCTTGATGAACACACCCCATTTCCCGGCCTCTTCGGCGAGCTCGTCGAACGCAGGATAGACCAGCTTGCAGGGGGCGCAGGTGGAGCTGGTGAAGAAGATTACGGCGCAGGTCTTGGAAGCGGAGGATAAAAGCTCTTCTAGTTCGAAGTTCGAGTCGATCTCATGAACGGATTTGGATGGCTGGGTGGCCGGTTCGATTATAGCCGGGGCGCTGGGTGATGCTCCTGTTGGTACTGTGGGTGCTTGGGTGATGCCTTGCATTGCTAGGTCCAGTTGAGGTCGTAGGAGGTAGCCGAATGGCGAGTTCATGAATGTCTCGGGTAGACCAGTTATATGGTCCGGTATCCCTTTGCCAACGAGGAACGTGGAGAGGTCATGGGTACTATCAGGAGTTCAGCATGGTAGATATAGTTCGCGACGGTATACACTTACAAGTTGTTGCAGTTGTTCAATAATAGATCGTAGGACTGCAGTCAGTTAGTCTCCATCAACCACTCAGGAACCGCCCATGCCGACCTCCGGTGTGTAGACCTGCTTCAACGACTGCAGATAGTCCAATATCACGTCCATAGGGATTTCCGTCTTGCCTAAATGGAGCACCTCCATCGGCTCCCCATGATGAGTTGTACCTGGGTAGGACTGCTGGACTCCCTGACCAAAGTAGTACTCGACATTGTTGAGAACGATGGACGTATGGTAAACAGCATCGATTTGAGTTCCAAGAAACTGCTGCGAGACCTAAAAAGCATTAAAACATGCTGACCAGACTGAACTTGAATATGCGGTACTTGACGGGCGATCCCCTGCGAAACCGTGTAAGCTAGAGAGACTTATAATGGACAGACTATCAAATTGTACCCTTGAGATGTCATATACGTAAAGTTGGACGTCCATGGTGACAGTGATCCTGTTGTTGATCTTACGGAGAAACGGCTCTTCGGGTTATTGATGTTTCATCATGAGACTCTTGTTACGATCTATAAATCTTAATATTCGAAGATTGACAGCGTGACGGTGCAGAATCCGGGCATCTTGCTCTATTTGAATGAAACAGCATTGCGGCAGATGCTGCATTGATGTCGTCAACACGTGAGAGAGGAGATTACGCAGATCGATCTGCCTGCCTGGGACCTCGCTGTGGCGCAGGCGATATCTCGTTGGCGCCATACTAATATCGAGATCGCGGGCAGCTAACAGGAACGGGGGACTGGATCAACCTCCAGTCGTCTCCACTGACATCAACGATACGGAATAGTGTCATACAGGTAAGAAAGCCACATGCGGTATAGAAATTTCCCTCCAACACGAGATATCTTCGACACCTTGCCCAAACCCGCCCAATCAGCAGAAGGAATCGCAGCCTACCCATCAACTAATATCCATCCCACCAACTAGGAGATCCAAGATACCTACACTTGAAAATGGCTTCCCGGAAATCCATCCTCATCATCAACCCCAACAGCACCCAATCCATGACCGACGGCCTCAAACCCCTCGTCGACTCCCTCCATTTCCACAATGTCCACCCCCCTCTCCCCCCTAAACCAACCCACTAACCTTCCCCATAGACCACCTACACCTATTTCACCGCCCCCAGCGGCCCTCCCTCTATCAACTCCGCCACCGACACCACCGCCTCCGCCCAGCACTGCCTCCCCTCCCTCCTCCACCTCCTCCCCCACCATGACGGCTTCCTCATCGCCTGCTACTCCGCGCACCCTCTCGTCGCCCTCCTCCAGGCGCACGAGACGGTGCGCGCCGGGAAGAAAATGGTCACCGGGATCTTCGAAGCGAGCGTCGCCACGAGCCTACAGTGCCTGGCGCCAGGCGAGCGGTTCGGGATCGTGAGCACGGGGCAGGCGTGGGAGGCGATGTTGAGCGAGGCGGTGCGGGATTTCTTGGGGGCGGAGACGAGCGCGCGGTTCGCCGGGGTGGAGACGACGGGGTTGACGGCGGTGGAGCTGCATGATGTGGGGGCGGAGGTGGTGGGGGAGAGGATGCGGGAGGCGGTGGGGCGGTTGGTGCGGAGAGGGGAGATCGGGGCGGTGTGTTTGGGGTGTGCAGGGATGGCGGGAATGAATGAGATGGTGAGGGGGGCGTTGGTGGGGGAATTGGGGGGGGAGAAGGGGGGGAGGGTGAAGATTGTGGATGGGGTGCAGGCGGGGGTGGCGTGGTTGGAGGGGGCCATTCGGATGGAGTTCTGATGGGTTCGAGAATATTGTAGTATAGGTCTGCTTGGGTGAAGTCGTAAATATGAATCGATTCCCGTCCTCTACTCGGCTGTGGATGCGCCATCCACTATCATGAGGCTATCAGAACTCCCCGTTCGCTATGGAAAGCCAGAAATGCTGGTATTTGACCCTTTCCTCTGGCAAGGTCAACGTCGCCCGCCTCATCACCTCGGTTTATCCCAGCTCTACATATATCCCTCGTGATGGACAATATGCTAATTCGCTCTCCCTCAAATCAAGGGGTATCCTCTTTGCTCCCAGCCTACATCTCCATCTCATCGGGATCCTTCTGCATCACCCCCCTTTTCTCATTCGACCAGACCACAAACTCATCAATCACCCCCGGCCACGCAGCATCCTCACTCCAAAACCCCAACCTTTCATCTTCCATGGTCTTCAGCGCGAACTGGTACGTCTGATCCCACATGTCGCGGTTCACACCCTTCTTCCAGTTGCTGAGCAGGTATTCTTGCCACAGCGCGAGCCAGTCGGTCGTCTTGCTCGCCCACCGCCAGCCTTGGGAGGAGAACAGCACTTTCCAGAACTCGATCGCCATTTCCAGGTCGATGGTGCGGGCGCGCTCGGAGTTGATGCCCAGGGAAAACGTGTGGCGGTAGACTCGCTTGAAGACAGCCGGATCTTTAGGAAGTTGGGACTGGATGCTTTTCGCGAGGGACTGTTGCTTGCTGATAGTGTCGGCCCTGGAGATATGGATATTAGCGCTTGGCGGATGGGGAAGGGTAGCTTCGGTGTATGTACCCTAACTCTTGCCAGCCCTCGATGAACTTCTCCCGCTTCATCTCCCCCATCGAAGGGCTCTTGACGATCTCAGAGACGACGAATAGCCCGATCGATTCTACCGACACTTTCAGGTCCCCGAGATATCGCATCATACCGTCCATCCCGATCGTATCAGGCGAGGAGGGGTCGTCTATATACGGATTAGAGGGGCGTCGTTCAAGCTGAGGATCGAGATCCTAACCGCAGTATTGGTCGAACAGCTTCGATAGCGTCGTCTTCTGCGGGCTGTTGCCATAATACCTATGCCACCGTCAGCAGGCCACCCTCCGAAGTCGAGCGAGCGAGACTAACGCGTTGATCGTTTGCTGGACATTCCAGGCATTTCCTCGGAGTAACTGGAGGCTCACTCGAAGTCAGTACACCTATGTATACCACGACCCATGTTGCTCCTATCCAACCCCATGTTCGACAGAAAGAAGTGCACTTGCCCTGGCTGCGGTGGTCCTGTCTATCCCAGCAACTTTCACAAAATCCGACACAGCAGCTTTCTGCTGCGCGGTCATCGGCGCCGGCATGATGGGGTATATAGAAGTGGCAGAACTTTCAGTTTCAGGATCGCCGTCTTCGCTGCTCCGAAAGTACCAGGGTAAGGAACCCCCTCTGGCTTCTCCAGTGCTGTGGTGTTTTTGTATATCGGATGTGATGGGTCAGCGGGGAGGCCAGGTCCGATGCTGAGCGGCAAACGAGCGGTGGGGGTTCCAGATGGGGATTCAAAACAGTCAACAATCTTGCTCGAGGCTCAGGGAAATAAATGAAGCATATAATAGGGTATCGTTACATGTGCAAAGTCATGATACTAGGCACATGAGGTAATTGACCATCATATGGTTGCGGTGGGAGGTGAAGCCAGGCGTGAGTTCACTGACTAAGAACGAAGCTGCCAAAAAACGCACTATCGTTATAAAACTTCTTAAATGGGGAAATAGCATTTCACTAAGCTTCTTACTAAGTCATATCACCGCTCTCACGGAAAAATCATCAGCTGAAGATTAACCGTCTGCCTCCGGGCAGCCATGTGAATTTAGATTACACTCCCCATGCTGTACCATTTTCCTCGAATTTCCCAAATAGGGAGATCAAATTTCACTAAGCTTCTTACTAAGACATACCTCCACCCTCTCGCAATTATCGAAGTGTAAAAGATTAGGCGCCAGTCCACTCAGTGACGCATATGCTGCGCTGGCTACTAGCAAATTTGTCTCCCACCGGCTTTACTGCCTGCATCCTCCATCCTCCTGTTAAGAGCCAATTAATCCAGTGAATTTAAATTACACCATCAAACTGTATTGTCGTCATTAAATGGCCCAAATAGGAAAATATAATTCCACTAAGTGTCTTACTAAGATATACACCCACCCTTTGGAATTTCCAGGGTCCCGAAGATTAGGCGCCAGCCCCCCCGGGTGGCGCAGGTACAGACCTGATTGTGGCAGCATCCATACACCCCTCCTCCCTGCCCTTGGTAGGCACCACCCTCCCCCACAGTCCACACTTCAATGTCCACAGGCACCCGTTGGTACCCTTTTGGTGGTGTCCAAGGAGAGTTGCACCCACCCCCATCCCCCCAGACACCCACCGGAAGACCCAAAGAGATCTCCATTAAGCATCAAATCCACCTCTACCCACCGCAAGATCCTCAAGGCTTACTTACCTACAATAACTAACCCATAAGCACTCATTCATCTACAGCACCTCATTCACGTCACCAGCAACCTATCACAGCAAATCATCTCAAAGCCAGCACATTACTGAATCAATTGCATTACTACCGATACAAGTGGCCCTCCCTCTGCAGTCTCCAGTCTCCAGTCTCCACGAATAAAGAGATATACCAGCCAGCCTGGTGTTGCATTTTGTTGCCATTGCCATGGCCAGCGCCCTCCGATCACGCATACCGGTATGTGGTCCCAATCCCCACCAAACCTGCACCCAGCACTTGTGAATTATGGGTTCGTGTGTCTGCCTGTGTGCGGGTGCGCTAGTTTGCATCACAAACCGAATCCGCAAATCTAGAACAGAAGCAAACAAAGTGTGAAAGTCGAGTCGGGTCGAGTCGAGTCGAGGACAAGCGAGTTGGGTGGGTCAAACTAGGGAAAGAGACAGAAAGAGTGTAGGAAACAAAGGAATATGAAAACCCGAAGCCCCGAAAGGTGAAAACCAGCCAGCCAGCCAGCCAGCCGACGTCCAGGTAGTAGCCCGTCCAGTCCAGTCCAGTCTATTCAGTCGGACGTTCCCACCACCCTGCCGAACCGAACCGAACCCAGCCCCGTCATCCCAAGCCAGCCAGCAAACTCGCAAACCCCCGAAAAAGAGACAAATCAAAATCAAACGATCAATCAAACCCCGGAAACTGAACCGAACGGGATTGTGCGCGACCCCGCGGGTACGATATGATACCCTCCGACCCCGCAAAATGCGGTAATGGAAAAAACAGGAGATAAGGAAGGGACGAATTACAAAGTGGGTAAGGTGTAGATAACACAAGTCTCGCGCACCCCGAAGGCGGGGCACTTCGAGAAGGGAACGTATCGTATCAGAGGAGAAGGCAGGCCGTATGCTGGATGTGAGGGAAGGTGATGAAACAAGTGAGAGAGTGTGTGCGATGAACCGGTATGCGCAGCGCGTCCCGTGCCTCAAACGGGAGACACGGCACTGAAGATCGAACCATGGAAGCAGTAAGAGAAATTCGGAAAGCAGGGAGGAATCAATCTAGCAACTCCGCGCCATGCTCCGAAAACAGAATCCGAACCGATGATTTTGGTGAGGGGAGAACCGAGCGGTGGACCCAGATCGGGCCGTCGTGGCGTTCGATCCGAGATGACAAATGAAAAAGGAATCGTGGTCGTGGTATGGATGGGTGGGCGGTGAGGAGTGGTTAAGGAGCGGACGATTAGTATGCCGTCTGCATTTCCAGGGCGCGCACGTTGGGCGGCGCGATGGCGGGGGTAGGGGTGGTGTGATGGTGGGAGACGGCGTCTTCGTAGCCGACGAGCGCCTGTGCGTGAAGCTTGAACGCTTCACCCATGAGTTTCGTGATACTGTGGCAATGCATGTCAGCGTAATTCCCAATGGACGTGCGGAACAGAAAGAGAGTCATGGGAAAATGGAAAAATGGAAAAATGGAAAAATGGAAAACATACCCCCACACCACCACCTCATCGATCATGCCCCCCCAAATCCTCGCCACGGTGCTACTCAGCTTCGTCTCCCCTCCCTCCGCCTCCTCATCCAGCAGCGTCCGCAGCTTGTTATACATCCCCACCTCCTCTTCCGTCGCCGGCTCCTCGTCGTGCTCCAGCCGATACAGCCACAGCGTCAGGATCACCATCAGATCCATCCCGCACAGCGGATGCTCGATGCTCCAGTTCGTCGCGCTCGTCCGCGCCACCCAGCGGATCCCCTGCAGCGCTGCCACCTCGATGCACTCGTAGCATTCCTGGATCACCTTGATCATCTCCTCCGAGCGGGAGACGCGGTCGCGCGCCTGGGTCATCGCGCTGGCGACTTCGTAAGGGTCGTGGTAGCGGAGGACTTCCTGGATGGATTTGAGGTCGACAGCGAGGCGCGCGCGGGTGTTGCGGTAGAGCGCCATGGCGTTGAAGATGAGGGGGTGGCCTTTATGCGGGGCGGACAGCCGCACGACGACGGTCTCCGACTCGCACAGATCCAGGGACTTCTCCCAGGTCTCGAGGGCGAGCCGTAGCTTGTACTCGGTGACGACGTCCTGCAGGGCCTCCGGGCTGCGCTTGTGGTACCAGACTTCGAGGAACAAGGCGTTGATCATGACGCGGGTCGCGAAGGCGGAGTAGCGGATCGGCGAGTCGGAGAAGAGGTGGTCGTGCGCGGTTTTGAAGGTGAGGATGGCGGAGGAGGCGAGGGCGTCACGCCAGGCGGCGGCGGAGGACGGGTCGAGGGTCCAGAGGGATTCAGAGGAGGGGAGTTCGAGGGTGTCGAATTCGTTGAAGGCGATCGCCGGTGTGTGGTTGTAGGTGAGGGTGAGAAGGCCGAAGAAGATGTAGACGGCGTAGTAGGTGCGGCGGCATCCTTCGTCGAGGATCCAGTCGGCGTGGCTGGGTTGCGTGCCTTTGCGGGCTTCGGTGCGGAGTTGGAGTTCGAACCGGTTTCCGGCCACCATCTGTTATCGTTAGTGAAGACCTTTCAATAGGGGATGACTACGAACATTGGCAAGAAGACCCTTAATGGAACATGCCCATTCCAGGCCTTTGGGATCCCCGCTCCAGCTAGCGAAGGTCATATTTAACAATGTACTCTGCATCGTCCACAACGGACATCTCCTCGAGCTGAAGTTTTCCTTGTTTTGCAAGAACTGTTGGACCAGCACCTTCGAGCCAATGTGAAGCATGTACGCCTGATCTTGTTCGAAAGTGTAGAGAGCCCCGATGGAGAGGACCGCCAACAGCAACGGTGCTGCCGTCTCCGCCGGATCGAACGACGCAGGATGCAGGAAGGGCAGGTGATGATGGAACAGGTTGAAGTACGTCGACAGATACCGGTTGAGGACCGGCATCGTCGGTAACTGGAAGGTGTCCAGCAGCGCCACTTCACTGTCGTGTCGCTTGATGTTCTCGAGGATTCGCGCGCATTGCTCTTCGTTCTGCACCTGCGGCGCCTTGGCGACGATCAATACCTGTCCTGGGCCCGGAGATCTTCGGTAGTCCACCGGAGACACGGGTCCCATCATGGATGGGAGGGGTGATAGCGCACCGGGAGTTCCCATGCAGGACATGTGGATGGACTCGTTCAGCGATTGCGCCATGTGTGCGGACGGCTCGGTATTCGACATGGTGCGTTCCATGATGGGTGGAAGCTGTGAAGCCATCGCCTGCACGGTCGAGGAGCTGTTGAATGTGAGATGTGATTCCTGCGAGCCGGAAATGCTGGACGAGATGGAGTGCGCTTTCGGTTCGCGGACGGTCTGCGGGAGGAACGAATCCCACGGCATCTGCGGAAGTGAAACCGATCCATTCGTCGTCGTGTACGGTCCAGTGGGCTCGAGGAGCGTGGGGCCGTTCGCCGAGATGACCGCGTCGGGCATGGCACCCACATGCATTCCCATGCTGTCAACGAACGCTTCGGGTTCTTGGCTCGCCATTGCTTTGTGATGAAAGTCAGTCATCAGCATTGCTGCGGTTTCGAGGTCTACCATGCCATCACTGCTGGCTTCAATCTGCTCTAACGTCGCCGAATCCAGGCCTAGTGCTGCGGCCGGCGGCTTCGCTGCCGGTGGTGCGTTGGCCGCGGCCGCATTCGTCTTCTGGTTATTTCGACGCTTATGTTCGCTGGTGAGGGGAATCCCTCCATCTTTCGCATGGACGGTACGGTCATGTCTTAAGAGCAGATCGCGACGGACGAACGTGCTGCGACATTTAAGGCATTTGAAAGGTCGTTCTTTTGTATCTAGATCGAGGCGAACACGTTAGCAGACGACCACCACGTATTCCTCGATTTGAGCGATAATTCTCCCGACACGGTTCGACCCCACGACGATCGTCATCGATCGAGTTTCACGTCCCATGTCCAACGTCGACCAAACCGCTCAGTTCGCGTTGTCCATGAGCTTCCCCGCTTTCGCGACCCTCCATGCACGCGACTCGTCCACGTCCCCGCGTCCCATCGAACCGTGTCCTTTCACATGTAATGGACGAGAGCGGAAAAAAATGGTACTTACGCGACCGTTCATGACGACTTCGATGCTCGCTCCGGCTGAATGCCCGATTGCAGAACTGACACTTGTATTTCTTCTCGGGAGCGCCGGGTTGCTTGCGACCGCCGGGGGTCGCGCTCGCGGTGGAGGGAGCGGCGGGTGCAACGGCCATGGTTGCAGTTGCGGCGGGCATTTAGAACGATGGGCGAACACGCCGGGGGGGATGGATATCTGAGGATGGTCGTTTGGTCGTGGTGATAGGCGAATTTGATGATCTTCGGCAGGCGGATGGAGATGGGGTGGTCCGGATGGTGGAGGAGCAGCAACTCGGGTTGCGCGAGGAGTTCAATTTGAAGGCGGGCAGGACGACAGTTGGTGTTTGACCGGGTGCATGCCGACGCATTTACTGGAAAGGGTATGGATGATATGTCGGGTCTGAGTTGGGTGAGGGAGTCGGGTTCGATGCGTTTGCGAGGAGCCGTGGGTGACGATGATGATCGGAAGGGAAAGGGAAGGAGACAGCGTGGGCTTTTTCCGTGTTACGGGAAGATAGCGGCGGTGAATGGAGGAAACTAAGCGTCGCCGACGACAAAGTATATGGATTCGGGATGTGCAGGAACAGTGAACAATCGTTGCCAGATGCAATTCAGTTGCGTGTACAATGAATGGGACAATAGGTGGTGGAGGTGGAGGTGGCAGTTCGAAGAATTTGAGGGTATGGAGGGGAAGAGGGACTTTCTCAGCCAGGAAATGTGAGGGAGGGAGGGGAACTTTCATCCAGCTAAAGTTCAGGGTGAAAAGGTGGGCGGGACTGGAGGGGCCTTCGGTCTTCACGTTAGTGGGAGAAGGGAGAGGGAGACAGAGGGGGAAGACGCCAACAGAGTGTCGTGGTCATCCCATCGCCGTGCGTCCCTCCGTCTCCCTCTCGCTCCCAGCACTGACTCTGGTTGTGGCCTGTGTCAGGCTGTGGCTCTCGGCGACTCGGACTGGTGAGTGTCTGTGCTGAATCGCTGACTGCTGCAGTGCTGCTTTGCTTCTGCTTTCCCGCTTCGTACAAGTAAAAGGGGGATTTGCAACCCCCCCCTAAATCACAGCGGTTGAAACGTGAAACTTACACGGGACGGTTTGTCCGGGGCAAATCCCTCAATTTCCGTCTGGTTCGATGCCCCACAGACGGGCGCTATGCCTGTTTTGATGATAATGTAATCAATAGGCGGGTGTTAAAGTTGTAACAATACGAAGGTCGACTACGGCATCCCGGGCGCATCTCATCATCTCATTTCGTTCATTTCCTCCCTCCCAAGGAAAAGTAACGTTGGTCCATCAGCGCTTCACGTTACATATCTTTGTCATTGTTTTGGATCATGGATGTGATGTGATGAGATCCAGATAGGATGCCCATTCTTCCCCAAGATCGCTATTGATATCTCCTATTGTTATCCCCGGCCTTCCTCCGTCCTGCATCATCCCTTCTTCACCCCAACCAACCCACTGTACCCCCCGCCGTGCCACCACCAATTCCACCCCCTCAGCTCGCCAGCCATGCCCCCGCGCACAACATGGCACAGGACACTCCATCTCCCCCCAAACCTGCAATCTCTCTCATTTCCGCATCATGGCCGTCTGCTTCATCAGTAGTGTTTCTGCCGGTCGACGATCCGGGCAACAACCGCCATGCGGCACCCAGCATCCTAGTTTTCTGCTCGTCAAAAGTGCCGCTCAAATTGCCCCTCCTTACATGTATCGTAGTGGAAGCGCGCGGGGCGGTTGCGGATACTTTTTTTGCGGTCCAGGGGTTGCTGTGAGGGCCGGAGATGCGCTGGCATATTGACGTCTCTTATAACGGACAGACGATCACTCATCACCCCAAGGAATCCTTCACCACGCTGGCATCGTGAACTGGGTGCGTCCGATCAATAAAAATAACTCCATCCTTCCATGCGTGTCCTCGTCCGCTCGTTCGGATACGCCTTGATACCGCAGCCCTCCTCAACCCCCCCCGACCATCTTCAGAGCTCTCCCCATGAATCGTCAACGCTGCGATCGCCCAGCAAGGAAATGCTAATTTAGCTGCTGGCCATCATGCGTTGCGCCGTCCAGGATCCAATCGATCTGTCCCAACTCCCTCGTTTTCCCACCGCCGTCCCACATCGTGTCCTGTACTCCTGCGACTGGTATCGGTGGCGGTGACAGACCGACAGGTCAATCCGAGCCAGATCGAACAGGTCTGCGTTGGGGTGAGCGTTCCGATAGGTCGCGGTCGGATGGACTGCTATGCGCGATTGCTATTGTGGGAGGGTTCAGCCACAGGATGGAAGTCATAGATAATCGATGCGAGGTGGATGTACACCGAATTTGTTGAGTGAGCCACTTGTTGTACATACTAACTACTACGCAAGGGTTGGAGAGGTCTTGGTGATTGTTCTTTGATCTTCACGTCAACTCGATACATCGAGGATGAGATCCGTGGAAAACCAATCTCCAGGACGCCCACCAAATTGACCTATGTATATCCATTATCACAGAGCCACCCATGCCTCCGTAGCACATCCCTCTCATCAGGATCCATCCCTCTCATCACGGCCTATGACCTCGCCGCAACGACCACTCATCTCCCCCTCCCATCTCGGCCCGCCCGCTCATCTCTCATTGTCCCAACCCCTCCATTTTCCCGATGCCCCAACCCACCAGTCCCCGCGCGCCCCTCCGTTCTCGACCCTCCATTCGCCAAGGGGTACGGGCCCGTCACCGAACGACTTCACGAATGACTTGAGACTTCCGCTCGATCCCGTCCTACATTGGTTTAATCATCAGGAGCAGCGGGGAGCGGAATTGCAGAATGACATAATACTAGGTATTCAAAGGCCCAAACCACGCCGCTCTTTTCTCACATCCCAAAAACCTCAATTCCCCTGACCATCGCCGCGATCATCGTAGCTTGGTGAGTCTAGCTCAGCCAGGCTTACTAGCACAATATTGTTCGGGACGGTGTCGTCACGTTAGCGGGGCTTTAAGGGGGAATCGCTGCTAGCGAGATGGTGATGATGTCTGATGATAATGCTCCGTAAAATATTGGATTTCTGCTTAGCACCGTACAACTCCAGCACACCGTACGAGCGTATCCGCCTTCCCCGGACCAACCGGGATGCACCACGGACTGGAGTCTGGAGTACCGGACTCATATGCTGGCTTCATGATAGCTTGTTTTCGACGCCAGGATGTAGGCTCTCATCCGCAAGGAAGATTTCTTCGTCGATACTCCAGACGTGCTAACGATATTGGCCGTCCGCTTCGAAATCAATTATATATAGTCATCTACATCGTCACTATTACTAAAAGCGAAAGTTCAATCCTCCATCGCGTTTAGATGGCCCGTCACACCGACGATAGGACAGCCGATACCGAGCGGCCGAGGGACCGTGGAAATCCCCACAACGTCCAGAATTCAGTTGCTAGACCACTGATGACTGACCAGATACAGAGATCCACTGAATTCCAAAATGCTGGGCAAGGAACCCATGCCAGTCGATCAATTAGGTACGAAGAGTTCGCAGTTCGCAGTTCGCGCCTTTGACCTCGCCCATTCCCCCTTACGGCGCAGTTGCGGCGATTTCGTCTCATCGGCTTCATCTTTCCTCCAATCTTGAATTCGCGGTCCATTCGCCGCACTATGCGACCCGGCCGAATGGGCACCATTTCCGCAACGACATACTTATACAGGAATACTGTGTCCTTAAATCCTGATGTGTGCATCATCAATACGAAATCTCAAGCCCTGTGCAAATTAAACAAATCGCCATGTGCTCAGCCAATTTCCGAGGCGCGGGCCTGAATGCGCTGGGTGTGGTGGCCAGTGTGCAGTGCCCGCCTTCAGCCTTGGCTACCAAACGTTCCGAGTCCCAGTCCCTCGGTCCGGTGGAAGGTTTCTAGAAGACGGAGGTTTGGGGAGTTAGGACTTAGGAGTTAGGGGCGGGATGGCGGGGCACACTACAACACGTGTGGAGGGGGAAACGTCAATAAATTTTGAGGGGACACTGCGCCTAGGTAAGTGTAAACCGCATGGTTTGTCCGTGGATAGATAGAAGTATATTTGGTCCAAGTAAACAAGTGCCGCGGGTTCGCGGAATCGGAGTTTCGAGGATGGAAAAATTGCTGAGTTTAACTTGAAGCGGCAGGTAGAGTTTCTGTTCGTACTACTGCATCTCCGACATTAATGATAGATGGAATTGTTAATAACAGGAGCTGGTTCACTGTGACGGTCGACGGCCAGCTGCAGACATTCGTTATGAGGAGTCCAATCCAATATGCTAGTCAAAACGCCGGACGCAATAGAAGAGGGTTGTCCCTCATACAAAATCTCTTCTCCCGCAATAGCAGGTTGGAAAAACTGCTAAGACAGCAGAGAAACCCAACGCCTGATCCGTACGGTAATTATGCAAGGCACAACCAGAAAACACGCTTCCATGCATGGTATGACAGGATCCGTACACTGCGGTCTGTACAGAGTAATGGCACTGCAATCAAGCGTCCGTACAACGTGCGGAAATTTGGCGGGCAAATCGCCCCGCTGGACTCATCACTATTCGACCGGTAGAAGCGAAATATGTGTGATTGGAGATGGTCGCAAGTGACACGACGTGGACGGAAATAGTTCGTAACACATAAGATGCAGGACATCGGGATGCAAGGAAATGCATCTGGATAGAAGGATACTAATAATAATAGGACCGGGTTGGTAGCTATGGCGTCCGTAATGAAAACAATAGGGATGCGAAAGCTAGTAAAGTAAGGGTTCAGTCAGAATTCTTGACTGAGCAAGACGTGAGCAAGGCATTATTGTTGGTATAGAAATGCAACTCTGAAATCTAAATCCGGAAACTGTACGGAGTAGAACCATGTTAAGATTTGGGAGGAGCTCCAGAGCTCCAGTCCCCAACCGCGGCTCCTTTTCGGCAAATTCCACATAACATTATGTACCAAATTCCCCATTTCTTTCCATAAATGCTGGCAAGGTGGCCGAGTGGTTAAGGCGTTCGACTCAAGAAATGTTTTCTTACCTGTCCTTGGCAGGTCGCATTCGAATATGGAAACATGCAAGGGTTCGAATCCCTTCCTTGCCATTTATTTTTGATTTTTTTGGAACTCTATTGTTCTCTTGATTGAGAATTCAATGTTTTGCAGGTTGAGATGGTGTTGTGTACAATATCAAACCATCGCCCCAGCTTCTCAACTTTTCATTGGTAACACACTTTGTGATCATATTGAAAGGCTCTCCCCCTCATTTCCTCTATCAGAATTAAGGGTGTCCCTGGTGGCTGTATTTTCCTGGCCATATGATAATATGAGATATCCAATATCTGCATGTTATCCGTTCTCCTGGAAGCGGCTGTCCCTCAAAATGATCTAGTCACAAAAGCAATAACCTGTTACCTATTCCAACGCAATTACACGGACTTACTCCCATAGTAGTGGTGATTGCATAATACTCAGCTGAATACAGAACCGGACCTCTCCCCCGCTCATCCTCCTATTCAGCTATTCTTCTTTCCATCCCACCTGTCGTAAACTCATGATTCATGAAACGCTCATCGATCCCAACCCTCTCACCAACCCACCACGCTGGACCCAACGCAGCCACCAACTCCCTCGCCCCGCCTGCCGGCCTCCGCGCCCTCGCGGGCTCCCCTCCGCGACCCATCAGCCCCCCTCACCCCCGCTGGTGGCCTCTCAACAACCCACTGTAATCGCATGACCGGCCACAAACACTCATTTCATTTGCCCGCCATCCCGCCCATGATTCGTGGAGCGACATTACCGTTTCCCAACCGCGTGGAACGGGCGGGGACATGAGTCGTAATAATGGGTCCCAGATAGACTTTCCCTTCTGTATCCGGAGAATAGCGGAGGATTAGGGGTGCGGATTCTGCGAAATGATGGGATGGTGGGGTGTACAGCTGGGTTCATCGGTTGAGATTTCGGAAACGTTGGAGGGGAAATGAAAGATGATGGAAAGGGGGTGGGATGAAAGTGGAGGAGGGCCCGGGATCAGCGTCCCAGAGCCGTGGAAAGGGGCGGCGAAGGCTGAGAGACGAGATGGTCGGTTGGCGAGTCATGCGGTCTGTATCCAACTTCAACTTCACACTTGAGATCATCGATAGACGACATCATTTCCCAACACGATGGCAGGGCAGTTCTTCAGCTTTACATTGAATGTTAGGAGATATGCTTGATTGTCTGTTCTGTCTATCTGCATATCTGACTTTAGAGTGATAAATAAGACAACTCTATTGATTGCCTGGTCAAGGGCTTCCCGCAAACAATCCGAACCGTCATAGAAGTGCTCTCATTCATGTTCTTACATTCTCAAACGACCTTTCTAGAACCAGTTCCACTTGATGGAGTTCAATAACTCGAGCCGTATTAAATCAGCCTGTCCTCCAAAAGCAGCCAGTCGCTTCGTTCCTTGGGGGGGAGGACCGAACAATACTGTCTGGAGCTACACATGCTGGAGATTGAAACTAGTTTGATAAACCAAGTAGGTAACTACGAATTAACAAGTACATGCAACCCGTTTGTACAGCTTTGGGATATCGACCATCGTTTCTTTTGTATCTTGTCTCCTTGTCACCTCCCGATTCTTGTCCTTCGCCCTCACTGTCGTTGTTCTCGCTATCTCCCTCTTCGTCCATGGTCGGCTCGTCGAGCGGGTCGTCCGCGAAGTCTGTCGTGTAAAGACCGGAGACCGACTAACACGCCATCGCACAATGGCCAGGAATTCACTCTTCCGATCAACTAACATCGACGTTGCGGCACACCTCCTACAGTTTCTTTCTATAAAGTCTCTATCTTTAAGTCCAGCTCCAGTGTCCCTTTGAGAAAAAACAATACGCCGACGATAATACCAGCGATAGTCATATCACCGGCCACACCACCTACCGCGATTCTAGCCTTGGAAGGAGAGGTACCCCTTTTGGTGAATCGTTACCCGCTAGGGCCATTTCAGTAACGACGACGGTGGAACCACCCACGGTTACGTCGGAGGCTGTAGTGATTTCGGATGTTAGAAAGTCAAGTAGAATATTTCTGCTTCCTAAATTCTGAGTGACCGTCTTTGCGAAGAATATCCCGACAAACGTCCGGCCGCCTCCGTGTCCTGGATTTCCCGACGTTGGATAATGCCGTGAATACGCTCATCGTCCCGGAGTCGGTACTCTGAGTCCATTGCGGGCAGGTACACGTCACACGGATGATTCGGCCCCGACCAGGGTCCAATTGACGGCTCTCGAGTGCCTACACTTGCGGAAATATCGGTGCCTCCTTCGAGTACAAAGCGTTCGCGAATCGGTTTGTGAACGGTTATGCAGCGTCTCCGAACGCTACGGTGCCGAATATGGCCCAGCGGTAAAATATCAGCGCAGGCACCTTCCAGTTTCCTCCGTTGAGTACCCCAGAGTACGCGGCAGCCACCGCTGCGAGATTTCCACCTCCGACGGCACAGTTCTCGTATGGAATATGGCCGCTTGCCATGTACGCACGTGCTCCCCAGACCAAAACAGACGTAAGTAGTCCCAGAAGGATGACCTCAGTCCTTCAATAGGGTCACCCTCACATCGCATAGAAAACGGATAGATGTGTGCCACCTCGATTGGCTCGCCTGCCTTCGTAAGTACACAGTTCCTTTGGTCTCGCTCACGGCACTGACTATTATTAGCAAGAACTTAAATAGCCAATCAAGACAGACTAACCAGATCTCGCTGAGTTTTAGAGTGAGAAGGGCCCAACTGAGTATCACTAACCCCATTCCTATCGTTTCGAACCTTCCGGCCATCATCTTTGAAGAGTTTGGATCCATTTCCTCAACTCCTTTTGATCTTGCCTTTCTTCTGAGGTATGAGAAGTACCCAGCTCCTGGGTCGATTATTGAATAATGTATGCCATCCTTAATTCCCCCAAAATTCAAATCAATTCAGCTATTCTATCTGCGGCACAGCCGTCGTATTCAATGCTGTGCTCATCTCTTTCCCCGAACCAGTGATATGTTCTGCGATTTGGTCGTTGCTGAATCAGGGGAGTCGGACTCTGGCCACCCTGGCCACTGATTGGAGACGGATGACGCTATGTTCCCCGGCTTTGTCTTTCCACTCCTTCAAATGGAGAGGCATTACTGGCTTCATAGGCCGATTTCTAGCTTCTCGTTTTTGGCACTCACCCTGGCCTCTACAAGGTCTTGCATCTGTGGGTAGACCGGTGTTTCTCCACTGCTAGAGCCAATGGGTCTCGAATCCCAAATATCTATTGTCGGTGTAGAAAACTGAGGAGAACGAAGAAGCACTGGCAGTTGAGATGCAGAAATTAACTATGTAGGAGAATTATGAATGCTAGATGAAGGTGGACTGACGCGCCGTTGAACAGAATGTTCAAAACGAAATTGTCAAAGTGCAAAGCGATGGTTCTGGCCTCGTTCATGAGACACCCCCTCGTCCCGCATCAGCGCATTTCGAAGATGAGGCCATACTGATAGTATGGCAGAGTGTCTGTAAGGAGACAAAGAACCTCAATCTTGATCAGTTGAGCGCAGACGTACGTATTTCCGTAAAGAGGTAAGAGGAGGATGTCATTCATGTGTACCTAAACAGTGCTTACTCTCCCGTTCTTCCCCCTTCGGACCATCTAAGATCATACTTTTGTAAATACTACCAAGATTAGGATAGAATCGTTTCGCGGCATAAAGGATCCGAAAATTCCGCCTTCATTGCGCAATATAATGAATGGGGGATGTCGTTAGCGCTGATGGTACATCCAGTGGAAATCTTGCCTGGACGACTATCGCTATTATTATTCCTCCTATTCATCTTATCCCTCTTATTAGGGATAGATGCTTACTACCCTGTGGTACAAGATCATGTATATCTAGGTATTGCTGTGCCCCAAGAAGAAAGTCGTCGATTGAGCTTAAGAGCTCGTAGGCCCTAGGGGCTTCCCGTAACGGTGTTCGAGACCTGCTTGCTTCAGTGGCCGGTGATATAAGATTTGACGACGGTAGAATCGGAATCGGAATCGGATTTGGACTCGGCTGTGATCAATCAATCTTTCAATTGCAGTCGTGGGCTTTGCAGTACTCCGTTCTCAAGTCTTTGAGCATCCTCTCTTGCCCATCATCGATCCTAAATGTAAACTATGGCGGGTATCTCAAAAGCCAATTTAATCTGGCATGAGCGTTCAGGCTAAGTTGAGGGCCGAACAGGTGGAGTGTCAGCAAACTGAGAAGTACAAGCCTGCCTACATCCATGGCCAGATCTATTGATGCTACTCTGTCGTCCACTATTCTCTTTCTCGTCCGAGTATCGTTAGACGTTGACTGGTGGCACTGTCAGCAAAACCTAACCCTTAGCTTACGAACAGTCGACGAGTTTGTCCGCCGGTAACGTTTCTGCCCATTCCAGTTTATACACAAACATTAATACTTTCTCCTGGAGCTGTTTGGGTACGTGATGGCTTGGGCGTCTATTTCCACGCAAATGGATTGACTTGAGCTTGCTGATCTGACCAGCAGAGTCACAAAGGACTTATAGAGCTGTGAGATCCTGTAGATTCGCTAGTAGGCTTGGAGTTCGAAGGCCAAGTTCACCTGCGGTTCCAGTAGCGTGGAAGAAAGAGAAAAAGAACGAAAGGAAGTGGGATTGAGATCCTTGAATAGACGTCTAAGATTCGCGATTCGCAGCTCCATCACCTCTACATTCTCGCTAGGTTGTGGTATGGTTTCTTCCTCTGGTATGTCTGCTCCTGGAAGTAGTACGATGTCGGTGAGCAGGATGAACCGAGACTTCGCAAATCGCACAACAAGACAATCGTGAGCACTGACGAGTTCGCCCTCCACAACCTGGAGGACATCATCTCGTTAGTAGGTGCTGGGTGGTCCCGTCAAGCGTTCAGGGCAAAAATATACAAGTGGAAGCTGGAGCTCCTAAAACTTGGGCATCGAAAATATCGATATAGTGAAGGATATCAGAAAGAGTACTGAAGGCCGGATTTACGTCAATGTCATCTTCAATAGCACTTCCAACGAACAGAACGCATGAGGGTTTGGTGGACCCTGGACCCATAATGGTTGGGCCGAATGGTACTGAGGTGACTCTGAGACGCAGTTCATAATTCAAGTATACTGGAATAAACTCAGAAGGTATCTTATATGAAAACGGAAATCAAAGATGGCAGTGGATTCCATAAGTGCTATTCAGATGATCGAAGGACGTAAAATACAAGCTTTTGACTGAAGCAACAGAGTTCGGATTGAGATTGATCCCTTGAGAAGGGAAAAGTGGAAGGAAAGGAAGAACGAAAATTCTGAAAGAACATTTAAGTTCACATCGACTTAGCCATCCTCATCACGACTCGCAATTCACTAAAGTCATATGGTTACGGTGTACGTTCATCCGTTTGCTCAATGTGCCAGTCATTTTGGTCCGCATCAGGGGTCGTATTGTCCGTTTGTCAATCGGAGCTTACACAGAGCGTTGACCTGGGTTGACTTGTGGCCAAAGGACTGGAAATGGAAGAAAGACGAATATAACTAGACGGAAATGAAGGGCTCGAATTGATTGAAGTGAGAGGCCAATGGATAATGGAGACTGATGGATAGAAAGGCGGTGTCACGATGTATCATGTGAAACTGATATCTGCGTACACCTTCCAGCTTGTGACAAAGTTGACTGGGAGACTGAGAACGTGGGCAACGCAACTCAAAGAAGCGAGAATGCGAGGCGCTGAGAGAGTGTGAGAGAGGGCAGGATCTGACTGAGTGTGTAGGATAAGTAAACGACCAGTGAGAATGCCTGAGCTGTATCCACCCTCATTCTTATTCCAATCAAATCAGTGTGGTAATGACTGCAAAACAGTCGAGAGAGGAGCAGCCAACCAACAATTTGATCGTTAGGGCGTTGTCGAATGATGAGTGTATCTGAAGCGATGGACACTGAGAAAAGAACGGCTTAAGGTAGGTATGAGTGTGAAGGTAAAGGCGGTAAAGGTGATGAAGGTAAGGAAGGTAAAGAAGGAATGCTAAGGTTAGTTAAACTGAAGGTATATATCAAGTGCGAGTAGGATCGATTAAAGAACAATTCATTTGGCGTAGCAAGGTCCCTCCCTCTCTGCTGAAAAACTAATATGCGCAGGTTAGAAGGGATCCCGTAACATAGAGATTGTAATTATATGCGGACAGGATCGAGTCGATTCCGCAAGATATCCATCATGAATCTCATAGGAAAGCATAAACCTTGTCCGAACCAGTCGCAGAGCAGCGCACGCCTTTGAAAATGCCGTCAAATGAAGCATCGAATCATCCAGTAGTCATAACGGTCGTCCCCCCTCACTTCCTTCTCTTCATTTCTTCAAATAGTCCGACAAACTCCTGCTCCTCCGCCCCTTACTCCGACTCCGACTCCGATCCCTCCCCCTCTCATCATCTC